>NW_006286587.1:7621090-7638418 GCF_000327345.1 Myotis davidii
TCTATGCGGTGTTTTGTTTTTTGCTTAATCTCTTCACCTTTTTCACCCAACTCCCCTCCCCTTTCCCCACTGATAGCTGTCAGTCTGTGTTCTCTGCTTACTTCCCTTAGCATAAATGCATCCATGCTGTCACAAATGGCCAGACCTTATTCTTTTTTATTGCTGCGTAATATTCCATTGTGTATATATACCACATTTTCGTTATCCATTTGTCTATCAGTGGACACCTAGGTAACTTCCATATTTTGGCTGTTGTAAATAATGCTGCAAAGAACATAGAGGAGTATATATCTTTTCCAATTAGTGTTCTCATTTTCTTTGGCTAAATACCCAGAAAAGGAATGAATTGCTAAGTCATATCTTATATCTATTTTTAATGGTTTTTTAAATATATTTCACTGATTTTTTACAGAGAGAAAGAGAGTGAGATAGAGAGCTAGAAACATCGATGAGAGAGAAACACTATCAGCTGCCTCCTCCCCCCAGCCCCCACCGGGGATATGCCCGCAACCAAGGCACATGCTCCTGACAGGAATCCAACCCGTGACCCTCCAGTCCGCAGGCCAAAGCTCCATCCACAGAGCCAAATGGGTCAGGGCTATTTTTAATTTTTTTAAGGAATCTTCATACTGTTTTCCATAGGGGCTGCATTAATTTGCAGTCCCACTCACAGTGCCTAAGGACTCCCTTCCCTCCGCATCCTCGCTAACATGTTATTTGTCCACGTTTTGATAATAGCTATTCTGACTGGTGTGAAGTGATATCTCATCATGGTTTTGATGTGCATTTCCCTGATGATTAGTGATGTTAAGAATCTTTTCAATGACTACTGGCCATCTGTATGTCTTCTTTGGAAAAAAAGTCTTTTTATGTCCTCTGCCTATTTATCAATTGATTAGTTTTTTGTTATTAAGTTTTTGTTATGAGTTTCTTACATATTTTGGATACCAATCCCTTATTGGATATATCACTTATGAATATATTCTCCCAGTTAGTAGGTTCCTTTTTGTTTTGTTGCAGGTTACCTTTGTTTCACAGAAGCCTTCTTGTTTGACATAGTGCTATTTGTTTATTTTTTTCTTTTGTTTCCCTTGATTGAGGGGACAGGTCCACAAAGATATTAGACCAATGCCAGATAATTTACTTCCTGTGTTTTATTCCAGGTGTTTTATGATTTCAAGTCTTACATGGAAGTCTTTAGTCCATTTTGAGTTTATTTTTGTGTGTAGTATAAGAGAGTGGTCCAGTTTTTTGCTTTTTTGTTGTTGTTTGTTTTTGTTTTTTTGTATGTATCTGTCCAGTTTTCTCAGCACCACTTGTTAAAGAGACTGTCATTACTCCAGTGTATATTTTTACTTTTTTGGTCATAGATTAGTTGACCATATAAGCAAGGGCTTATTTCTGGGCTCTTTATTCGGTTCCATTGATCTGTGTGTATTTTTGTGCCAATATCTTATTTTGATTATTACAGTTTATAGTATAGTTTGAGATCAGGGAGCAGAATACCTCCAGCTTCTTCTTTTTTCCCCTCAAGATTTCTTTGACTATTCCTTTGTGGTTCCATATGAATTTTAGGATTGTTTGTTCTAGTTCTGAGAAGAATGATCTTGGTATTTTGATAGGAATTTTATTAACTCTGTAAATGAGTAGTTTGGTCATGTTAACAAATTAATCCTTCATGTTCATGAACATGATACATTCTTCCATTTATTTGTGGCCTCTTCAATGTCTTATAGTTTTCAGAGTAGAGGTCTTTTACCTTCTTGGTTAAGTTTATTTCCAGGTATTTTATTCTTTTTGATGAAATTGTGAATGATTTTCTTCATTCTCTTTTGGATTGTTTGTTATTAGTGTACAAGAATGCAACAGATTTTTTAATATTAATTTTGTACCCTGCTACTTTAGTGAATTCTTTTAATTCTATTAATTTTGGGTGGATTCTTTAGGGTTTTCTATAGGTAGTATCATGTTATCTGCAAATATTGAGAGTTTTAGTTCTTCATGGGGGAAAATTATCTGCTATGGAAAGACCTTGGATTTTCAGATGGGCTAATACCTTCAACATGTTTCTTAGGTGTTAATCTCTTAACAAAACGTAAAAATATTTGTCCAAATATTTTATTTTATCCTCTAGTAGTTTTAAACCAAATATATTTTAAAGGAAAATTAATCCATCTGTTTCTGACTTCTCTATACTACACAAATACAATTGCCATTTTAAAGAACTATTTAATAGCCATGGAATCCTTTGAGCAATTTTTTTAATGAGAAAGTTAAAAAGACCTTTGAACCTAGGATTGATAGTAAATAAAGCATAAATATGAAGGTCTGTATTAAGAATATTCAAAACTAAGTTATTGTTAACATCTAAACAAGGGGTAGGGACATGGGTGAGGAGTTAGGAAACCCCCTTTATCCAGCTTCCTGAGAACGCCTAAGCATTGTTTCATCTTTGTATAAGGTATTGACAGTAGATATTTTAAAATGGCGCTCTGCCCAGTCACAACATTAAGTTTCTTTTCTTATCTTTAGTTTTCAAAGAAAGCATTTCTTTTTTTCTCAACTTTCTTTTTTGGATGAATTTTACAATAGAATCTTCTAGGAAGTTACCTCCCTCTTCCCCCTGCCCCCCAGTACCTCCTAGCCCTCCTAAACCCACCACCACGAGAGAAAGGGATTGGGTCAGATATCAGAAATTACCTAAAAAGAGAAATTCAAAAACTATACGTTCCCATTGAGGAAGAAGATAAAAGAACAGAGAAATGTCTTATCTTTCTAAAGTACTAGATTTCCAAAGTCCTTGCCCATAGACTCTCTCATTAGAGGGGCTCTGGCAATGACCAGTGATGCATGGTTTAACTTCTAGAGTGCTTCAATGGGAACTGAAAGAATCTTGCAGCACCTGAGCCATCATTACATATAGTTACATTTGTCAACTCATATAACAGCTATAAAGTCAAAGATAAACACACTACAATATGAAATAAAAAATTCAATGTACAAGCCTTGGCCTGATATCTCAGCTGCTTAGAGCATTGTCCTGCTATGCCAAAGTTGTGGGTTCAATCCACAGTCAGGGCACATACAAGAAGCAACCAATGAATACATACATAAGTGTAACAACAAATCTCTCTCTCTCTCTCTCTCTCTCTCTCTCTCTCTCTCTCTCTTCCTCTCTGTCGTTCCATTCTTCCCCCTCTCTAAAAATCAATACATAAGAATCCAAGTACATTCATCAATCGAGACCTGTTATATGTCTCTTTCCTCTTTGTATGTATATTAGATATATATTCCTTTATTATAGTGATGTTGTGTTGAGAAGCATTAAATTAATGAATCATGGATTTATACAACCCACTCTATATAAAATCATCACATGTTTTCTGAATCAAAAAATCAAAATTTGCCCTGACCAGTTTGGCTCAGTGGATAGAGTGCTGGCCTGTGGACCGAAGGGTCCCGGGTTCAATTCCCGTCCAGGGCATGTACCTTGGTTGTGGGCATATTCCCAGTGGGGGATGTGCAAGAGGCAGCTGATCGATGTTCCTCTCTTATCGATGTTTCTAACTCTCTATCCTTCTCCCTTCCTTGCTGTAAAAAATCAATAAAATATATTTTTTAAAAAATCAAAATTTTATCCATATTAACAAATACTTCATTGATTACTGGCACCTTTTTAAGCTTGAAAATTGCTATGATTTGTAATCAGTTTCAGATATTTGCATTTCCTATATTATACTGATGAGATTCCTCCTATGTGCTGTGATGAGTTTTGGGTGAATTAAAATATTTTTGTACTTGCTAGATTGAAATCGTTCCTTGAAGCCCCAAGATAACAGTCAACTCTCCCAGCCTCACTGAATACCTGTGACATGTTGAAGAGTTCAGTATTCAGTATGGTCATTTCCCTATTCTAATGGTCACTTTGTAAATAAAACCACTTAGCTGAGAAGGCCATTGAAAATATACATAACTCTTATAATGCTAGGAAAACATTAAACAGCAAAGAGGATGTGACCCACATAATAGAGTAGTTGTCATGAGGTCAGTCTTTAAAATACTCACTATTCCTGATGTACTACACTTGCAGGAAGTGTTTGGTGGACTGATACATATCACTTCATGGTTGTCTTTTTAAGTAAAAAGAAAAGTTATTATTTTTTAATAAAAAAACAACCAGTGATGTGAAGACTGGGAGAAAGCCATGGGTAGAGTTGTAACCTTTACTTCAAAGCAGTTGTGATGTATGCATGCAATCAGGGCCAATTACCCATTATCTAGCTCTCTCTGTGGAAGGGTATGCATACTTCTGCAGCTAGTCAGATCCAAACTTCAAATATTTAAATAATCCCTAAGCCATAATCCTGTCTTGCCATTAATAAAAACAGGTGTTATAGAGTTATCTCTCAATAATGATAGGCCTTTGGGTAACTGGAGTAAACTGAGTAGATTATAAGATGGAGTTTTAAAATTAAAACATCTAGTTTGGTATATTTGTAAGCTGCACATTTTCTAACAACTACTTATTTTTTGTTAGAATTTCTAGCATTTTTATTTGTAGGATAGAACAAGGCTTGATAATCATAAAAGGCTTGCTCTTTGATACAAATAAAAACTACAATGAGATACCACCTCACACCTGTCAGAAAGGCTACTTTCAATAAATCAACAAAACAACAAGTGCTGGTGAGGATGTGGAGAAAAGGTACCCCAAAAGCTGTGCTATATTTACATAATGGAATACTATGTGGCTATAAAAAAGAAGGAACTTTTACCCTTTGCAACAGAATGGATGGACCTGGAAAGTATGCTAAGTGAAATAGCCAGTCAGAAAAGACAAATAACATATGATCTCACTATTATGTGGACTCTAATGAACAGAATAAATTGATGAACAAGATGGAACCAGAAGCATGGTTACATGGGACAGACTGGCCAGTATCCAAGGGGATGGGGAAGAGTATGTGACTGGATAAAGAAGGTGAAGGAATTAGCTAAAGAACATATATGCATACCCCATGGACACAGTCAATAGTTCAGTGAAGGCCAAGGGAGTGGAAAGTGGAGGTTGGAGATGGGCAAAGAGGGGAAAGTGAAAGGACTAGAGAAATATAGTGTGTTTACTGGACCACATTGACACACCACATAAGGTTACTCATCATTAAAGTATAAACAGTCATCATAGACATGTGTTTTCTCCAGTCACATTCAATTGTGTAGATGCAAGCCTGAGAGTAGACCAATAATTGAATTTAACAAAACTTATAGTTTGGCCAGAAAGTTTGACATAGTCTAAAGATTGGATGTCCTCTTATGGTTAAACTTGAGTGACAAGAAGCAAATTCATTTTGTTTCTAATACCTTTCCCCCTAAAAATTATCCTATATAATAAAAGCCTAATATGCTAAGTGTCCGGTTGTCTGGTTGTCCATTCAACCAATCAAAGTAACATGCTAATGATATGCTAAAGCCGTTCAACCGCTTGCTATGAAGTGTACTGATCACCAGGGGGCAGATGCTCCAACTAGTAGATGAGCTGGCTGCTGGGGTCCAGCCAATTGGGACTGAGCGAGATGGGACAGACATGCCCTGGAGCTCTCCTACACCCCCTCCTGGCTGGCCAACCTCCCACATCCCTCCCTAGCCCCGATCCTGCATTGGTGGGGTCCCTCAGCCTGGCCTGTGCCCTCTCGCAATTCAGAACCCCTTGGGGGTGTCGGAGAGCCAGTTTCAGCCCCATCCCACAGGCCAGGCCGAGGGAACCCACTGGTGCACGAATTCGTGCCCCGAGACTCTAGTTAAATCATAAGCTTTGAAGTGGGACTTAGTCATTTTTTCAGGGTTAACATTAATATATCAGGCATTTCAAGCCATGTAATTAAATTCAATTAAGATTTCCATATCCTAATACTATTAGGAAACCAGAAGACCATATCTAGGCACATTTTTTATATAACGACTAGAAGTCTGGTGCACAATTTTGTGCACCAGTGGGATCCCTTTGCCTGGCCTGCAGGATTGGGCCGAAACCAGCTCTCTGACATAGCCCGAGGGGTCCTGGACTGTAAGAGGGCACAGACCAGGCCAAGGGACCCCACTGGTGCACAATCAGGGCTGGGGAGGGATGCAGGAGGTTGGCCAGCTGGTGAGGGACCAAGGGAGGACTCCAGGGTGTGTCTGGCTGGTTTCACTCAGTCCTGATCAGTCGGACCCCAGCAGCAAGCTCATCTACCAGTTGGAATGTCTTTCCCCTGGTGCTCAGTGCACATCATAGGAAGCAGTTGAGCAGTCTTAACATATCATTAGCATATTACACTTTGATTGGTTGAACGGCTGACCAGTTGACTGGACACTTAGCATATTAGGTTTTTGTTATATAGGATAACAAAGAAAAATTAGTTAACTTACTCAAGTTTTTTGATTCTGTATTAGCTATAAGGTGATCATTAGTCTCTTTCCCACCAAGTTAGAGAAAAATTATGCTTAAGAAAAGTGAGATAGTTCTTTGGGGAATTTTAAAAAAACCTCACCTGAGAACATGTTCTTTACTTATTCTAGAGAGAGAGAGGAAGTGAGAGAGAGAAAGAGAGAAACATTAATGTGAGAGAGAAACATTTATGTGAGAGAGAAACATCTATTACCTGCTTCCTGTACCCACCCTGACCTGGGATCAAATCAGCAGCCGGGGTATGTGCCTTGACCTGGATTCAAACCTGAGACTCTTACCAACTGAGCCACACTGGCCAGGGCCGTGAAGTAGTTATGCATTCTGCTTTTAGATAATTAGGTTTGTGTGTTAACTTCTGTTTTTCAGAATGAGATGTCAGTTCTGCATTATACAAGCAGAGTAGATGAATGGATGTTCTGCCCTTCGGTGTGGTTTTAGGGGCACCCAATATTTCCCTTATTCTAAAATTCCTTCCTGCCATTATTCTGTACTTAATGTTGAGGCATTCTAACCCTTGAAGGGTAGATTGCATTTAAGGAATAGATGTATCCTGCCCGTTGGAGGATATTTAAAATGTCATCTGTTATTTGTAAAGGATAACACAAGGCCCAATGGTCCAACTCGTCATTCTTGCTGGTTTATTTAATTATATGAACAAGATAAATACCATCTGTGGAGCCCAGAATCTACAGCACACATGTCAGGTGAGTTTTGATCAAAGGTAGGCAGCTGAGAATGAGCTTGTCCCTTCACCAGGCCGTGTCTTGGTCAGTTCTCATGGCTGCTTGAGTTGTGTCTCTCAAACAAACAAAAAAGGGTGCTTGAAGATAAACTGAGGATTGGTCCCATTGGCTTAGTAATGTTTCTAAAATCCAGCTTTAGGCTCTGACATCCAATCTAAAATTGTTAGTTTTCTGAAAAAATAGTTTATCTTCCCCATCTGAATAGCTAATAATATAACATTTATTCATTGCTTACTGTGTTTTGGGTATGTGTTCAAGCCAGTGTGTATGTGTTGGTTTTTAAAGCCTGATAATAATCATCTGAGGTTAATGTTTTGCAGATGAGAAAACTGAGGCACAGAAGGTTTAAGTAACTCTGTCAAAGTCATAAAATTAGTGGATGATCTAGACAATAATTTGGAAAAGATCTACCTGACTCATTAAAATAAAAAATAATAATAATCTATGAGAGCAGCCATCTTCCTTATATCTATTGAAGTGCCTTGTGCACTTTGCCACTGATAAATGTTTATTCAGTTCAATGGAGGGGACTTCCCTACATTCGGCGTGACTTGCTCCACAAATGCAAAGTACAGCAGAACATTAAGATGCATTTCACGGAGAATGAACACTGCATTAATTAAGATTAAACTGAAATCCCATCATGTTTTCTTTTAGGTAGTCTGATAGTTAAGGCCAAAATGCTTTATGACATAAAATAGCACATGCCTTCATGTCTTTTGCAATGTATAGTTTTTAGTTATATGATTCCCGATAAACCTGCAGGTAAGGTGTCTTTTCGGTATTGGGATCATTTGAGAAGTTTTGCCTGGTAAATCCCTGGAACTTTATATTTTCTAAGGCAGTCATGTGAAAACCAGGGCCATCCTAAGCAATATGAGATATCTGGCTACATTCTGATAACTGTATTTTCCACTGTAACTAATTCCAATTTACTTGCCAACAACTTCAGACATCAGCTGAACACTTGCTGGAGGGGAAAAGATTTGAGTGAGGTTGGAGATGTGTTTTAAAGAATATTGAATAAAATTAGTTTTTAGGCTTGGGAAATAAAAAGCCTTGCTCTGGGGATATGCGTATGCTGCAGAGGGACTGATTTAGTATAAGTTTTGTAAGCGACTCTCTTTTCTATGTCCATTCAATGTGAAAGTTTCTGGGTAAAATCTATGGAAGGAAATTCATGCAGGAAAGAGGGTGGAGATGGGAAAAAAAAGAGTTCAGACTTAAGTCACAGTCTATGGATAAGAAGGAATTTGAATATTAATATACAACCTTGAGAATTAAATTCTCTGTCCAGTAATCTTAAGAGCTGGCAGCTGGCTAAGGGCTGATAAGGAATGCAGGGGGGTGGGTAGGTCCTGGGAGGAACCAGTTCCCAAGGAAGGCTCTCATCCCTGGCTGGCATTAGAAAGAATTACAAAGCATGATTCAGAATCTAATTTTGTCAGCTGGTGATTGGCTCCCACAAGGTTCTGGCCTCACAATGTGTTCTATTAAGTAATGGGAATTGAGCTGTACTCTTTTTCTCTGCTTCATGCCTCCCACCCCATTTTCCCTCACAGTGCTTCCCATGTCTCCATCACAAACTTAGGTGTACTTTGCTGACATATACATTCCAACATATATGTTTTAATGTCTTCACAATGCACAGGCACTAAACACAGAGAAAAGTGCCAGCAGCACGCTGATTTTTAATTTTTTTCTTCTTTTGGGCTGCATTGAGAATAAGAGCATTATCTTGGCAGGATGGGCACAACCAGATGGGAAAAGGGACAGTTTATATAGAACCCGTCCATTTCCTAACCCTTATGTGGTGGCTGTATGCAGGAGAGGCTTTTATCACGGGTGAAGAGTAAACCTCCATGCAGAAATACCAAATAAACACACTGTGTGAGAAATCATTTGGTTTATGTTAACTTCACAGAAAGGGAACTGAATGAAAATTGACCCTCCAATGCACTTTTTTTTTTTTGCAGTCAAATGCCAGATACCTGTTGAAACCTCTGTTTATCTTCTACAGTGCAATTATGTCATCAATGATGAAACTCATTTTAAAGGTAGTCATTTGCACACCTACAAAAAGGTGGCATTATATGTTCAGAGGATATGCAATATGGATTTTATTATCCTCTTACGTAAGCTGACAGAAGTCAGTTCCTCAAAGAATTATGTAACAGGAACATTTTCCCCTCCATTTTAAGATCTGAGAACTTTGTTATTCTTTCTGCTTTCCAGAACACACAAAAATATAATTAATGAGTGAGGGTGATGTGTTCATTGGACAGAAAATTGTAAGCTCAATAAACATTTCTAAGAATATTTTTTCTTAAAATTAAATCACAGGATCCATTCCTTCTTGTTGGAACAATTTCCATAAAAGATAAGTTAAAGACCCCATCATAAGAAGTTGAACAGTGTTAGTTCTGTGCTGCCCTTTCTTATCTTCAAATTTTGCCTATTTCAGATAGAAAAAGCCAGCCTTTGTTTAAAGCCTCTTTTTAAGAAAAGGTCCTGCATAGGATATCAGAAGACCTGGACTCTATTTTTGTTCTGGCATGAACTAGGCATAACAATTTGAGTAAGTCAGTTTCTGGACCAATTTTCTCATTTGTAAGAATGAGGGAATTGGCTAATTCAGAAGGCTAACACTCTTGGCTGGCAGCAGCTTCCAGATGTGTTTCCTATGGCAAGCAGAGTTTTTCAAAATCTGTATTTGAGCTCCTTAGACAGGAATTATCAGTTCAGCAAGTCCTCACCACTCTTATTACTCTTTCTGTATGCTTACAAGGACCAGTGTATCGGTTAGCTTTTGTCATGTAACAAACAATCCCAGAATATCATGGTTTAAAGATACAAGTATTTACTTAGCTTAGCATTCTAGGGTCAGTAATTTGGTGGACTTAGTTGGGCAGTTAGTTGCCTGGTCTCACTGACTCATCTGTAGTCAATTGCCATGTTTAGCAAGGTGACTGTTTCTGTGGTTGGCTGGCTATCACCTGAGGCAATATGTATTTATGAGCCAACTCATCAACCAACAGACTAACTTGAGCTTTTTCCCATAGCAGCCTCTGCGTTTTAAGGGCACAAGGATGGGAAGCTTCAACGCCTCTTTTGCCCCGGGCCTGGAACTTGTACAGTGTTGCTTTTGTTGTATTCTGTTATCCAAAGCAAGCAGCAAGGACAGCTCAATGGGGAATAGGCTTCATCTTTTGAAGGGAAGACTGCAAAATATTTTGGCCATTTTTGCAATTTTCTAAAACCTGCCTGTAAGCATTGAATCTGGCAAACTATGGGCTGCATGGCCTTGAGTTCATTCTCAGATTAACAATAAAACAAATAACCAAATCAAACACCATGGACACTCCAACTTCTATACCAGGAGCATACTCATAGTGTTCAACAAGTTCTTCAAAGTAAAACTGACTTTAGAGTAGTATTGGCTAGTCCATATCCCATTGAACCACAAGTCCTCAAATGGCTGGGGATTTCTGCCCTTGGTGACCAGACATTTGCGCCACAAACTGCTGGCAGCTTCTAAACTTGGGTTATGCCCTCGTCATAATATGGAGCCACCATTCAAAGATGGTCAGACTCGGGGGTGGGGATTCTGACTGAGACAACAACAGCCTCCAACTGTGTCTCTGTATGTCCCTGAAGACAAAACAAAATCTGAATCACTTTAGAGGTTTGGAACTCAGTTTTAGATGCCTTGCTTTGACTTTTTCCCAGAATGTTCACTTTGAAATAATGACTTGGGGAAATTTCCTTCAGATTGGAGAGATGACTAACCATCTTTCATGCACAATGTGGAATGAAGCAAAGACTTCAATTCTAAAATACAAATGTTGTAGACCCCATTTTAAAGCACAGATTTGACATGCTGTGGGTTCAGTCCTAACCTTTATGTGTATATGTAAAGTTATAAAGATAGATAATGCCACATACCTTCATTAGTTGAGCATGTATACTAACTTGAAAATATTGTTTCAGATACAGTAATGACTGGAAATAGATCTAAGGAAATGTCCCTTCTTTCAATGTGACAGAAATCAGTCTGTGGTCAGAGCTGCTTGAGCTGTGAGTTCTTCTGAAGGAATTTATCTTGACATGACTCACTCAGGAGGCCTAAACAGGCTTTCTCTGTCACAAGTATTTTAACTGAATCTAATAAACAGAGAAATGCCTTATTTCATCACTTACTTCTGGAAGACCTTCAGATAGGTCTTAGCTTACTGATTTCCTATGAGGCGATGACAAGGCAAGACACCTGGGGAATGATACCTCAGCCATAATATTGAACTGAGAGCTGAACTTCCAGTTCATAGTGAAGCCTGCCCATTCCTCTTGGAAAGAAGCTGTGAATCTGCATCTCCTTCTGCACTTGGTTAGTAGGAAGGGAGAAAGGCAATTAAACTCTTCCAAATGTTTGAGCTCATGAGATGTGCAACAGCGGATGCTTGGTGAGTGATAATTTCAGGGGGGGAAAAAACAACTTAATAGAAAAAGAGCAGACAAAGAACATGAGAAGTAATACTCAGAAGAGTGAACTCTAGTGATTCCCAAATGTTTGAAAATATGCTCACTCTTATCAGTAGCCAATGCAAAGCAAATTAAAGCACAATAAGACTTTATATCTCTTATACTGCCAACAATTAAAAACATTATAACCAAATATAGGTAGTCATGCAGACAATCTCTAGAGGGGAGGCCCAGGATTTGTGTTTTGACAAACTTCCCACATGATTATGATGTATGTGAACCTCTGGGAACCATTACTCTTGTATAGACCTCTGAATTGCAGGCTTTATGGAAAGCAAGTTGGCAAAACTTAATGAACTTAAAGTACATATACCCAGCACTCCTAACTCTGAAGATCTTTCCCATCACTAGGCAATAAGAAAGCACTAGGAAATAAATATATGTGCGCAAGGATGTTTACTGCAGTTTTGTCTTAAAGATAAAAACTTGAGAAAAGATAAAGGCATGACAGATTATTGAATAAGTATATCCAATTTTAGGAAAAAGAAAAAAATATAAATTTGTTGTGCATTAAGAGAGCTTTAAATAAATTTTTCCATGGAGAAGAGAAAGTTGTATAGGAATCTATCCATACAATTCAATTTTGGCAAGCAATAATAAAAATTGTAACTTTGTGATATGTTACCAGAAGTGAAAGAAAAGAGAAGGCAAAGAGGATAGAAAAACAATACTAATAAGAAGACTGCCTGACATAAAAACAAATAAAAATAACAATGGGAAAACCACTCATGTGACTTGCCCAAAGTTAATAAGTGACAAAACCTAAATGGAAAGACAAATTGTGATTCCACACTTCACATGAAGTCTTATTCAAATGTTATGTCAAGAAAAAGCGTGTGCAATTCTGATCCAGTTATGTGCCTTTCATAGCATCTCACACATAATAGCCACCCATTAAACACTTATTTAAAGAATGGGGAACGTAAGAAGCAATGCAAAAAATTTTCAAAAGGGCAGGGCATCAATCTTGTGTTCATTTTACTCGTTAGAAAATCTTCCAAAAGTTCCATTTGTTGCATCAAATTCAAGCAACTTTGTTAAATATTAAAAATGCTCAAAAGCTTGCTCCAGCTTACCATTCTTCACTTACTCTTTCTTTTTTCACATGCCTCCTTTAGTCCATCTATTCCTGGTCTCACAAATCCTTCTTTTTCATCTTTTCCATGCCTTTCATTGGAAAGTTCTATCTCCCCCTTGCTTTACTCTAGCCGTCTTTCAAGGGCTAATTTATTTTCTCTCTCTCCCATAAAAATGTCTAGGAACAATTCTTAGATATTTTCCCATAGATTTACATTGTCTGTTTTTAACCTATGTTATCCAGCTTCTATGGTTAGACACTATACTATTAGCTGCTCTACCCACCCATAGGACCTTACTCAATACTTTGCATATAGCAGGAATTTCATAAATGTCTGTCCATGATTCAAGTTTTTGTTCTATGTCAACAGGCATATTTGCCACTTGTCAATGTCAGCTTTCACATTGCTTGTTTGGATAGTGTCTGAAGCCCAGATGTCCTGAATGGAATTAATTATAGTCCCTCCATGATCCCATATCTTTCTATGTTTTCTGTCCCAGTTACTGATACCACCATTAATTTAACTGTCCAAGCACAAACCTCCCATATTGGATCCCTTATTATTTTTACCTCCCACATTTAATTGGTTGCTAAGTTTAATTGATTTTTCCACTGCCACACACTGCCACTTAAAGTATTCCTTTCCTTCCATTCCCACTGCCAATGCCCTGGTTCATGTCCTTGTGCTCCCAGTCACAACCACAGCAGCTTCCTCACTGATCCCTCTAGCTTCTCCCTCTCCAGGCCCTAATCACAAGGTCAATGGAGTTAACCTTGCAAGTGCCATTGCCCTTTTCAAAAAACCATTAAGAATAAAGAATGTTCCCTTATGTGACCCTTTAAATCCTCTCCCATTGATTTTCCTCTTAACTTTTCTCTACCTGTTCCTATCCCATGCACACATATTGAGATTACATACCTTCTCACCTTTCCTCCTGATTCTCCCCCAATTTGAAATGTCTCCACTAATCTAAAATCCTTAGTCACTGGGTCACATAGGAAATGTTATTGTTAAAGGTTGAATTCAAGTGATTAGTTTCTTTGTGGAGTTTGTTTCCGTTTTGTCAATGGATATCAATGGGTCTTTACACTCTCCACTTATTAATAAATCTCCGTTGGAAAACATTAATTTTAATATTTAATTAGTTCTTTACATATCCTTCTCTTCTTGGTTGATTGTGAGGTCTTTGAGAAGAGAGGCTGTGACAAACTCATCTGCAACTCTCACAGCATCCAGCCCTTATGTGATCTATAGTAATTGCTCCTTAATTGTTTGATCAATATATGAAAGGATGAATGGTCTCTCTCATTTAACTGTGCAAAGGAATTATTTATACTAAATGCTTCACATTGTCCCATTTATTTGCTTAGCTAGCAATAGAAAGCAGTTATTTGTTTTTAATTTTTAATTTTATTAGGGTAATATTTATACACAGATGAAAAGATCATTATGGTCAATAAAGGAAAACACAAGTTCCCCATTCCTTAGTCATTTTGCCATTGTCAACTCTTTTAACTGTTTCTTCTGTTTTTTAGGTATATATTCCCAAATAATATGTGTTCACTGAAATGTATTAGTTTATGGATTGTAGACATTATCTACTGAGTTGCAATTATACTTGTTAGATTGATATTTGGCTCTATTCAGTACAGAAGACCATGATCTGTGGCCAAGCAACCGAGTTTAATATATATAGAGCCAGTTAATATCAAAGGGATTGAGCCTGTTACTTGCCCTATGTTAGCCTCAACTTAACTAACTTATTAATGAACACTCAACAAACTGATTTCTTTGTGTACCTGATTTGATCATTGGCTGAAGTCTTGGGGCTTTCTATAAAGTTCACTGTAATGCTAGCTTGTCTACCATGCTTTCAGTTGATGTTATGTTAAAACATTGACATAAGATTAATTTCTTTTTAAAAAAATACTTTTTACTGATTTTTTACAGAGAGGAAGGGAGAGAGATAAAGAGTTAGAAACATCGATGAGAGAGAAACATCGATCAGCTGCCTCCCGCACATCTCCTACTGGGGATGTGCCCGCCACCCAGGTACATGCCCTTGACCGGAATCGAACCTGGGACCTTTCAGTCCGCAGGCCGACTCTCTATCCACTGAGCCAAACCAGTTTCGGCAAGATTAATTTCTTATATTTTGATTTATTAAATGCAATAATCATGCATTAAAACTTATTCAAACATTATATGTGGTCCTTGTACCTTGATGTCATTACTTATATAGACTTTTGTGTAATGCCAGTGCAATTTCTAATTTGGGAATACAAATAACAAAGGAATAAAATCAATAGAACATAGTTATTTGTTTCCAACTTCTCAGGAAGGCATTGTAGCAACATATTTATTAGGAAAAACTAAACATAAATTTCAGAGCAATTCAGTGCAACTCTAAGAGAAGGTTAGTTTTTATCTTTCATCCTCTGGATACAACTTCATACTTCAAGAGGAAATGATATCAAACATAAGCTGTGTTTGCCCTAGACATGTTCATTAGTCAGAAGAGGTCAACCAAAGGCTATGGGATGGCTCAAATGTTTTCTCCTTCTACATTGGCCAAAAATATACAACAAAGATAAAGATAATGTTAAAAAAGAAAAAGAAAGAAAGAAAGAAAGAAAGAAAGAAAGAAAGAAGCAAAGGAAGGAAGGAAGGAAGAAAGGAAGGAAGGGAGGAAGAAAGAGCAGGTGTGGTCGAATCCTAGATGGTCTATGCTGAAGAAGAACAAACAAGACTTAATTGTTAAAGTACAGAGCCAGATAACACTTCATATCACTCTGTGGTCAGATTATTAAGAGTGGTGTTGTCATCAGCAACATCATTACTGTGTCTGAGCCATGTGTGTGCAGGCCTTTTAGTGACTCAGAGTGATATCATCAGTGTAGGCCAGGGGGGGTACTGGCAAAAACAAAGACTCAACCTAATAGAAGGCCCAAAGAAAGTTGGCTTTTGAGTCAAAATTCATCTCTAGAGGATCTAAACTAGGAAATGCCCAGAGTGTCTCCATAGTCAAAGTTAGGCAAGTAGAATTTTCATGGAAGTATGCAATTTTTTTTAAATAAATAGGCTTCTATGCAAACTTTAAATGGATAAAAAACAAATGTAATACAATAGTACCTCATCTCCCACCATATTTTCAGAAGTCAATTTTTGGATGAAGTGATTTGTGGTTTTCTTCACAAGGTATGCTTTTGAAGTGTGATGTTTTTCATCTGGCATGTTTTTGTCTATTAGCTTCTTCTACTAAACTGAATACAGGTAGACATTATTCAAAATAAAGATGGAGACTGCTTGTTTTCCAGTAACAAAGATTTACTTTAAATGTCTACTTTGCCTCAATTTTTTTTTGTAGTGATGCAATAAAAAAACCTTAGGATATTAATCAGCAAACTTTAAAGACTTACAAATATAGGAAGAGATTCAGATCCCTCAAATCTTGAAGGTGCCTTACAAAAGAATGGGTTCTAAACAATGGACTTGCTTTTCTGATTTCTAAAACTATAATGCTATAATGGAAAGTTTTCTTTCCTTTCAGATTAGAAACATTTAAACAAGTCTAAATCATTTTTTTATGAAAAAATAAACCACATTTCATAAAATGTACTGTTGTGTGTGTGTGTATGTGTGTTTAAGTTGAGTACATACAGAAAATAGTTCATGACATGCCATTTATCATTAAGTAAGTTTTATTTTTTGTGTTTCTCTTTTTATAATACACATTTCTATAAGATGACATGCCTGCATTTAGCCAGAACAAAATAATTCAGTCAATTTTTAATATTCCTTAAAAGGGGGAAAATAGGGAACATCTATAATACTGTCAACAATAAAAAAAATAAAATGCATGACATAAAAATAAACTGACTAACACCTCTAAGAATGCTTCCCACATGTTCCAATGGAAAAAGAGTAAAGATGCTCTACTAGAAAATAAGAGACAATTTTTAGGTATTTGTACCTGAACTCTTATGTGAATCACAGAAAAAAGTATTAATTTGACTCATACACTGGGATTTCCTCTGTAATAAATAAATGACTTTAGTCTTGTCTCCATATCAACAATGATCATTTATTTTCCTATTTTTCTCTAAATAACATTTTTAAAATATATTTTGATGTCTGAAATGATGTGATATTGAACACTGAGTTATAAAACAAGAGACCAGCATTGGGGCTCCAACTTGGCCATGGATTTGCTGTGTGGTTTTAGGTCTAATCATGTCATCTCTTTAGGCTTTAGTATCAGCACCTAGAGCAGTGGTTCTCAACCTCCTGACCCTTTAAATACAGTTCCTCATGGTGTGACCCAACCATAAAATTGTTTTCATTGCTACTTCATAACTGTAATGTTGCTACTGTTATGAATTGTAATGTAAACATCTGATATGCAGGATGGTGTTAGGTGACCCCTGTGAAAGGGTCCTTCGACCGCCAAAGGGGTCGCGACCCACAGGTTGAGAACCACTGTTTAGAAGCTATTGATACACGTTCTTAACTAAAAAGT
>NW_006286587.1:7639804-7658847 GCF_000327345.1 Myotis davidii
CATTTTAGAGGTAATCAGGTGATTAGAAACACTATACTTTATAGAAAGCAAGGCCAATTACTTTAAGTTGGTTTTAAGTTGTATACTTCTGAATATCTAGTCACTTTACCTCAATTTAAAAGTTTACTGGTATGCCCTGGCTGGTGTTGCTCAGTTGGTTGGGTTTTGTCCCTTGCACCGAAGGGTTGCTGGTTCAATTCCTGGTCAGGGCACATGCCCCAGTTTCAGGCTTGTTTCCAGGTAGAAGCCGCCATGCAGGAGGCAGCAGATTGATGTTCCACTCTTGCATCAGTGTTTCTTTTTCTTCCTCTCCCTTTCTCTCTCTAAAAAGCAACAAAAATATTTTTAAATAAATTAATTAATTAATTAAATAAATAAGTGTTTCCTGGCATTAAGTTACTATATCTTTTTATCATTTTTTAATGTCTTAAGATAGATTTTAGTGATGTTCTATTTTTCATTATTATTTTTTAAAAATATATATTACGTTTTTTTTAAAATACATTTTATTGATTTTTTACAGAGAGGAAGGGAGAAGGATAGAGAGTCAGAAACATCAATGAAAGAGAAACATCGACCAGCTGCCTCCTGCACACCTCCCACTAGGGATGTGCCCGCAACCAAGGCATATGCCCTTGACCGAAATCGAACCTGGGACCTTTCAGTCTGCAGGCTGTTGCTCTATCCACTGAGCCAAAGCAGTTTTGGCTATTTTTCATTATTGAAATTAATAATCTGTGCCTTTTCTCCCTCCCTCCCTTTGTCCTTCTCTGTTTCTCACTACCCTCTCTCACCATCAGTCCTGTCAGGTTTTTGTTGGTGGTGTTTTTATTACTCTATTTAAAAAGTGACCATTTGTCTTTGTAGTTTTTTGTTTTAATTAATTTTTGTTTTTATGTTAATTTCCTTTTTTTATATTATCTTTGTATTCACCATGTTGCTTTTTTTCCCCTTACTTCTTGATATGGACACATTATTGAATTTTAGCCATTCTTCTTTTCTGATATATGCAAGTGAGGGCATATTTTTTTTAAAAAAGCACAATCCCATAAGTTTTGGTATGCAGTATTTTCATTATAATTTAGTCCCAGATATTTTCTAATTTTCATGATTTCTTCTTTGAACCATGGGTTACATAAAGATACACTTTTTTAGTTTAAAAATAGAGACTTTCCAGTTACCTTTTGTTATGATCTTCAGCTTAATACCACTGTAATTAGACAATATCCTCTATATTATATAAATTCTATGAAATTTGGTGATCTCTTTAGCATCATGACCTTACAATAACTTGAATTTGAAATAAATTACACTCCTTAGCAGGGCTGGCAAGGCCTTCTATGTTTTGACCTATGACTATTGCCCAACCTCATCTCACAACCATTTCCTCCTTTTAAACAATGTTAGCTACAACTGCCTTGTACATTTTCTAAAACACAATTTCTTTACACATAATTTTCGCCTTTACAATTTCTTAAATATGCAAAGTTGTTCTTATCTTCCCTTCCCCCTCAATGCTATCACAGGGTCTTTGCATGAGCTATTTCCCTGACACTCTTTGTGAGCTATGTCCTTTTGATCCTTCAGATTGTCACTTAACTATCACATTAATAAAGTTCCTAAATTATATGATATAGACATCTTACCATGAAAAATAGAAGAAAGGTAAATACAAGGTAGGAAATGAGTAATAAGGGAATGATTTGGGAGGACATAAATTGGAACATAAACTAAACATAAGTATAGGACTGATGCAAAGCTTTGGGAGCCAGGTAGTATTGAACAATAATGGAAAAGCACACTTGGAGTAGAATATGTTTATGTTATAAAGAAACTTGGGAGGCAGAAGAATTTAAATTTGACAGATAGTAAAAGAAAAAGAGGAGAAGAGGAAGGGTGATATGATGAAAGCATGGGTTAAAGAAGATTAAGCTGTCAATAGCATGTGGGGTGGCCCAGGGGTTAGAAGGAATCAGTAAGGTCAGCTAGGAGGCTGCTCTTTGTAATCCAGGTGTGAGGTGATGAGGGGATGGATGAGGGTGTTAGAAGTAAGGATGAGAGGGTATGGATTTCAAAGGGCAATTTGGCAGGACATGATGACTGATGGGATGTAAAGAATTAAGAGGACAGAGTCAAAGTTGCTCCCCAAATTTTGTGCCCAGAAGACTGGGAAGTAAGGAAGTAAGAGGAAGAGATAATAAATGCATTATATTAATATGTCAATTTGGAGATAACAACAGATTATGCAAGAGAAGAATTGCCTCAGAAGAAGTGGAAAATGAGCATGTTTATCTTCAAAGGAGAGGATAACCTGGAGGTGTGGTCATAGACCCTGATGTCTCAGCAGCTAAAGGATAAACTCTTGGAGTGCCTGCTTTCCCTGAAAAAGGAGCAGACAGACAGGCTCAATGCCTGGTCTTAAAAAGTGAGTTGTAAAACTGAGTCATCTCAGGGTGGTCATCTGCTTCTTGACTTCCTTTTTCTGTAAAGAGATAGCAAGGACTTTGTTGACCATAACAGAGATAAGGGGAGGTCATATTTTAGAATCTTCTTGCTACGGTGTTCTAACATATTGGGCTTATAAAACCCTAAATGTGTTTTTGCCCTAAGTACTTTTCTTTTTTTTTTCCAAACCCATATGTATTTTGGAGTCAATTTAATCCATATGTTTCTGATTAATTTATGCTTAGCTCATCAAAATGTTTTAAGAAGAAAAGCTTATTTTAAAAAAAACAACAAAAAACGAAGTCATGCTTCACTAGCCACTGATGAAATCAACTCCAGAAGACTGTAGCTTAGTCAGAAAATCAGAGGGCCCAGTGGTTCCAAAATTTGGAAACTTACGGTTATGACCCAAGTGACCTGAGTATGTTCAACACTTGGGGAAAAAATCTTAGTATTTTTTCTTTTTTTAAATTTTATTTTATGTGTTTGTTTTTGATTTCTGGATGTATTGATTTGTGCTTTGTATTAACTATGGTTTCTTTACTTAGTTGTTCAGCCAGCTTCCAGGTTGATATTTATAATAGTCAAGTGGGAAGGAGGTTGGGAGATGATATAATTTAAGATAAACTCTATCCCTTTGCCTTTCCTTCTCTGCCCTCTTTTCAGATATAGTTTCATATGCTTTCTCCCTTTATGTTGGTTTTAGCTTTACCTTTCTTCTTGTTTTATTCCTCACATACTCTTTAAGTGATCTTGGCCACTCCATGGACTAAACAGATTCAAATTTATCTTGAGATTTCAGTCTACTCCCTTGTGTTCTAGACTAGTATACCCTAATACTTCTATTTTAAATGTCCAATGGAATAAAAGCATGAATACACCCAAAACAGGACTCAACTTTATTTCTCAAGTTATTCTTTCTTCTTTTCTTTGTCCTATAATCTCTATTCTATTTTATGATACTGTCATCCACCTTGTGACTCAAATTGAATACACAGGTGTCAGCCAAGATTCTTCCATCTTGTTCATCTTATCAGACACAAACCTTCCAACTCTACCTCTTAAATAACTTTCACATTTTTCTTCTTTTCTCCATCTTCACTGCCTCAGCTTCCAAAGGCGAGTCTCCAAATTAGTATAGCTTGTTCTAATAGTGATCCTCTTCACTAAATCTTCTCACTGCTGCTACTGTCACCATTCAAAAATAAAAAAAAAATATGGTCATTTTGCTTATGTGCTTAAAATTTTTAGTGTTCCTTATTTTCTGCATGATGAAATTCAAACCACTGTACATTGTTTCTAAGATACATTATCTTCCCTCCATTTACCCCTAAAGCTCATTTCCTTCTACTTTTCCCCTTTCACACCAAATTCAGTCACACTGGATTTCAAGTTTAAATTCTTCAAAATATCGATTTTCTTTTTTTAGCCTCGTGCTCTTTACTCATAATATCCCCTTTGCTTTGGAATGCTCATCTTCTATAACCTTTGCCTGGGTCACTCCTACATCTCCTTTACGTCTGTGTTCAAATATAACTTCTCCCAAAAGCCCTCTCTTACCTCCCTTATCCATACATTCTGTAGGAACTTCTGTTCTTTATCTAGCATAATATTAAGAATAATTTATTTTAATTGTTTGTTTAACCTCAAACTCCACAAGAATACAAATGCTTTGAAGGCAGGTTTCTTGTCATCCTTACCATTGAATCCTCAACATCTAGCACACTGAACACCTGGCACCTAATAGCTATTGCTTTCAATAAATACTTGTTGAACAGATGAATGAATTTTTTTCATATCTGTATACTTTTACACACATTCTTTCTTCTGTCTTGAATATCTTCCTTTGTCCTGTTTGATCAGTGAATTCCTTCCTTTACTTTGACAATTCATTAACATCCCATAGAACTCGTTTCTGCAATACACACTCTGAAATGCTGATGTCATCCAGTTCTTTCCTTAACGCAACAGGATATTGAAACCTAGAGAAATAAAGTGGCTTAATGAAGGTCAGACAGCTGGCTATAGTGGAGAACCAGAATGCAAGAGTACTCTCTAATTTCCATAAATTTGTAGACATTGATAACGGTTTTATTTGTAAAGGCTTGTCATTGTTAATGACATCAAACCACTTTTTCATTTACTATTTGCTAACAAAAGACATACTGTGTCATCGATTTCTGGTTCATCCAATAACAAGAGAAAAGTAGGATGGTAAGGGATCAGTATGCATATGCCATTGATAATGGGAGATTTGAGAACATTAACAAAAGCATGAGGTGGGCTTCACTGTCTGAGTAAGTTTTTCCACAGTAATAAAATGACCAGTGCTGCACATCATCAGAGTTGGGAGCCTCTCCTTGGGAATTTGGTGTTTATTTTAACCAACACTTTTTAAAAATTTTGTTGCTCCTCCCTAAAGATGTAAAATTTCACCATTTATTAAGTTTTCTTGGCTGAGTTGAGGATTATAGCATTCACATTCTCACATGCAAAATATTTCCTAATCATAGCAAACGTTTCACATCTGCTCTGGGTAACTAGCCAAAAACCAAGAAATAGAAGCATTCTTAGAGGACCTTTGTTGATCCCCAGCCAGTCTCCTTGACATTGGAGAACCAGAGTGAAAGGGACTCCTCCCCCACCCTCTTTCTTTTCCCCAAGTATTTCTTCCTTTGGTTACTTGATGACACCCTCTGCTTGGAGAGCACACCCCTCTATGCTAATATTTAGGACCTAGGCCAAAGTTCCAGTTGTGTTTTTAGTTCTGTCTACTCTTTCCACACCCATTGGAAAGCCAAGAACAGATCTGTGTAACTTCCAACTGCTTCTTGGCTACACTGGTCTCACTTTTACCACATGGAAATTCTTCACCCAATGTAATCAAACTTAACTCCAACACTTAATAAACACTCAAGTGGCGATTTACAAAGATCCAACTAATAGCATATTCATTTTATCTTTCTGCTCTCATTTACTGGTGGTATTTTCTACAGTAATCTCAGCTTCATGGTTTCATTCTATTGTGTTTTTGGCTAACCAAGCTGGGCAAATGAGAAGAGACTCTTGTCTGTCTCTGGAGTAAAGAGGAATGAAGTTGTCCAAAGATTATTCATATTGGAAATGATTTTGTGTGCTTTCATTATGATCCAATTTCCTCTATTTATTGGAAGCTGAAGTTCAGCTAGTAATGAATGTCATAGATTGTGGATCATTTTCATCCCTGTCACCTGATTTCCAGGCGTAGCTTTAAGTGGCAAAGTGAGAACATTGCTGATACAGTCTTAGATGGAGATGAAGCATTAGCACAAAAGGGAAGATTTAAAACAGAACACATTTAGTGGCAAGTGACAGAAAATCTAACATGGATTGGCTGAAAATCTAACTGAGAATGAAGCCAAAAAGAAGACACACTGTAGAATTGAAAATATGAGTAGTTTGGCTTCAGGCACTGCTGGCTCTAATGACTGACACAATGTTGTCGGTGGTTGTCTTCCATTATCTCTCTGTCTCCTTTGTGTTGCTTCCATTTTTAAGCAGACTGTCTCTCAATGGTGGCAAAATGGCCTTCATCATGTTCATGTGTACATTTTATCCCTCCAATAACTTTGGTAGAAAAGGGAGTGCTTCTTAAAGATTTTTCAAGCAAAAGTGGTGAGGTTAACTCTGATTGCACTGACTGTAGCTACATGCTTTACCTGGACCAATAATACTGACTATGTGTGGAAGATGCAGGTTGGCCAGACCTGGGTTCTATGCCTTTGAATAACATGGAATGTGAATAAGATTGGGATGGTTTCACACAGGATTATCAGAATTTGTTATCATAAGAAGGAGAAATATACTTGGAAGAATAAGATAATCATCCTCACTAAATTCTCCTCATAACTGGCTCTACTGAGAACAAAAATTCTAGGAAATAAAAAGGTATAAAAATATCCCAAGGGGAAGAATTTATGTTCTTTTTTACAACTATTGAAGTTGAAGACAAACCTGATGGCTAAATACCATAGACCCAGAGACCTTGGTAGGATATATTTACTAGAAGGTAGTCATTGCTTAGAAATAAGACGACTGTGCTCACAGGTAGATTTTTTGGGAGTGTAGTCATGTCACTATAAATAAAAAGTTAATATGCAAATTGACCGAACAGCAGAACCACCAGTTGCTATGATGCACACTGACCACCAGGGGGCAGTTGCTCAATGCAGGAGCTGTCTCCTGGTGGTCAGTGCGCTGTTCAGCTAGAAGCCGGGCTCATGGCTGGTGAGCGCAGCAGCAGCAGCGGGAGCTTCTCCCGCTTCTGCAGCAAGCAGACATCCCCCAAGGGGTCCCAGACTATGGAGGGACGCTCTCCCCCACCCCAGTGAACGAATGTCATGCACTGAGCCTCTAGTATATATACATTAGTATGTACTCTGGCATCACATATGAGAACAAAGCAGAATAATAGCCTGTTTATTTCTAAAGAAAACCACCTTTATTTCCTCTATTTTTAGTTGTACAAATGGTACACCTGGGGATTTCCAAGGAAATATGCTGAGAGCCAAATGACTATTAATGTGTTTCCTGAGACTCTGCCTGCCTCAGCCTAGGACATCCGGAAATTGCATCCTCTTTCCCCTTGTCAGGGAAGAAAAGGCTGGGGGAGGGGCAGGTTCCAGCAGTGAGATACTTTGGGGGAAGGAGTGTATTTCATCTCTTCTACACTCTTTAGTCTTGGTGCAAGTGGTTAATATGGATAAAATGGGTTGACAGTAAAACAGCAAGGGGTCTCAGGAGAGTACTATTCAGCCTGAGTGTGGGAATGTGTTGGGAGATCATGCTGGTTGGGTCTATAATGAGTACCCAACCCTGTGCCTAAGTGATGAACTATGTGTCATGGACATTTTAGCCACAGTTGGAAATACAGCCTTTTCTCTGCTTCTTTGCTCTCTTCTGGAGCTTTGGGCATTTTTTTTTTTTTTTTGCTATCTTTGTTCTCAAGGGCAAACTTCCTCCCAGGCAGCTGCAAGAGGTTTCTTTCCTTGAATGATAGCTGTGTTGAATATAAGTAAATTTGTCTGTAATGGAAGAAGGATCCCCCAACGCTCTCAAGGCTGTGACAGGCCTAAAGAAAGCATGAGGCCACATGTGTTGAAATGGATTCTGTGATTATGGAAACTTTTCGCTAAAAGCAGGGACCCTGCAAATAGGTAGCATTTGACCTCAGAGGCTGTACAAAGATGAGGATGCTCCTTCATTTCCTGGTCCTCAGGTAGAATGAGGAACCACTGTAATTCCATCATCAAGCCTTTCCCTTTTCAATGCTCCTTCCTTTGTCTGGGTCCAGGCCTATCCCTAACAGCTTCCTTTTTCCACTTCTCTGTCATCTTCCCTTAGGCTTTCCCCGCAGTCGGCCAATCCAACAGGTTCATTTGCTGACTGCTCTTCAATAATTTATCTTTGAAGACATTCAACTCTGTGTCTCCACTAAGGTAAGGAGTTTGGAGGGTAATGGAAGCTCAGAGCAAGCTTCAGATTAGGGGAAAATGATTAATTCTTAAGCTTTAAAGACACTCAACTTCACACTAATTTACTCTTTTTTTAAAGTAAGTTATTTCTTTTAAAACCAAGGATGGGGAACCTTTTTTTCTGCCAAGGGCCATTTGGATATTTATAATATCACTTGTGGGCCATCCAAAATTATCAACTTAATAAGCCTGCTATATTTGGTCAAACATTTAATTAACTCACCTCTAATGCCTTGGCAGAGCCAGACCAAATGATTTCTTGGGCCTTATACCACCCTTGGGCCAGATATTCCCCTTTAAACAAATAACAGAATTTGCATTCCATATTTAATAATAACCATACATGTAGTAATAAAATTTCTATAGCAGTTTCCAATTAATTTTATGTTCTTATCTTTTTTATCTTCAAGTGATTATTTTCATTTTATAGACAGGGAAACATTCAGAATAGGTATATGTCTTGCCAAAGACACACAGCTAGTAAATAGTCTTCCCACATAAAATAAGCTCTTCTGATTATTAGCAATAAGCAGGAGAAAATGACCAATAAATGATAATGTCTTTAACTAAAGAAGTTGGTGACTTTGCTTGAATTGGAATCTAAAAATTTTGTATTTTTTATCTTCTAAAAATGCACCAGAGTTTTAGTCCCCAGATTCTTGGCCTGCCATTTCATATTCTATATTTTCTACCTGGATTCTGAATATAAATAACAACTCTCAAATGGTCCCCAGAACAGAACTCCCTTATTGCATCCTCCATGTTGCTTTCAGTGGCTCCTGGCTTTACTTTAGATCCTTTCATCCACCTGCCAAACACCGACTTGTCCTCACTTATTTTCAGTGCACAAACTGATTCCTGATGGAGCCAACAGATAGCTAAAATCACTTACATATATGCTTTCTTTATGGGCACCAACACTGTCTTTCAGTGTTTGTTCATTTTGTCATTCAGTTCAGGGACTGCCAACTAAGAAATTTATTTCTATTTTTATTCTATATTTGTCCTCATGACAGGAAAGTGTATTCAATAACACTGTGGAGCTTTTTAAACTCCCAATTAGAAATTTATTTTCTTTTCTTATTGCAGTGGACAAGTAATTTATGCCTAACTCTAAGTCAACATATTACTTGATTTACCTCCCTATTTGCTGTATCTAGAGATACTGGAGATATGTGAGCCATGCCATGTATAAAAATAAAAACACTTTACATGTTATTTAAAATTCACAAGCTGGGGGAAAATTGCTAAAACTTTGCAAAGTTCATTGTGTTTTTCCCCAGGTAGAAAGCTTTCTAGTTTTCCAAATTTGAAGGTAAATGGAGTTTCATGGTTTGCCCAATACTTGGAGACAAACAAATGATTATCAAATAAGGTTGAGGGCTTGGTTCAGAAGGTAAACACATGGAAAGGAATCTCATGCTCCAGGCAATGTTTACATATCTGCATGGAATTCATGGGCAGTCCCACCAGAACTGAAATAATTAAACCCTTTGCTTGTGATATTTCACAACTTATTCAAGGCTTTGCCAAGAGTAAAAACCGAGACAACTACTGGAAAATCAAAGTGATGATTTGAGGACACCTGGAAGTAGATGTGTTTGAGGGGCTGAAACAAATTATGTAATGTGGTTAGACTGGTTATAAAAGAAGGGTGACTGCACCTCAAAGTGAAGTGGTAATTATCAGAAATAGTTTATTCTTTGATTATACTGTTGCTAGACATCATTGAAGAGTTATGTATGAAATGGAGCAAATGAAAACATAAGCTAAAATTCAAGTGGTTAAAAAAAAGTCTATGGTGCAGAGATTATTTCTAATGAAATATACAGTAGAAACGTCATGGCTTGACTCATTTAAGACTTGTCTGGAAAAGAAGGATAAGGAATAACATAAGAAACACTTTGTGTGTGTGTGTGTGTGTGTGTGATGAGCACATAGCTATGTGTTTCTATGTTGTTTATAATTGAGTATTTACAAAACAAGACAAAAAAAGGTGCATTAATTCACAGTTGGAGAATGGGTTAACTTTTGGGAGGCCAGTATTCTGGAAACAGACACCCATTAAACCTTGTGCAGAAGTGGACAATGCCAAGAATGACTTGAGTGTATTGGGAATTATCTGGAGTCCCCTAAATAAGATTGTTCACACAGCAGTCCCACTTGTGAATGTATTGCCAAATAAAATTAAATCCTTTTCTAGAACAAATATCTATATTTCCATATTCACAATAGTTAAAGTATTTGGTTAAAAAAATCCTAAGTACTAGGATAAAGAAGAAGTTATAATACACACACACACACACACACACACACACACACACACACACAGAGAGAGAGAGACACACACATTATATGTATATGGAATGCTATTCAGGGTTATAAAAGAATAAAATTCTGTTATTTGTTACAACATCAATGAACTCAGGGAGCATTATGCTAAGTGAAGTAAGTCAGACACAGAAAGGCAAATATTGTATGACATTACTTATATGTGGGATCTGAGAAAGTATCACTTGAGAAACAGAAAGTAGAGTGGTGGTTACCAGGATCTGGGGTGTACAAAAGAAAGAGAGAGGTTGGTAAAAGGGTTCAAAATTTCAGCTATAAGATGAATTAAGGTATGAGACGCTAATCTAGAACATGGCATCTATATCGTTGATGACACTATATAATTGAAATTTGCGAAGAGAGTACAACTTAAATGTTCTCACTAAATAATTAAATAAATAAACAGTAAACATGTGAGCTGGAGGTATGTTAATTAACTACATGGGGGAATCCTTTCATAATGTATACATATATCAGATCATCAAGTTGTACACTTTAAATACCTTACAAATTTGTCAATGTACCTCAATAAAGCTGGAAAAACAAAGATTCTCTTTATCTACTAGTATGTATAAATCAGTTGGGCCTGGGAGGAAATGAAGGCAGACATTCCTTTGTGTGTCAGAAAAACATGTGATTCAAAAGAAAAAGGGGTGGGAGGAGGGAGAGAGGCAGGAAGAAAGAAAGAGAGAAAGAAACAAGAGGAAATGGTTCTATTATTTTGTCTTTTAATGCTTGTACTTTCACCTTCTTCACTTTGATTTTGATTTGTTCCTTCTCATTCAGGACTGTGACTCCATATACAGTAACAGGAATGGGGAGCAAGCATATTAGAAACATATCTCTGTAAATAAGTAGATGAGTGAATGAATGAAGAAATGCTACATTTCCCAGGGAAAAATACACTGCATTCATTCCAGTATTTTCTGACAATGCTCATTTTTCCCAGAGGAAAAATAGAAATTCTCATTATAGAAACCCTACATCCGGGCTCTGGCTCTTGTATCGTCAGTTAAGTTTCCTCCCTTACATTCAGTGTGTCAGCCTAGAGCTGGCAACCTTATCTTTGTGCTTCCGTTGCCATGAAACCCACACTGGAGTTGACTAGCAGTCCTCGCCCAGTTGGTTGCAGTGCCAATGAGGGCCCAGGGTAGGACATCTCCCTGCGTTCTCCCTCTCCCCTCAGCTGATGCAAGTGAGATCTGAACTGAGGGACAGAAAAACATTGTGAGGACATTTTAGTAATTGTGATTCAGTCCCAAGGTACAGGTAGAAACATCCTTAACATGTTTCTTTGCATGCTTCTTTGAATTGTTGGAGGACACCGAGGTGCTTCCAAACACATAGTTTTAAAGAGATATAAAGCATTTATCTTCTTTCTGAAAAGTGGTTCTCACTAATGCCTACATTTTCTGTGAGGGAACATCACCTCATATTTCCTTATGCATACTTGGCTAGTCCAAAATCCTGGTTCTGCCTCTTCTCTGCTATGCCACCACGGATATGTTCTTTGATCTTTCTGTGCCTTAATTTTCTGTTTGTAAAATAAAGGAATATTATTATATTCCTGGCAAAGTTGCTGGGAGGCTTAAAGGGGTAGGCTCCCTAAGTCTATCAACTCCCCTGGAAGCTGGGGAAGCCCAAGGGTATGCATGGAGCATGTCTAGGATATTCCTAGAACAAAGCCAGGGAAACACTCCTTAGCCCTTTCCCCCAAACCTTCTTTGATTGTTCCAGTGCTTCCTATAGCCAGCTCATTGGCCTCCCCGATAAAGCCAAGGGGGCTCTGCTGACTCTTCATGGGTGGAGGTCAGCTAGTTGACCTAAAGAGCCCACAAGTAGCTGGTAAAGTTCCCACTGTTCTCATTAATATTATCCGTATTGATAGACAGAAGTGGGATACAGAATGATGAAACAAAGAAGCAACAGATGCTACAATTGTATATAATTATTTCATTCAAAAATCATGGAATATAGATATCCTAATAGCAAAGCATGTGTCTATTTCTAGAATATACCAGGGGCATATCTTCTAAGCCGAGTCTACCTGTACAAGTACCTATAAACAGTGGAAGCTTTGAGCAGGCATCTGCCAAAATGACCATCTATCATGTATGCCACAATGTCTATGCTAACTCTACAAGTCTTTAACAAATATATTCACTACACTTTATTTCCATTAACTTATTAATTAGGGTACTTTAGCCCAAGAATTATAGTGTTTACTTTTGGCACTAGAAGAAAGTTATGTTATCTACAGTATAATTTATGTCAAGGAATGTAAAATAACTTCTATTAAAAAATAACATAAATAGCATTTGCCAATACTCTAGGTTTAGAAAGCCATTGAGTCTCTTTGCAAATGTTTATAACCTCATAAAATTTATTGCCATCAATCAGGTACATTTTCTAGCTAATATGTCCTAAAATCCTAAAATATCATGGGAAGTAAAATTAGACATTATTTAGTCCTATTTGCATTTGATGATTAAATTTCAAACCTGATACTTTTTTAGTTGATTGACATACTTTCTGCTCTTCTTTAAAAATAAACCATTTTTTTCCAAGCTCCTTTAAATCATGTTCTTCCCATATTTACTAAAAGCAGTAATGAAGTCAAAGGTCACTGTTCTGGGCAAATGCCTGTGGATATCAAATTCTAGGAAGATCAAGATACAGCGCTGGGGTCCGAATTCCTTGGGAGTGAACATATTCATTTTCAGTTTCTTCGGCCTCAGGAGCTCAAACAAAATCTTCTTCCAAAGGCATTTTAAAATTTAAGAAAAAATTTTTTTTTGCTTGTAGTCATCTTGAGTAATCCTTGTTATAGCAGGCCATTTTCCATGCTTCTCTTTCTTCTAGCCTTGCTTACCTTGTCTTGTGGTTTGGGAATACACTATTGGTATATTACATGATGATTCTTTTCATATTCGTTGGAGGGCTGGTAGATCTCTACAGAATTCTGAGAGTTGGGCAGAGCAAACATTTTAAAGGCAAATAACCATTACAACTGCATTTCTTCAAGGTGAAAAATGTTCTTATCCAGATGGAGATTGACACCTGAGAAGTTACTCTCTGTGCTCCTGTTAAAGTAGACTTTGGGAATCCTTCAGATTTGACTCTGTAGCCAAGTTTCTTTATTTCTTAGATGCCATGCCTGATCTTGGACTTTACCCTTTTGGCTCTCAGTTTTTCCTTCTGGAAAACAGGGACCAGAACGCCTAGTTCAGTGGTTGCTGTGAAATCCTATTGAGGTGATTTAAAATATTCAGTGGTATTGCTATGTATATCTGTCGCATAGTAGGCGTTCGGCGTCCTCAATGCCTTTAGAGTGAGATCATTTTGGAAGTCTTAAGAAATCACACAATGAATTTTATGATATTTGCCTTGCTTGGACACAAAATGAAAAGCTGAAAGGCCTCCTCACCCTATGGGCGGGGTATCACTCACTACATTCTGATTCTTTTTAATAAGAAAAGGGTGTCTTGAATGGGGTGGGAAAGACAAGCCCACATGGCAGAAAGTCACAGAACACAAGATCCACTTTATTACATGGAATGTTTCTGTACCACAGATGTGGTCATCAACAGAGATAACTAGTTTACAAGCCCTCCCTGGAAACTGCTCACAGTTCTTAGCAAAAAAGTGATTCTCAGCCAAGCCCTGCACTGAAGCTCAGCCCATGATGAAAACACTCCCAACTGTTCCACATTGAGAAGAAGTGGGAAGGAGCAATGACCAGCAGTGCATTTCTAGCCAAGAAACAAGACCAGGGTCACCTAAGAGGCTAAAAGCCTATTAAAACAAGTATCTATTGTGGACTATCTCTTTGTGTGTCTGTCTGTCTTTCCTTCCTTCCCTCTCTCCCTCCCTCTCTTCTATCTTCCTTTCCTCCCTCCTTTCTTCTTCTCCCTCCCTTCTTTCATTACTTTCTTTTACTTTAATTTCCTTTTCTTCTTTCTCCTCCTTTTTCTTTTTTAAATACATATTTTATTGATTTTTTACAGAGAGGAAGGTAGAGGGATAGAGAGTTAGAAACATTGATGAGAGAGAAACATCTATCAGCTGCCTCCTGCACATCTCCTACTGGGGATGCTCCCGCAACCCAGGCACATGCCCTTGACCGGAATCGAACCTGGGACCCTTAAGTCCGCAGGCCGACACTCTATCCACTGAGCCAAACCGGTTTCGGCTCTCCTTCTTTTTCTTAATGGAAAAATATAACTTTGTGTCAAGGAAACACTGTGTGCCTCTTTTTGGTGTTGAACATGTTGACATGATGAGGAGACATTCATTCAAATTATGAACTTTGTAATTATTAATTTTATTGGTGATATGTGATTAACTTGTTACTATAAATGTCTAAGGTAGCATTTTAGCATAATATATATAGATCATGTATAGGAACCAGAAAAATATCTGTCAACCCTGGTCTCTAGTCATCTCAATTATATAGCCTTCCCAAATAAGGTATTCCTGAGTGTTAAATGAAACAAAGATACGAAAACAGTATGTCTGCAGTACATGTAAATTATGGCTTGACTTAGCTCTGCATCTCTAGATGCTGAGCCTGTGAAAGAGGTTCAGGTGGAAGTGATTTATTAGAGCCAGGTTCTCAGGAGAAAGAGGGTGGGGGTGGGGGGTGAAAGGAAACTGATGAGGTAGGAGAAGGAGCTAAGCCAGGATATGGTTTCTACTATACTCTGGCTTTAGCTTGATTCATTGCAGGCTCTGGAGTGTTAATTACACCATGGAGTTGGTCCAACCTAGATGTGACTGGCTGGCCTTTTGCTTTCTTCATGTCAGCCAGTCATTGGCAGGGGTCTGTCTCTGGGGTGGGAGTGGGATGTGACTTCCTGGGCAAATAGCTGCCATTTTGCCAAGGGGAATTCTCTGAAAAAGGGGCAATTGTGAACTATTAGCAGCCAACACTTGTGGTTTCTTGGGGGTCAGTATACAATCTGATAAAGGGCATTGACTGGGACACTAATAGTATCCACTATAGGGCTTAATAAATGGTTGCTAAAATTAGTATAATTCTTAATGACAATAGCTTAAGGAGGAGAAACAGAGTCAAAGATGGTTTATTGTAACTGTGAAGGAGTCTGGAGAGGAGAGAGAACTTATATAAATCTATGACAAACATTTTTTTTTCTGCTGTTGTTGGTTAAAATATGAAAGGAAAAGAAGAAAACAAAGAAAAACACAATAAGGTTGGTATTATAAAACTTAGGAGTTTGTAAGTGTGACCAAGACACAAAAGTTTCCTCCTTAAAATAATAAAACAAGCTCTGCTGTTGCTGGACTTTTGTGTGTTTAGGAATTCCCAGCATCTCTAGAATCCACTTAACCACTCCATGACACATTTTTCCCTCCAGATGTGAACACTAAAGAGTCAGTTGTCAGTTGAATACTCTTGTATTATTTTCTCAGCAATTATTTTAAGGAATGCATTTGAATAAAATGCACTTTTGGCATCATTTTCAAGAATGGATGATGATTTATGCTTCTCTTGCAGGGACAAGATGGCTCTGGGCATGAGTCATGGCTGTAACGCTGGGAAGATTCCGATGGGAACCTTCTCTTGCTGGTTGATTCATACCTTACATGGACTTGAGGCTGAGCATGGCTTTTATTAACATGTACATTTTGCTTGTTAAGGCTCAAGCTTCGTCTTTCCTCCCCAATTCCAGTCCTGTTTCTATTTCACACGCACCTGATTCAGAATCTGTGCTTGGGACTTAGAGTGGCTTGGGAATAGCAATTTAAAAAAACCTCTGATTATTTGTCAGCTAAGATGAGATGATGGGTTCTCGGCTACAGTTGGGAAATGGGCTATTTCTCTGCAGATTCAAATGGCAGGGAACATTCTAATTCTTTCAGCATCTCTGTCTCCGTGGGACATATTTGGTGCAAATCAAACTGTCCATATACTGAGAAAGCTACAAACCATAGCCCCTATTTGTGCTTTTCTCCATTGCAGAAAGCGTTGCTTTGCATGCAGGTTTCAGATGTAATTTTCCGAGCGAAAACTCCCTGCCCCGAGCAGCTGTTCTTTGGAAACAACCCTGGAGGCTCCCAGGAGCCAAGGTGAATGAACTGTAAGACTGATTCTTGAAGCTTTCCAGGTTACAGCCATCTCTGTCATTGTCCTTGGCCTTGGTCCTCCCAATGTGTTCTCTAGCCTTGTTTCTCAGACTTTAATGTGCATACATATCTCCTGAGGATTTTGTAAAACTTCAGACCCTGTTTTAGTAGTTCTGGGGTGAGGGCTAAAGATACTGCATTTCTGACAAGCTCCTGGGGGAAGCTTACAAAGATCCCCATAGATTTCTGAATCCTACTTTGAGTAGCAGGGATATACAGAAGTTGTTCTTTTAAGACTCTCTGGTCCAATAAGTTCAAGAGAAAAATTTTAAAAACTTACACTTTTATCTTCCTGTTCAAAACTCTGCACATTAATAAATTAAAGAATCTGAGAAGATCTCCTCCGAGGAAGTCAGATACAAAACTGATAGAAAATAGGAGCTTATTGTAGTATGCTATCTCATAACAACCTGGAGGATTTGATTTTTGTGAAAGGAAAAGATGGTCAGAAGTATGGTGTTCATTCAAACATCTGTCCAGGTCTTTAAATGGATTGAGGGAGGCATTTAGAAATGTTTGACTCTTTCAGATGACCCTTGTAACCCTTCTCAGGTAAGTGTTACTGAGTCTCCAAATGAGTGAGGCTGAACTCAGGTCTCTCAATATCCCCAGTAGAACAATCAACTTTCCTCCTAGAGTTTTGGTATTCATGATGTATAGTGCTCCTTTCAATCAGTTCTAAAAACTGTTAGGAGTTTATGTGCTACCATGCTTTATGAGAAGGCCAGCTGAGAAAAGTGATATATAGGAAAGCTAGCTAGGGGAATTTCAAACCCTCCAACCATATGAAATTATTTGCAAACTTCAGTGTGTCTATGTATCAATCCTCTATTAAGTTCCCATGGAGGTTCTTGAGCTTCTGTTCCAGAAACAATCCCTCTTTAGTTCATCACTACCAAACCAGTATTACATGTAATGTTGAAGGGTATTCTTTAGGAGGAGGAGGAGGAGGAAGAGGAGAAAGAGGGGGAGGAGGAGGAGGAAGAGATAAAAATGTGAACAAGAAAATGGCAATAAATGCATATCTATCAACAATTGAATCAAAAAATCAAAATAAACAAACAAAGAATCTAATGAACAAAATAAACTGATGAATAAAATAGAACCAGAGGCATGGAAATATGGAACAGACTGATGAATCTCAGAGGGAAGGGGTGGGGGGAGATCAAGCAAATATCTTATATGCATATATGCATTACCTGTGGACACAGACAATAGGGTGGTGAATCCCTGAGAAGGGGCTAAAACTGGGAGGAGGGGCGCAATGGGGGGAAAAGGGAGTACATCTGTAATACTCTCAACAACAAAGATTTATAAAAACAATCACCCTTTGAGTCACAGGTGTATTCTAAATATCTTCATATTAATAAGCATGGCCAGGGTTTTCTGATGCAGATACTCTGAGGATCACATTTTGAGATGAAGTTCTGTTTCCTTGGAGTGAAAACACAAGCAACCTAGTCCAAAACAAGCTTCCTTGTGTTGGCTCTCTGAACATGCAACTTTGTAAGTCAAGTTCTGCCCTGGATTTTTATGGAGGATATATATAACTGCATGGGAAAACATTAGCATTTTCTCTAAAATTGTTATTGAAGATATTGTCATTATGTTAGACTGTCAGAAAATTCTCAGCAGAGGGGCACAACCTTGCTTCTGCAGTTTGGGGTATAGGTTCTGCAGACCAAAATATTTGTTGACATGTTTTATTATAAAATCAAATTAAAATTTTGCTTATATTTCATAAAGCATGTGTCAGCATTAATATAAATGTGTAAACATGTGAATTTTACCCAAATTAAGTTAATGCTCTAAGTTCTTTGTGCCTTTTGGTATACTCTAGGCATATCACCATAGTCCTGGGGGTATTTATTTCACAGTTTAAGAACTGTAGCATCATTTCTTGGTTAGAGTACCAGGAATAAAGAATAAATAAAAATATGGGTAAATATGGTAAAAAAAAAAGTATGAATTTTCAGTTATAAGGCCATTATGTCTTAGGGATGTTAACATACAGCATGCTGACTATCCTAGCTAATAAAATAGTAATATGCAAATTAGTTGCCACTCCATCACAAAGATGGCTGCACCCATAGACACAAGATAGCGGTGCCCAGTCCCCACAGCCCTGCTGCTGAAGTGTCCAGGCCTGTTGGCCAGGCAGGTGGTGGGGGAGGCAGGAAGGTCACCGAGAGGTGGAGCAGGTGATCAAAGGGGGCAGGGGTGGAGCTGGCAATCGTAGGGCCCTGGGGGTCCCCTGCCCACGCCCACAGCCTAGCCAGAGGCTACAGGCCTGGGCAGGGGTGGAACTGGGATTGGAGGGGCCTGGGGATCCCCTGCCCAGGCCTGCAGCCTAGACCAGAGGCTGCAGGCCTGAGCAGAGGCGGAGTCAGAGATTGGAGTGAACTACAGAGGAAACTCCTTTTCTGACTGCTTATTGGTTAAGCTCCCTGTATCCCACTGGTAATATTCTTAGTAACTTGGGTAATAAGAATCCAAAAAGGTGATCTAGGGTTTTTCCACCACACTTCTGGAGAAAAAAATGAAGGTCTGCTGCTGGAGGGCTAAGAAATGTCATATCCTGCCCTAGCTGGTTTGGCTGAGTGGATA
>NW_006286587.1:7658903-7673840 GCF_000327345.1 Myotis davidii
GCAGTCACTCATCAAGGGTGATGGGGCTGGTGCCTTCCCCTGATCAGCCCGGTCACCTCCCACATAGGGAGGCCAGACTGCGGCTTAGGCCCTGTCCCCAAGGGGAGCAGGGAGCAGGCCTAAGCCATCACTAGGATATCCCCTAAGGGTTCCCAGTATGTGAAAGGGGGCAGGCTGGGCTGAGCCCCCACCCTGCCCCCCCCCGTGCACAAATTTCATGCCCCGGGCCCCTAGTCTATATATATAAAAGCTTAAGCGACCATTACAACTGCATGACCCAATGACCCGACAATTGGACGGTAGCTATAACACGCACTGACCACCAGGGGGCAGACACTCAACACAGGAGCTGTCCTCTGGTGGTCAGTGCGCTGACACATCCAACCTCCCACAGCCAGATGACCGACCGGTCAGTAGCTATGATGCGCACTGACCACCAGGGGGCAGACACTCAATGCAGGAGCTGCCCTCTGGTGGTCAGCACACTCCCACAGCAGGAGTGCTGCTCGAACCCAGGCTCATGGCTGGTGAGTGCAGCTGCAGCTGCATGAGCCTCTCCCTGGGATACTCCCCCTGTGCACCGCCACACCCACCCCCCTGCCATGAGCTGGTGGGTAAGGCCAGACTGTGGTGCAGAGGTTCACTGATCCCTGCAGTCCAGGCCAAGGGACTTACTGGTGTACAAATCTGTGCACTGGGCCTCTAGTAGTTAATAATACTATATTGCATATTGGAAAGTTTCTAAGAGAGTGGATCTTAAAAGTTCTTACCACAAGAAAAAAAAATTATGACTGTGTGATGATAGTTGTTAACTAAACTGATTGTGCTGATCATTTTGTAACATAAACAAATATCAAGTCATTATGTTGTGTACCTGAAACATATAATTATATAACATAAAATACAATGTTATATGTCAATGTTATATCCCCCAAAAATAGATAAATCCCCTTTATAATTTATTTCCAGGAATAAGGGTGTCTTACATTAATAATTTTATTGAGATATTTTATAATAAGCATTATATAATTTCTTTTTTTTATTTCAACTTAGTTTGTAGGAAGTTCAGTGCAGAATTAAATGCAGTGATTTTTATTAGTCTAGATGTTCAGTATATTTTCTTAAAATTTTCAAAGTTTCTATATACACTTAACTTCAACTCTCATGTAAATTCTCTTATTATAGATGTGGTTTTAAAACTAAGCCACTTAATATATTTAAGCTGATAGGGAATAAATTAATGCATTTCTATGTATTATTGACTTAAATTCTCCCAAACATCAATATCTTCTTGTTATTGTTTTTTAAATAAAAAATACTCCTCATTTTATTGTGGTTGATTCGGGCAGTTGTTAAGGATTGAGCAACAAAAACTCAGAATGGCTGTCATCAGGGTGACTGCAGGGCAAAGTGATTGACAGAGTCCTGGAGGTCAAGAGAGAACAAAGATTATGCCATTTGACAGATATCTTCATAAGACTTCTGAGGGTAGTTCTGCCCCTTTTTATGGAATTGCAGAGCCGTACTACAGCATTCCTCTAACACAGTGGTTCTCAACCTTCCTAATGCCGCAACCCTTTAATCCAGTTCCTCATGTTGTGGTGACCCCCAACCATAAAATTATTTTTGTTGCTACTTCATAACTGTAATTTTGCTACTTTTATGAATTGTAATGTAAATATCTGATATGCAGGATGTATTTTCATTGTTACAAATTGAACATAATTAAAGCATAGTGATTAATCACAAAAACAATATGTAATTATACATGAGTTTTCCGATGGTCTTAGGCGACCCCTGTGAAAGGATCGTTTGACCCCCAAAGGGGTCGCGACCCACAGGCTGAGAACCGCTGCTCTAACATCGTTTAGTTGCTGTCCAGTAAAGCATTTTTATGTACCTTCTCTCATACAACCCTCCCCCTAACACTACATGCCTCATGTCATCTTTAAGACTGAGGATTGGACCCAGAAGGTATTGGAGAACCTACCTAATGTCAATCAAGCAAGAAGCAAAACTGACATGGAAACTTGGTCTTAAGATACGAAATCCACTATTGTTCCTCACTGACCTTGCTGACAACTTCTGCTCACTGGATGCCATGTAGTAGGTGTGAATAGCCTCATTTGTCACAGCCTCTTGGCTCTGCCATTTGTTTATATGGAGAATACTTGCTAGATAATCACTAAGTAAAAGGTATGTGTAAGAAAACAAAGGAAAAACATGTTAGTTTTAACAACATTCTAGGGTTTGACAAAGTGCTGATTGAATGCTCTCTTTGGTCCTAAAGATATTTGGGTTAATTTTGAAATGAGAAAGAGGGATGACTTTAGCATAAAGGAATTTTTTTAAAATTCCAACTCATTGGCTAAATAAAGCATCTTATTTTAATAGCATTGAAGTCTACATGAATATTACACACAGATAAGTTTTCCATCAAAAAGCCACATTCTTCCCAGGCATAAGTGATGTCCTGAGCTAGGAATTAAATGACATTCACAACCAGTTAACATTGGAAAACCAAACTGAACAAAATAAATAACAACAGCAAGCAGTCAATTAAACGATTGTGTGTCCCATATTTTATCAAACATACACTCTGATCTTTAATTCCTTAATTGTCCCTTCCTTTGGTGATTAGACACCCAACTGGGGATCACTTGGTGCTACACTGACCTTTTGAGGTTACTGTTATTAAAACTCATGTTGAAGCTATTTAAGTTAAATTTCTCCCTCTCTCTTTGTTACATATGGGTGTGCATGTACACACATACACCCACACTCAATGTCAAACAAATATTCATGTTTGTAATGGAACATGGTGAGTACTTGATAGATAATTTTTATGATACAAGGTGGATAAGACTGCCCTTTATCTCAGTGGTTCTCACCTTAGCTACCCAAATGGGATCCACATTGACTATTGGCCACTATGTGAACAGCAAGAGTAGATTTTTATACAAATGGCAAAACCTCATGGCAGAGCCACAGTGGGGATGTCATAACAGACCATAAGCTGCTGGAGACAAGCAACATATCTCACACTTGCTCTTTATCCTCCACTGTATGTAGCACAGTAGAGAGCACTTGGAAGATGCCCGAAAGAGACTTCCTTATTGGTGGAGTAAAAAAAAAAAAAAGTCTACTTCTCTCATTGCTTGTCTTTGGGTTTGGAAGGGGCAAAAAGTTGTGGGAGATATTTGGGAACTGAATAGCAGCCAGGAAAAGAAAAGAAATATTCTCTCTTACCATTCCCTTCCATTTTTTTTTTCCTTTTAACATATGCAGGTAGCCCTTGCTCTTCAAAAGTTTGTTTCATCACTTCACTTTTACAAAAGACCTATATTAGTATCTATGCTTGTTAATTGAAAGAAACCCAAAGAAGATTTTCACTTTTGGGGGAAAAAGGTGAAAACTGAAAATAACGTCAGCATTTGTTTTGCAGCAGGCATTGTAGGCAGATTCATCTTACGCAGTGAGAGTGGCACCAGGAGGCCCCTTCCCCAGGCACCACATGCAGCATCTGAGCATCAAGCCCCCATGGCTTTGAACTGCGTCTGTGAGCATCTGTGATTTATCTCAATTCGTTTTGTGCACGTGCTAGCAAGATGTGTTCTAAAGTATCAGAAATATATGACTTTAATCTTAAAAGGGCATGTAGGTGTAGGGCAGGTTTGCAGAAAGTTTTGAGTACCTACAAAGTCTGTATGATAGAAAAATGCATGAGGCTAAGCAAGTCAAGTATACTGACTGTCCTGTTTCAAGCCTTCCAACCAACCATAGCAAAGAACCTTGACCTTCCACATTGAGGCAGACAGACATTAAAGAAGGTGTAGACATTAGTGACCTGCTTGCCCTGATGATTCAGACAATAAGATGTTAATAGATGACCTCTCCCTCTCTCTCCTACATCACAGTCTCCTGTAACTCCCACCACCCCAACCTCAGACAACTCAGCTTAACACACCATCATCACCAATGCTCAGTCTGCCAGTATACTCACTGTCTTCCTGATTCTGGTAAGTGAAACTACACTGTACATATGTTATTTCTACTTTATACAACCTGTGCACTTTTCATATTCCAGCTTTTCTATATGTTAGTGTTATTTTTGGTTTTATGTGGGTTTTTTTTGTATAATTTGCTAGGTTATTTTGGGGGTCTGGGAATGGGCAAACATTTTTCTATGTAAATTAATGGTAATTACTTCTTTTTGACATTTTGACTTTCAAAATTTTTCACAGGAACACTATTTTCAGATGGGGAACCTGTATTATTAATTATGATAAGCAATATTTGTATTGGAATATACTGTCATTTATACCACTATTTTTATTTACCACTATTTTGTATTTATTCTGTATATAATTATAGCACACATTCTATGTAAGATACTTATATGTCATATATATATATATATATATATTTAATATTTAACTTAGAAACAAGCCTTCTGTATCATTAAAATTTTTAAAAATATAATGCCCCAGTCCAGGGACAATAAAGTGTATAACAGAGCCAATTCATTTTCAATGGCAACCTTCTCTCCCCTTTTCCTAGCAGACGTGAAAACTTTGATAATGAAAATGGTGAAACAAACCCCTACTCACGTCCACTGGCCAACAAGAAGGCCCATAGTCTGAATACAGGAACTGAACACAGGAAGTTCAGTATCTGTTTTGTAATAAGAATATTGAAGCCATAATTTTATTTTTAAATTTAGATCATTAGAGATTTAAACAATGTTTATATACAAGATTCTAGTCCGTATGACACTCTGTACTGGCAGAGAGCCCACCCGTGCATACACAGCTCCTGTTGTGGGCCCCAGACAGCAGTCTTGGGCTTTGGATTTTTCTTTTTTTAATATATTTTTTTTTTATTTCAGAGAGGGAGGGAGAAGGAGGGAGGGAGAGAGAGAGACATCAATGATGAGAGAGAATCATCAATTGGCTGCCTCTTGTACCATGGACTGAGCTCACAACCTGCTCATGTGCCCTGACCAGGAATTGAACTGTGACCTCCTGGTTCATAGGTAGATTGACGCTCAACCACTGAGCCACTCCGGCTGAGCTGGGCCTCGGCTTTTATAAATGAAATTAACAAATATTTCATGGAAACCAGCTTCAGCAGAGAGCTTGGCCATATTCAGGGGAAAATTTTTGTTGTTGCTGTTGATTACTTTCAATCTTTCCAACGGATAACTGTTGATAGAACCAGACAGTAATTAACTCTTCATCTCATCTACCAAATCATATACACATTAATCTCTTGTATTTTTTTTTAATTTAAATGTTATCTTACTCATTTATTTTAAAATTTTGAATTCTCTCAAAATTATTTATTCCCTTCAAACATTGTTCTTTGACATGGGGGCCATAGGTATTGTGGCTGGAGTCTGTAGAGAGAGAGGGATCACAGAATCCATTGGGCATTGTCTCCTTGCCAGTAGAGCAAGGAAAGGCACTGAAAGGAAATTATTGAGACCACTGAATCCATATTCTCTTATCACAACCATTCTGTGGGCCAGCCTCTTTCGCAGTGGCTTATGGGATATAGAAAGTTCCTATTCTATGCTTTCAATTTTCTAGCCCATCAAAGGCACCCAAATCTTAACAAATTTATTGTGCATTTATGAGGCTCAATTCCAATGCACTCAAACTCTATCATGGAATTAATTACCATATATGCATATGAAATCTTATCATGCTTTCTTATGTATGTAATTTTTTGGGAAAGTTTGTATTGGAAGATAACAATTAATATGCCAAATATGACAATAATTTTTATAATAATATTAGTGAATTTATTCTGAATATTTACAGGCACTGCTCTGGAAAAAATAGGAATAATAATTATTAATATTATATATGTATGTATATAATGCAGTGTTGGTTATGATTTGTATATATCTTAAAGTTCCTAGCAGATTTTAAAAAAAAATTATCCTATTTCAGGGAGGGAGAGGGAGAGAGAGCTAGAAACATCAATGATGCACACCCACTACTGGGGATAGAGCCAACAACCCAGACATGTGTCCTTGGCCGGAATCAAACCGGAAATGCTTCAGTCTGTAGGCTAATGCTCTATTCACTTAGCCAAGCTGGGTAGGGCTCCTAGATTTTTGATAGTCAGGTAAAATAAACTATGCTCAGTTAAATTTGAATTTCAGATCAGTGCATAAGTGTATCCCCAAAAATGTACAAGATATATCAAACAATTATTTATTAAATTCTTATTTCATCAGGCACATTGTATTTTTATTTGCTAAATCTGGAAATGCAATCTCTAAGCAGATTGCATCTCCAGCCTTCATAGTTCATGCTTCTCTTTTTCTGATAGTTGACTGACCTGCATTGTACTCTGCAATAGCATAACATCTTAGCTCCTAAATGGAAATAAAGTTTTTCATGTTTGGTTCAAAGTTGTACACATATATTTTATTTTACTTATTTTCTTTCCATCCTGACCCCAGGACATGTTCATTGATTTTAGAGAGAGGAAGAGAGGGAAAGATAGAGAGAGAGAGATGAGAAACATCAATTGGTTGCATCTCTTACAGGCCCAAAACCTACGTATGTGCCCTGACTGGGAATCAAACCTGTGATCTTTCAGTGTATGGGACATCACTCCAACTGAGCCACACTGGCCAGGTTCAAAGGTGTTCACATATATTTTATAGACATAATATTCTTAGTCCATACTATTTTAGAGAATATGGATTGTGTTTGATAGCATGGAAACTGATTAAAGTGTACCTTTCAGTCATATCATTGCTCGATAGTAAAATAAAGAGAGCAGGTATCATAAAAAGAGGAGCAAACCATAAGTTTAGAATTCTTGTTTCAACTCTGAATAAATCTCTGGATCTTTATGTGTGATATGGGTACATCTTGATAAATCTCTGAATCTATATGTGTGATATGGCTACATCACAGATTCACTGCATTAGTGACCTGAATCATTTTCTCCTTAGTGTATACACACCTTGTGATATACAAAGTGTGTAGTCTATTTCTGTCCCCATTGATTCCACATGTAGCCCTGGGACCAATTTTTGCCACTGATATGTTAGCAGGTAGGACACACACACACACACACACACACACACACACACACACACAGAGGCTTAAAAACCAAGTGCACTTGCACGTTTCTCCTTCCACTGGTGCACGTCTGCCTTCGCCATGAGAATATGCCCGGGCTAGCCTGAGAAGGGATGGGAGAGTGAGGTGGAGAAGAGCATTTAGCCTCTGTGCATACCTGTTTATCACCCAGAAGAGGGAATAAATAGATTGAAGGATTTTATTTTTCTCTGAGAATCATTACTCATCATTTGTATGTCGATATCGGCAAGGTTTCAAGTAAACATATTCATACATGCATATGGGAGTCTTAAAGGAAATCTGATCTGGCCCTAGAATTCTGCACATACCAAGGAGCTAGGGATACACTTTATTTTTCATACTGCATCATCCCTTCCAAATTTAAAGAAATAAAGAAATGGAGGACTATAGGATGAAAAGCAAATAAAAATGAAGGGTGAGTGCTGGCCCATGTGGTAATTGTTCCACATGGTAAATGTGAAGATAGAGTTTATTAGTGTGGCCATGACTTTGGCTGAGAATGGAAATGAATGCTGCATGGAGCTTATTTCATGCATGAGTATCTCCCTGACTTTTTCTTTATAGCTATTGATGAACAGAGCAGGAACATATGAATACTTTTCTGTTTGGAACAGTCTTGGCAAAATATTGAATAGTTGTCTCAGCTCCACATATTTTTGCACTGAACTTTTTTTCTGACTTATAACTAAAAGACCTGTTTTTGTTAATTATAAAGGGGGAATCATCCAGATCAGACAAAGTTTGAGGACTGATAGCTCTTCTTCTTGGCTGTGAGAGAAGGAAAAAAGGGAAGGATTTCAGACCTAAGCCTTTACCATGTCTCCATATACCTCTGCAAGAGAAGGTAAGCTGGACCCTTCCAGGGGGTAACCTGTGTTTAACCTGGGCTTAAATAAAACACAGAAAGTATCATGGACCAACATTCTGATCAGACTTGGACAAGAGTAGAACAGTATATACTCAGAAAATAGTAAAAATACTACTACTACTAATTTCACATTGCTAAGCAACCCTACTCTAAACACCAGGAGAATTCAGAATAATGAAAGTAGATGAAAGCAGTGTGCATTTTCTTCAAAGTTTCTAACTCTGGAAAGAATTCCTAGAAATAATAGGTATGTCGTGAAAAAAGATCTTGTTGACAACACAACAATTCATTCACTTCCTAAAGTATGACTAGTCATATACTATACTTCAGAACAAACAATAAGGTTATTGTTTGAATGGAAAAACAGCCAATTTGTTGGAAGGTGAAAAGGTAAAAATGTTCTATAAGCTTATTTTGTTTTGGTTGGAGATATATATATATATTCCTCACGGGAGGATAGATTTCCATTGATTTTAGAGAGAATGGAAAGAGGGAGGGAGAGAGAAACATCGAAGTGAGAGAGACACATTGATTGGTTGCCTCCTGCATGCTCCGATCAGGGCTGGGAGCCTGCAACTGAGGTACGTGCCCTTGATGGGAATTGAACCCAGGACTCTTCAGTCTGCAGGCTGATGCTGAGCAAAACCAGCTAGGGCTACACATCATTTTCCAGGTAATGTTAAAAAGATGCATTTAATAGCTCTGACCAGTGTGGCTCAGTTGGTTGGGCATCATCCTATGAACGAGGAGGATGCCAGTTCTATTCCGAATCAAGAGCTCAATCCCCAGTGTTATATTCTCATATCGATGTTTCTCTTGCCCTCTCCCCTCTCCCTTCCTCTCTGAAAAATCAATAAATTGTTCTTAAACACACACACACAACACATATTTAAAGATTTGGCCACTCATGAAAGCAAGGATTCCTTCCAGTTTTGGGTGGGATTATTTTTTTGTTTTGTTTTTTTTTCCTTTTGCTTTTATGTGTTTAGAACGAATGGCCCAATATTCTCATGCAGTAAGGACAGTAAGGTCCCATATAACATTTTCTTTCTTTCTAGAATGCAAGCATTGGGGGCTTGTGGGTGAAACTCCTTCAAAGATGACAGCACGCTGGTAAGTGAGTGTGACCCAAGACTGTGATGCAGGAAGCCTCTGGTAAGTTCAGTTCATGTTCCAATTAGAAGATTTTGTCAGGGTAGCCTTTGGTGTGAGTTCCATCCTTTCCTTATTTTGCATCAATTTCTTAGCTGATGGTGGTCCAATCATGATGGGTTAGGGAGGAGAGGAGGAAGAGCCTGATACTTTGGGGGGAAAAGGATAAAAATTTGGAAGGCCCTGTGCCAAGTGTAGGGCTGCATTTATGAGTTCTGCAGAATTAGACAGTTCTCTGTGGTGAATGGTGTTTAGATATTTACAACCTGGGCTTGGGGTCATTATTTATCCCCAAATGAATACTTCTAATACAATGTTTAGAATCTATTGTAATCATTCTTTTCTTACCTAAATGATAACTCAATGGCTTGATATTTTTCTGTAGGTTTCTAAACCTAGGGATCTGGTTGTTTTTTAAAAATTTTAATTTATTGATGAAAAAGAGAGAGAGAGAGAGAGAGAGAGAGAGAGAGAGAGAGAGAGAGAGAAATTTGGGGTTTTGTTGTTTATACATTCATTGGTTGATTCTTGTATGTGACCTGAACAGAGATCGAACCCAAAACCTTGGCATATTGGGATGACACTAACCAACTGAGCTACCTGGCCAGGGCTCCTAGGGACTTGTTTTGTTTGATTTTTATTTTAAAAATAAATCAATATGGCCTAATTTGTATGTTCTCCATAGGCACACACTGAATAGGCTCTCCCTGCTCCTCTTAGTGTCTATCCTTCCATCCCTGTGAAGTAGCTGAGTATCCCTAAGAAAGAATTAGTCAAGTCCTCATGTAGTAGGTGTTGGGGATTCAGACCCTTATATTCTGTCTACAGAAAACTTTTGTGGGTGCCATGGTCAGACTGGATGCTTCTTCCTACATTTGTTTATAGGTTCCTTGCAAGTATTTGGATCTTTCTGGTTTCCATTTGAATGTCTGCGGCTGAGCGCAACCATGTGAGCAAAAATAGTCCAAGGGAAAGCAACCTCAGACAGCCTGCAATGAACTGGCAGTTGCAGCCTGAAATATCTGCATTGTCATCAGTCAGGGCTAAAAGGAGGTCAGTGATGTTTCTGGATTTGAGGCATAAGCAGGATATGGAATCTTGGAAGGCTTTTATTCTATTGATATCCATGTGATTTCGGGTTTTTTGCTAATAATTCTTGCTGCTAACTTTGCATGCCAGAGTAAATAACAGTGGGGGGTGTGGGGGGAGGAACCCTCTGGATCTCATTTAAAGAAAACTACAAGGAGATTTTTCCTGCCAACCTGGGCTTCATTTTTCAACCCACAACTGAGCGACATGGAGACAGAGACAGATATGCTATAGTTTGGCGGACAGTTTGTAAAAGCGGAGTCACCATTTCCAATTAAATTTTTATGTGTTGGTTTGACTGCTGATTTGATGATTGTTGGATCATTCTCTGTTCACCATGTGCTCCTCATAAACTGTCATTCTGTTCCTTCCAACAATACTTTGAAGTAAGTATCATCACGAACCTCATCTTCCAGATGGGGCAATGGATGCACGGATTGTATGATTTGCTCATGGAAAGTGGGCATCCAAATTAGAGAGTCGTGAGAGATAAATTATGGACCTGGCTGATCATAGTAAAGTTTATGGGATACTGGAGGATGTCAATGGCTCCTGTTAACACTATCACAGGATTAACAGATAATAAGAATTGACTCTATCCCTATTTGTAAAGCTATTTTGTTATTTCTAAGAAATATTTCTTTTTAATTCATTGAAATGATTTCTGGAATTTAGAAATATACTGTGTTTCAAGGAATTGACAAGTCTTTTCTAACGCTTTTCTGTGTGTGTGTGTTGTGTGTATGTTGTGTGTGTATGTTGTGTGTGTGTATGTTGTGTGTGTGTGTTGTGTGTGTGTATGTTTTGTGTGTGTGTATGTTTTTGTGTGTGTGTGTGTGTGTGTGTGTGTAAAAATTGGGTACTCCTCTTTGAAATGCCCTGCAGCTTAGACCACAGGGTAAAGATGTGTGAGAAGGGAGGTAGTGTAGCCCAGCATAGTGGTGATGATTATAAGCTGTAACATTACTACCAGGTCCAAACCTTGGCCTTGACACTGATTTTTGCCTTGATCAAGTTAAGTAACCTTTAAATGCCTCAGTTTCTTTGTCTGTAAAATGGGATAATAACGGAGCCCACTTCTCGGGTCATGATGTGTCTCAAAATGAAAGTGCACAATAAACATTAGACATTTTTAATCATTCTTAAAGGATCCCATACAAAGTTATCTGGTGCACTTTTTAAACAAAGTTTGCTCATAGGTGATATACAGTTGTGTAAATTCCAGGCATTGAACTTCACCTGAGCTTGATATCACCTTCTGTAATCCAGCAGGTTGGAATCATAAGTGTGATCTTTAGCATCTTTCTCAAGCCGTACACTAATTTTGCCCCTTTATGTCTCTGAAGTTACCTGCTTTCTATTCCCCAATTAGCAGTAGTTGGCACCTGGTGCATATAAGTCCCACAAGCCCCTACCTCCCACTCCCACGTGGACGCACCACAACCTCTCTGGCAGCTGTTCCATAAGGTTCCTTTTCCCCATCAGTGCCTTTTGGTATCGCTCCAGATACCCTGACACCAGCCGTGACCTAGTGTTTCCTGCTCACTTCTGTGGCCCTTTCATTTCTGAGCAATTCTTTAAATGATCCACCACTTCCAGCGTTTATCCCTGACCAGCATATTAACTTTAGATTTCCTTTGCTCCTCACTCACAGCCTTGAACCAGCCCTGAGTCTTAGAGTTCCAGGTTTGCCAAGCTGGGGATACACAGCATTTTCAATAGACAAGTGCTTTTCATGCTGGGGAATCTCACTAAAGTAGAGATTCCAAGTTAGTAGATCTGGGATGGAGCCTGAAATTCTGTATTTCTAAAAGAGTCCCTGGCAATACAGAGGCTGCTTTGAGGAGCAAAGCTGTACATTTCCCAAAGAACCTCTTAACTCTTCCCTCTGCCTTTCATCCTGGCTTCTCCAATTGTCCTGCTGCCAGAGCTGTTCCCTTAAACCAGGGGTGGGGAACCTTTTTTTTTTTTTTTTTGCCAAGGGCCATTTGGATATTCATAACATCATTTGCAGACTATACAAACTTGTCAACTTAAAAATCAGTCTGCTGTATTTGGTTAAACATTTAGTTAACTCACCCCTAATGCCCAATGCTTTGGCTGGACCAAACCAAATGATTTCGTGGGCCTTATATAGCCCATGGGCTGAATGCTCCCCACTAATATCAGTGGCCACTTTTGCTTAAACAATCCTGCTGTCTGAAAGGGCTCCCCATGGCTTATAGAAAAAACACAAACATGTTTGTGGAACATTCAAGGAACCTACTTGAACTCCTAAGAAATATTCAAAGACTATCTAAATAATAACTCCTCCTCCCCAAATTTCCTCCTCTCCTGCTTGGCCTTAAGCATCCATTTGCACACAGGTGTTCTAGTTTGCATCTCTGATAAGCATTTTCATTCCTTTACATTCATGGGTTGTAGGAGTTTATTCTCCCCTCCATTCTGAAGAGCTCTTTGAGGGTCCATTTTTGCAGTCCCAGTCTAAGCACAGGGCCAGGATATGGCCAGCATTCACTAAATGTCTGGTCACGTGAATTGTGTTAGATTCTGAGTAACAAGGGTGTGCCCACGGTATAGCAGCATGACTGTGATGGATGGTTTTATTGTAAATCACTTTTAAACATTGGGGGTGGTGGGACTGATATATAATAGCACTATGCATACCAGATTCATAACAGAGGATAAGGGGACTAAGCCTCAACACAGAATTCTAAACTCCAATTGAAGGTTACTATTGGCTTTCCTCTTGTTCAGACAGCTACTGCTCGAAAATAGTGTTGTTTCTGTGATACCATGGATCCAATAGAAAGATACCATTAATGTCTGGGTGTTGGTGTTTGAGGGTTGATAAGATCTTACTGATTCTATCTTCAGTGCTATATGATGATGCTTTCATTTTTTTTTTGTCTTTGATACAGTCCTTAGAACTCAATGTGCAATGATTCACCACTTTAGGGGTGCATTTGGATCATTTTTTTCCATTATAATCTGATTAAATTGCTTATTGAATCATACTCATAAAAGTGTAAATTTTATTAAAAACATCACTTATTTTATGCTATCAGTGGCCAACTTTTAAAATGGGTTGAGTTATTATAATTTTCCTGAATCACAGAATTATTGGTTCAGACTCATTCTCTATGGTGAATTCATAATGCCAGCAAGCAACACCTACTTTAAGAAATCAAGAATCAAGTAAGTTTTCCATTCTCTTTGAGTACATTCACAGAAAGCTGGGAAGAGTCCCACAATTCAGGATTAGCATGGGAGTGGGGAGGTTGTTGCAGCAGAGTTAGACATAGCATGGATCCCAATATCTTATTTTAATATCTGGTGCAGCCACTAAATAGTGTGTGATTTTACACTGACCACTGTAGCTCCCTGGACCTCGGTTTTCTCAGTTACAGTAGGACAGAGCTAGAAAAAAATGTACTCGTTCAGATGTACTGAGAACCTACCACATGGTAGACCATGGGATTTATTTGCAAACCAGGTAGACATGTCCTCTTTCCTCAAGGAACTCTTAAGACACATATGTGTCCAAATTAGATGAGAGGTGGGATAAGATGATAACCTGGGAGCTAAGGAGATGGGAGTTTCCTAGGTTCATGAGCTCTATGTTCATATCATACTTAACTCTCTGACATTGTATAAAATCAGAAATATCTGTCTCATCCTATACTTTAGGGCCTCTGCCTATGTGTAAATGTGACTCTTCTTGTTTTACCTTTTTCTGCTTATTATTTCAGACTTACCTAAGGAATTACTTTACATGACCAGATCTCTCTGGGGTAGGAACTCTTCCCTGAATACCATAGCCTTTGTCCTTGAATTTTATCTTAGCTCCATATTACACTAGCTGTTTGCACATCTGCCATCCCACTAGATATAAACTGTTGAAACGGTTATTTTTAAATCTCAGTTACACTTAAAACTACTGCATAGTGAACAAAATAACTATGAATTAGTTAGTGAACTAATTAATGAGGGCCAATAACTAATTAATTATTGATGCTTGGTAATGTCAGTACTTTATATCTCTTAGGTCTCTGTTAACAGAGTTCAAATTATTCTAAATCTTTTTTTCCGCCAAGGGCCAATTGGATATTCATAAGATCATTCACAGGCCATACAAAATCATTGACTTAAAAATTAGCTTGTTATATTTGGTCAAACATTTAATTAACTCACCCTTAATGCTTTGGTAGGGCCAGGCCAAATGATTTTGAGGGGCTTATATAGCCTGTGGGATGAACGTTCCACACCCCTGTTTTATAGCAATGTGGTTAGTAACACTCATTTAGTTATATAAGGTAGAATGCTACAGTAGATGTGTGTCTACTGTATAACAAAAGCTCAAATACAATGAGTTTCAGTTTGACAACCCATTTTTATTTCATCCATTCAGCCTTCCCTGACCTTCTGAAAACTCCTCTGACTTTGGACTCAGAGCCCTGGCTGACTCTTTTACTCTTATTTAACCCTCTCATAGCCTGCTTTGATTTTCTATTCTTTTAATTTGTGTATGATCTTTCCCAATGCTATTGTGACAGCCCCATACAAAAGTATAGTTTAATGGATCTCTAAGAAATTTATAGCACCCACCCATAAAGTACTAACTGCTCTATCAGCTGGATGTAGCCAATCAGGTGGGCAATATACCAATATGTGATATGTAATCAATGAACCTTTGGGAAA
>NW_006286587.1:7673876-7706431 GCF_000327345.1 Myotis davidii
TTTGCCAGATATATCTTTATTTGTTAAATTATCTGAATAATCACAGACGGGTGGTGAGAACTGTGACACAGAGGAGCAAAGAGTCGGTCTTTTCCAACCACAACTGTGCCAGAATCACCTGTGGGCTTTTAAAGCATCAGGATGCCCAGACCCAGTCCCTAGAGAATCCAATTTGGGAGGTCTGGGGTGGAGCCACACCATCACATGCTTAAAATCCTGTGCAGACTGCACTGGAAAGAAGTCAGGGTTGGAAATCTCTATAGTGAACTTCAGAGAGTTAGGAGATATTTGCCCCAAGGACTTTTTGATTCCCTCAAGAGATGTGCAACTGTTACTACTTTAAGAAAAGGTGACCCTGAGGGCCTCGATTGTCTTAGTTGGTGAGAATACCTCTTTATTTTAAGCCTGTTTGTATGAGCTAAAAAAAAAAAAAAAGGATTAGTGAGCACAGAAACTATGAGTTAATTAAAATCAACCATTAAGTTGAAGCAGAAATGCTATCAGTCTACTGATTTGCTGAGAATTGACATATTGGAGTGGGGGGAGTTGAGCCAGTTCACATCCTATGTGTTGTAGTAATAGTGGCTAAATGAGTAGATCTTTTAAAAAACTGAAACACAATTTTAATGTCTTTAGTGTGATTTTAAATGTATTCATGAACTTTCTCTGAAGGTCTGGAAAACAAGGAGTCTGTGTGGTCTAAAGCAAAAGGACCTTGGACCTTGGACCTAACTCCCAGGGCTGCTTCTGACCACACATGTGACCTTGGGCTATGATCTAACCTCTTGAGGTCAGTTTTCTTATCTGTAAAATGTGTGGGCTATATTAGTTATTCTCTAAGTCCCCTCCCAACTTAAAATTCTATAAGTTAATAGAATTTTTAGAATTTCTTTATACTTTTAAATACCTAACAAGATAATATTTTCCCTGACAAAATATAAAAACAATACTTTGCTGTTATGTTTCTCTCTGAATCTTGGGAAACAACGTAGTTTCTGTTGGTTCACAAGTGCTTCCTAATGTAGAGTAAAACAGGAGTCTTGTTAATCAGTTGGCATTTTATTATTGACATTTATGGAAGAAAACTAAGTCCAAATGACCTCAAATAATGGAACATTCAGCTCAGTTGAGCAAACATATTCTTTTGAAATTTTTTTGAAGATTAAAATTCAGAGAGGTCCAAAAATTGTATCTATACAATTTGATAGGTTTGTTTTTTTTTTCCCAAAATGACACATCCATGTAACTGACACCCAAATTAATAAACAGAACATTACTGGTGCGCTGGTGTCACCCCATCATACTCCCTTCCAGTCACTATTGCCCGTCCCCTCAAAAGTTTACCACTGTTCTGACTTGTAACATTACAGATTTGATTTTGCCTATTTTTATGCTTATTTGTGTCTGTGTTTTTTGGTGACGATTATATTTTGGAATTCATTCAAATGGTTTCACGACTTACATTTAAATCTTTTATCCATTTTGAGTGTATTTTTGTGTATGGTGTATGTTGGTGGTCAAGTTTCATTTTTATGCAAGTATCTGTCCAATTTCCCCAACATCATTTATTGAAGATATTGTCTTTACTCCATTATATGCTCTTGCATCCTTTGGCAAATATTAATTAAACATAATGGTTTGGGTTGATTTCAGGGTTCTGTGTTCTGTTCCATTGATCTATGTGTCTGTTCTTGTACCAGTACCATGGTGTTTTGTTTGAGAACAGTGGCTTTGTAATATAGGTTGATATCTAGTATTGTGATTCCTCCAACTTTGTTGTTCTTTCTCAGGATTGCTGTGCATTTGTGTGTGTGTGTGAAGTCATTAGGGTTTTCTATGTACAGTATCATGTCATCTGTGAAACATGACAGCTTTACTTCCTCCTTTCCAATTTAGATGCCTTCTATGTTTTTCTTCTTGTCTGATCACCGTGGTTAGGACTTCCAGTACTATGTCGAATAAGAGTGGTGAAAGCAGATATCCCTGTCTTGTTCCTATTCTTAGGAGAAATTGTTTTAGTTTTTGCCCATTGAGTATGATGTTGGCTATAGGTTTGTTTATTATGTTGAGGTATGATCCCTCTATTCTCACTTTGCTAAGAGTTTTTATCAAAAATGGGTGTTGGATTTTGTCAAATGCTTTTTCTGTACTGATTGATATGATCAGATGACTTTTGCCTTTCAATTTGTCTATATGATGTATCACATTTATTGATTTGCAAATATTGTCCCAGTTTTGCTTCTGTGAAATAAAATCACACTTGGTCATGGTGTATGATCTTTTTTGATATATTGCTGGATCTGATTTGCTAATATTTTGTTGAGCATTTTAGCACCTATTTTCATCAGGGATATTGGCCTATGATTCTCTTTCTTTGTAGTGTCATTAACTGGTTTTGGAATTAGGGTAATGCTGGCCATATAAAAAGAACTTGGAAGTATTCCTTCCTCTGGGATTTTTTGGAATAGTTTGAGGAGGATAGGTGTCAGTTCTTCAAACGTTTGGTAAAAGTCCCCTGTGAAGCTGTCCGAACGGGGGCTTTTATTTGCTGGGAGTGTTTTGATTACTGCTTCAAATTCATCTGTTGTTATTGACTTGTTCAGGTTTTCTGATTCTTCCTGATTCAGTTTTAGAAGATTGTATTTTTCTAGGAATTTGTCCATTTCATCCAGGTTGTCCACCTTATTGTACTATGTTGTTTCTTGATTTTCCCGGATTTGATATATCCACCTGACTTGCTCTCTTTGCCCCTTGGAGCCTCTCACTGGGCTTCAGGCATATATCCTCTCCCTTCTTCCAGCTGTCATCTCCTAGGGCAAGGGAAACAAAGGAGCAAATAAACAAATGGGGCTACACCAAAATAAAAAGCTTCTGCACAACAAAAGAAACCATCAACAAGATGAAAAGGGAGCCCACTGTATGGTAGAACATATGATACATCTTATAAGGAGTTAAATATCCAAAATACGTAAGGAATTCATATGACTTAACAAAAGAAAAATAATCCAATTAAAAAATGGGCAAAGTACCTAAACAGACACTTCTCCAAAGGGGACATTCAGATGGCTAAAAGACATGAAAAATGATCAAAGCCATTTGATCACAATGAGCTATCACCTCACATCTGTCAGAATGGCTACCATCAACAAGTCAACGAATGACAAGTGTTGGGAGGATGTGAAGAAAAGGGGACTCTAGTGCACCGCTGGTGGGAATGCAGACTGCTGTAGCCACTATGGAAAACAGCATGGAGTTTCCTCAAAAAATTAAATATGGAACTTCCACTTGACCCAGTAATACCACTTCTAGGAATATATCCTAAGAAACCAGAAACACCAATCAGAAAGACTATATGAACCCTATGTTCATAGCAGCACAATTTACAATTATTAAAATCTGGAAACAGCCCATGTGCTCATCAATAGATGAGTGGATAAAAATAACAACACTGCAGTGTATTTACACCATGAAACACTTTGTAGCAATAAAAACGAAGGATATATTACCCTTTGAGACAACATGGAGGGACCTAGTGAGTATTATGCTAAGCGAAATAAGCCAGAGAAAGACAAGTATTGCATGATCTCACTGTCATGTGGAATCGAATGAACAAAATAAACTAATGAACAAAAAAGATCCAGAGACACAGAAACATATAACAGTCCGATATATCTCAGAGGGAAGGCAGGGAGGATGGGTGGGTGGGTTGGAAGAGATTAACCAAAGAATTTATATGCATATATGCATAACCCACAAACAATAGCATGGTGAAGGCCTCTGGTGGGGTCCAGGTGTGGGCTAGAAGGGCCAACTGGGGAAAAAAGGGGACATCTGGACATCTGTAATACTTTCAACAATAAAGATAAATTTTTAAAAAGAAATTCATTCATGTGTTAATTTATATGGGGAGATTATTCATTTCTGGCTCTATAGTAATCTATTAAATACAAACATCACAATTTTACTTAAATTAGCATTTGGGTAGTTTCCAGCTTGAAGCTTTTACCAATGAAGGCTCTGACCTATATCTGTTGATAACATGTATTCACATTTCTGTCAGGTGTACTCCTAAGAGCAGAATTGTTGGATTACATTGTAGAGCACACTGCTCTTTGAGTGCTTTGAGGTCTATGGATTGGTCCTGGGATCCCAAATATATTGCAGTCTCCAAGGGGCCAAATCACTACTTCTTGGGTTAGAAATGCATTAACAAACCATACATGCATATCTGAGCTACAGATAAACTTCTTGCTTAAAGCCCACTTGGGCTCAAAATGTTGAAGCACATTTTTGTTCATTGAGCAAAAACCACATAGTAGTGAAATCAAGGGTTGTTATGACATGATTAAATTTAGTTAAATTTAGTTTATATCTGAGCTCTAGGAATAATCTCTCTCTCTCTCTCTCTCTCTCTCTCTCTCTCTCTCTCTCTCTCTCTTCCCCCCGCACCCCCCACCCCACCTCAGAGACCTAGCCTTTCCCTGACTAATCAGCACCCCAGAAGACAGAAGTCAGTAGCCCAGACCTGACTAATGGTCACAAGGTGCAGACCTCTGGCAGGCTAAAGACAACATCTTGACCTAAGTTATGTTTCAGCTCCTGAGCCCTAAAGTAGAACTACCTCCTGGCTACTTTTCCATGAAACCAAACAGAGGGACACTTAAATAAACCTCAGAGCTGTCCTCAAGATCTTAAGGAATGATTCATCACCCTCATCTCACTTCCAACAAATCAGCTCCCAGCACCACAGTGTCTTGTGATTTTGCCCTATATAATCGTTAACTTACATCCCATAGGAGAGTTTGGGCTTTCGAGCATTAACTTACTGTACTTCTGGATGGTGCCATTCATAATAAAATAGCCAATATTTCTCCACTGAAGTTCTCAGTGTCTAGTGTTTGGTTCTGCTAGCTCTGGGTAGATAAACTTTCTGTTCTGTAACAATAGCAGAAGGAGAGAGACCCCAATATACCTCACCGTATCAGCAGGCACTGCAATGTCACAGTGAATTTGAAGAATGCCCCTTTAAAAAAATAAAAACAGGAAAGAAAGAAAAACATCATGTTCTGCTAATAGTCTCTGTGTATTCATTTAAAGTCATCTGGGGAGTATTAGGCACGGTGGGACTGTGCTTTGTTTTGCTTTGTTTATAGTTTAACTGAAGGTTAGGCAGTGCACTGAGGACCTGAAACAAGGGCCTCCCACACAACAATCCCTGAAATTGATCCTGGGATTTGGTACATAAAAAGTTATATGGCTCTTTTCTTTCCCAGCCTTCGTGCAGGATCCATTTTTAGGCCTCTCAGAAAGTCACCTGCTCATTATTTCCACTGTGTGTGGGTGGGGCAGTTTGGCCCGATGTCTTTGTGCTACTATAATTAAAGATTTGTTTCTGCCTGAGGTCACGTCCACCTTATCAGTTAGTGACTTGCTAACTCTTAAATGGATGGGGCCACTTTAGACAGTGTATTCTGCTTAGATTAATAGCAGATTATGAGAAAGACTGCTGGTGACGAAGGGGGTGGCTTCAGGAAGGTGGAAAGTCCTTACTAATCTTCTGTAGCATCAGTAGAGGTCTGAGGTAGAGATCCCTGTGGGCTTACGAAGAAGGCTCGCTCCTGTCATACATGTAGGATCTGGGGTCAGGTTCTCTGGAAGCAGAACCTAAGACTGTAATTTGGGCATATGTGATTTACTGAGGGTGTGATTTCATGAGAAAGGGGATGAGAGAAGCATGGTAAGACAGTGGAAGATGCTAAGTGTATCACCTTGCCTGATCCTGTGGGAGCTCTGGAATATGAGTCCCGCCACCTAGAGGTGTGGGGGCCCAGCATTTTGCACCCCTTGTCATTCATGTCAGTCAGTCAGTCATCTGTTGCAGGCTGCCATTGGGAGGCCAGTGAGCAATCTCCCAGACAAGGAGGCTCCTATTCAGCCACACATTGTTGGGCAGGTGAAAGCCATTCATAGCCAACAGATGCTGGGAAAGGTATACACTGCCAGTGACAGTGACCCAAGAAAGGACTCCAGTGGCATCAACTACACACAAATTGTCATTCCTAGGGATTTATTGTAGAGGGCAGAAGCAGAAATATCATTTATTTATAAACTTTAAAACCTTTGGTTGGCCACATGGGGAATAACAGAAGACACTTTATGATGCCTCTTCTGTTTGCCGCTTGGTGGTTAGCCAATTTTTATCAGACTTATTCCTGAAATAACCTGATGCCCTTTTTGAATTCCACAAATTTCTATGCTCTTTTCCTGATACACAGCATCTCCCATCTCTCCTATCCAGCTGAAAAGCCACTGTATCTCTCATATTCAGGCAAAGTATCCCATTTTCTTTCCAAAGTACAAAGTCTGTCATCTTCATCAAAATTAAAACCTTCTCCTTTTAAGGTAGTTAGCTCCTATCACATATTCTGGCATTTAACTACTGGCATTCTTTGCTTTCTAGAAGTATTGCCTTATCTTCAAAAATAGACTATACATTTGTTGTAGGTTGGGATTCCTCAGAAGCAGAACCTGAGATGAGAATTTGAGTGTAAGAATGTGATTCCAGGGAGCACTGATAGAGGGGCGGGGAAGTGAAATAGGGATTGGGAGGCAGGTAATTTAACGTGTATTTCTGAGAAGATTACCACTGTCAGCAACTGTAGCATAATTCCACTGAGGATATGTAAGAATTTTTCTGACCAAGGGGTGAGGGTATGGGCATTTGTCCTCCAATTCTTGTTCATCATTAGTGAGGGCCCCGTGTAGGACAGCTCACTCCCGGGCACTTCTGGTATAGACCATGCATGCTCCTTCTACCAAAGAATGATCTCAAGCCAAAAGAGGTAGGTGCTTGGAGTAAGAAGCCTTCAGATCATATGGGAACTGTGAGTACTAAGGAGGTAAGGGTAAGACAGAGATCATATTTGCATTTGAGTTCTTCATTCCAGCTTACAGGGAATATACAAAAATATCTTTATTAGTTTCACTGATCTCTTGTTTGCAGTAGACTAAGAAGTTGTTTAAATAAAATTGTGAAGCATGTATTTACATGACAGGTCTTGAAAAATTTGAGGAGCCTAAGGCAATATTTAGCAGATATTCCTAAAATTGCACTTTCCCAAGATTAAATGCCATCATATTTGTGCTACACCAATTGATAAAAGTTGTTGGGATTCCAGATGCTATTAAGAAGTTTCATGAATTTGAAACCGTTGTTTTGTTTTGCTTTTGGAGAGAGAGATATTAGAATTCTATTCAGTTTAGAATATTTACCACAAAGGCAGGTTCCTAATTTCAACCTCATGTCATATACTCATAGCTCTCATACTCTTCTTCAATGACATTTAATAGAAATTTCTATTCTGTCTCTAATGTTTGCTACACTCCTATAAAGTAGGTTGGCTCCAAAAAATGGTTTAATTAGGCTTAAGTGACTTATTTTATAATGAGAAATCTCACAGTTAAAGTTTAGCATGTGGGCTTGCCTCATTGAATATTATGTTTCCAATTCTTTCATGCATTCACCAAATGTTTTTCAAGTGCTTGTTTTATGCCAGGCAGTTCTAGATGCTTGAGGCACATCACTGAACAAGCAATCCTCTGCCCTCAGTGGGTTTCCACTCCAGCTAAGGAAATGCTGTCATTCAATAAAGAAAATAAAGCAAAACTAATATACATTTAGGTTTTATGCTACATTTAAAAAAGTATGGCAAGACAGGAGGGATAAGGAATATAGGGGAAAAGAGGCTGGGATGAATGATAATTTTCAATAGAATGGTCATTTTAGACAACTTTGAGGGGATAATATCTTAATAAAGAAGTGAAGGAAAGGAATATATTTCCATTCCCCCCCCATCAGTTGGATGCTGCAGTATATCCTTTCCTACACAATATTCCATTAATTTTTTAATATTTTTTTTATTGACTTCAGACAAGAAAGGAGAGAGAGAGAGTGAGAATGACAGAGAATCAGCTGCCTCCTGCATGCCCCACACTGGGGATTGAGCCCTGAACAGGTATCAAACCGTGACCTCCTCATTCATAGGTCAATGTTCAACCACTGAGCCACGCTGGCTGGGCCCATTCATTTTCTTTTATAAGACTCCTAGTTTCTAAAATTAATCACCAAACTTCCCTTCTCTAAGTGCTCTAATTGTTACCAATTTCCTTTCACATGAAATAATTCTGACTCTCATGACTTTCTCCTGGCTTCTTCTAACACGAACTTCACTTTGCCTGTCACAGAAGCAAAGCCAAGCCCCAGCACTCTTTATTTCCTCAATTTCCACAGTCAGTCTTGTTACCACTGTTGACATGCTTAATGTATTGCTTTGGATATTGTTTCCTTTTCTTTGCATTGCTTGACTGTCTCCTTTAGGAGAATTTCTCCTCACTCATTTTCTATTCTCTACTATCTCCTCCCCACAAAAAAAAGAAAAACACCCACGGTGCTAAAGACAGTTTAAAACATTTCAAGTTTATATATGTTACTGCTCCTCCACGAAACATTTCTAAAATATGGCCAAAGCTTGTTCTCATGCTTTCTTGGAGTCTCTAATGAGTGCAGGCAATGCAAAGATTGCATTTTTACTAGACTATCCAAAATGGAATGCCTTTTTCCAACTAATCATGCTCTTTCCTCCTGTGATGAGGTGCTGCAGACATTGGGTTTCTTTGTGTGGGATCTCTGCCCAGGATATTGCTTTTTTCAGTCTTGTTGTATCTATCCTGTTCTGTCTTTGACAGCTATATTGAACGTTTGTAGATAATGAGGAATTCATTATTCAACAATCAAAAACTAAGAACATTTTTCTCCATCCATATCGAGCTATTTTGCTTTTGACAATATACTAAGTTGAAATCCACTGTTGCCTCTGTTTTCCCAGACTTATTTTGGAACAGGAACAAGTTTTACTGCATCTGCAATTCATTGGAGCTTTATTTGTATGACTTAAGTTAAATATAAGATAATTTAGTTGTCCTAAGACCCAAAATATATTTGTGTTCTAGATATTTTTTTGTAAAGAATTCAGATAAACCAGATCTGGACAAATCAATTCCTATAAGAAATGTACAAGAATGGCTCAACATATAGGGAATTTATTCTATCTACAAATAATTCTTTTAAAAATTAATATTCAATTTTCATTTGGGCAAGTTTGAAAATTTTTCATTTTTTAAATTCAATTTCTAATCAGGTAGCCTGTGAGACTGAGAAGAGATCACTAATAAATATTTTTTCATTTTGGACATATTTATGAGCAATACATTTACTTTACATGATTAAGTATCCAAAATGTATAGCTCTAACATATTTTCTTGGTATTTTTTTAAAAAAATATTTAATTGTTCCAGTGGGCATTATGATCTGGTTTAGTGGGCACTGGTACCTTGCCAGTGCAAAGGAGTGGAGTTTAGCCACTGGGGTGACCCAAACCACATAGAGAATGTACATTAACACAAACACCTCTAACTAAACATATCCACTTGGCAGGATGCTACTCCAGCTTGGACTCTGTGAAATATTGGATACACCAGCTTAATTTACTTGGGCTGACTCACCGCTTGGGACTTCCAGCACAGTTGGGAGAATTAACAAAAGAAACAATAAAGCTTTTTTGTTGTTATTTGGCCTTGAAATAAGAAAACACTGGGAGGTTTTTTTCCTCCTTTTTCTTTTTTACAGAAAGACCCATGGGATATATTCCATAAACTCCTTTCCTGTTACCCACCCTATCCCCAAACAACAAAATCCAAAGGGAACAAGAAAGGCTTAAATCCCATTTTAAATCACCTAGTGTTGACATGTTTTGTAATCACCTACTGTTACATCAAAATTGGTGATTTTTTTTGCCTGTGTTCTGGAAGCCTGGGCTCATCCAGTGGCCATCAATGAATATTGTACGGTTACATTTTTATCAACTATGGAATGTGGACCAGAGAAGGACCTGGGGCAACAAAGAAGATTTATTCATTTAATTTAAATTAGGTAAGCTTCTAGAACTTTTGAGTATGGAATTGCTCTAAATTTGAGCATCTAAGTTTTATAACATTCACCTTATAGGAGCTTCTTTTTCTTTGGTTGCATTGAAAAAATTGCGAGTCCAAACAAAGGCGGAGAAATGTGAACTAAGATTACAGCAATGCTTATTATTCCATCAAAAGCATCCTGATACATATGGTTGTGTCTGCTCCATTTCCCAAGCACTTTTATTTTGGTAGGCATAATTGAAGAAATTAATCAATATGTTAGTGTTTCCCTTATGAGTTTCCCCGTTGGCTAATTGGTCATTAAAAAATGGAAAATTCTGAAATTCCCCCAGAGTTTGTCTTTCTTCATCTGTAAAATTGGAATAACATAACTTGACCTGGTCTCTAAATCAATGATTAAACAAAATAAAAACTAAACAGGTTATTGTATAAATGTCTTTATTGGCAGAGCTATGTTGAGGGTAAATAAGTGAATCAGGAGGCTAAGAAGACTAAAGCCCTTGCTTCAATTCCCATATCCATTGCATCTCTTATTATTGGTTCTGATCACTTGCCCAAGTCCTTTATTAATTCAGGACCCCCATCCCCTTGATTGCGCATTGAAGAGACAAACCCACTTTATCTCACAATTATAAGAATCAGATCAAAACCATGAATGAAAGCATGTTGTGAAAGTCAATGAGCTCAATTACTTAAACTACTGTTGCTATGGTTGTTGCTGTTATTATTATTGCTAAGAAATAAAATAATGAAGTCACCCTGGGCCTCGAGCTGTAAGAGAGACTTAACATCCATATGAGGAGCACATGGAAACAGAGTTTTCAGGAAAAACATAATTGCATTTGCATAAAAACCTCTCCCTTTAATCTTTTCATTGACATTTCCATTTCCTAGATGTTCATTTGTTGTAAAACCTCCTTTGAACTTCTTTACTTACTGAATGAATGAATAAGTGAATGAATGAATTCTACATGCTACTTATGTGCTTTTACTTTGTTATTTTGATCAATGTTTTGTCTATGTTTATGGAACCTGTATGCATTTTACCTATATAAAACACGTGGTTTAATGACATACCCAATAGATAAAGTTGAAAAGACAAACAGTGTCAAGTATTAATGAGGATGTTGAGCTATCAAACACTTATACACCACTTTCTGGTAGAATTTAAATTGATATAAATACTTTGGAAATTGGGGAATGCCTGCTATAGGTTAACATATGAATTCTCTAAGAACTAGCAATTCAACCACTAGGAATAAATATTCCCTCAGAAATGCATATATATGCACACCCTACAAGAATGTTCATAGAAGCTGTATACACAATAACTCAAAACCTGAGACTACCCTGATGTCTTTCAATAGTTTCATGGGTAAATCAATTGTGCTATTTTCACACAATGGATCACTACGTAGTGACGATACTTAATGAACTACCAACTATACACAATAGCATCATTGAATTATACAAACATTATGTGGAGCATAAATACCCAATCAGAAGCATATATAACATATGATAGCATTTTCATAAAGTTCAAAAGCAGCGGGGGTGGGGAATCTGTGGTGTCAGAAGTCATGACAATGGTTACTCTAGGGGGCATGGGCCGTGTTAATGACCACAAGCACAGTTTTCAAGGCCTGGCAAAGCCCTGTGTCTGGATTGGGTGTCAGTAGTGAGGGTGAGCTCAGTGTGTGAGTTTGCCAAGCTGTACACTTATGAAACATGGCTTGCCCTGGAGCCTTGGCCTCCCTACTCTAAGTTGGTGAAATGTTTTGGACATAAGGAAAATTTATTTTCTTTGTGTTCAACATTAGATTGAGGTTTAAGTGACTTATTGCCAAAGGGACTACTCTATTTCCTTAGTCTTTTTGTATCCAGGACCAACTGGAGTTATAAGCCCCTATACAAGTGGTGATTATTCATCTGAACTTCAGAGGAAGAACCATGTATGACCTCAGTTATGGCAATTATCTGACATAACTCGGTGAGCTGATTAAAGACCAGCTCCGTGGCCATGCAGGATGGTCCATGTTCCAATGACAGGCAAGTGCTGTGGGAAAAGAAGCTAGAGTGGACATTATTGCTCAGGTACTTCTGTGGAACAAGGAGTTGAGGTGGAGTCAGCGTCTGGGCCAAGTCTTCCAGGAATGAACATGATGGAACCCCTTGATACAGATCCTTGTTACTCCAAAATGGACTCTGCGGCCTCCAAAGTAAAAACAACTGGAAGCATCATGCTGTCTCCTGGTCCAAACCAGAGTGAGATGCACCAGTGCCTCACTCTGACTCAGAGATGGAAAGCCAGAGGCAGAGATGACTCTACACTTGCACTGACATCAATTCTGGAACTAAAATACCTGACTGGTGGCTAGTGTTTGTTGTTTCCATGGGGAGCATCTGCCCCAGAAGGCAACACTCATCCCTTAAACTTTGGGCAGTGTTCCAGGAAACTCAACCTGAAAATTGACTGCCAATGGGCAGTTAATGCCTCTGCTTCTGAGCTCAGTGATGGGGCCAGCTGGCAGCATGGCTCATGCAGCTCCTTGTATAGAGATCTCTCAAGTGACCAGGTTAACCTGGAGACTGTTTCTGTCACTTTATGGGCAAGTCCTTTCTGAAACTTGAACAGTCTGATAATTTGAAATTGTGTATACAAAATAATCTGGAAGTCAATTTGTTCTCACAAACTGTTTTTACACAGAGTTTATTTTTATCCAAGGATATGGGGGGCAGTTGTTCTGAGCTCTTTCTCTGGCTAGTGGCTAAATCAGGTAATCACTATAAAGCAAAGAACTGAAGAACTTTAGACTTATTTGTGTGGTTTTTTTCATTGATCTTTTAGCGAGAGAGAAAGGGAGAGGAATAGACAGATATAGATTGGCTGCCTCCTGTATGCTCGCCACAGGGGATCGAGCCCGCAACCCAGGCATGTACCCTGCCCAGGAATCGACCGTGGCCTCTTGGATCCTGGGTCAATTTTCAACTGCTGAGCTATACCAGCTGGCTATGCTTAATTGAATCATCAGAGACCATCCTCATCAACACCAGCATTTCATAGGTGAGCGAACTAAGACAAAGGAGGTTGCTGGTTCTTTCACTCACCTGATCACTATAACCTCAAATGATGTCCATCTTCTTTTTTTTTTACCTTCTATCTTTCTTTCCCTTCCTTCCTTCCTTTTGTATTTCCCCTCTGCATTCTCCAAATTGGTAGTCAAAGGGACACATATTTGAAAGATACTAGAGGCCTGGTGCATATTTTCTTCTATCATGTCTTTTAATCAGCATCTCTTTCAACTCATTCTATCCCTATTCATATTACCAACTCATTCTGCTAATTTGGACCCTTTTAAAAAGGTTTTATCATTTAAGAAACACAAAAATTTCAATTGCCAGTGGTGATTTGGGGGATTTGACAGTTGAAATTTTGGGATTTTCTGTCTCAACAATAAAACAGTACAGGAAGTACCCAAATCAGCAGGATAAATCCAAGTTGCAAAATTATACTTGCATCCTAATTATAATATTGATAGTTGGATTCTTTACCTTTTTGAAAAAAATCTTTAGACAGTAGTTTGTAATAGAAGCATAAAGTCCTTATGTGTAACAGAGACTACAACATACAACAACTGATAAGTTGACACTCAATATCTTTTGATATTAATTGTCCCAGTGTCATGCTGGTAGCTTTAAGCTAAAATACCATGGAAAGCATTCCCAGGCATGATTGTAGCCAGGAAATCCTTTTAGAATGTGTAAATATTGTTGGAGGGCAAAAAGTGGAAGTTGGGATAAATTGAATTTAAAGACAAACAATTGTACCTTGGGGGTTTGTCTGTGTATATCAAACTCAAATGTAGCATGCTTGAGTCTGCAGAGTACACAAGAGGAAGTCTTCTGAATTTCAGGACTGACCTAAGGCAGAATGAAATCTAAGTCTGGCATGCTACCTTGCTACAGTGTCAGCATCTGATGAGCCTGCAAATCTCCAGTGGAAAAAATCCCTGTGATTCCATTCATATAGCTTTAGGGCATTGTGTTCACAAGCACTGTAATTGTTTGCCTTTCGTGAACCAGGGATGGTTTTAATTCTTTGCAAAGTGGTAGTCTGTGCAGCTGTTGGACACTCTTCAACATTTTAGGAAAAGATACTGAGCATATCTATAATAATAAAAGCGTAATATGATAATTAGACCTGACAGCCAAACGACCTTCGGGATGTCATTCCGGATGTCTTTCCAGACTACCTTTCGGATAAAGTTGTAGCAGTGGGGGCTGAGGCAGAGGCAGATAGGGGTGATCAGGCAGGCAGGCAGGCAAGTGGTTGGGAACCAGTGGTCCCAGATTGCAAGAGGGATGTCCGACTGCCAGTTTAGGACCGATCCTGCAGGGAGGAGAAGCTTGGGATTCCTGTGGGATCAGGCCTAAACTGGCAGTCAGACATCTCCCGAGGGGTCCTGGATTGCAAAGAGTGCAGGCTTGGCTGAGGAACACCTGCCTCCCCCATGCATGAATTTCATGCACCGGGCCTCTAGTTTAAAATAACACCAGATTCTTATTCACTTTCTTTGTTTACCAGATTTAGTAGTTTCTTAAAGTGCTATATGAAACCATGTAAAATTTCTCCTAATGGGCTAAAAAAAATCCTGTCCTTCATTATGACACTCTTTATATATTCAATCATTAATGTATTTTGAGGTGTGAGGGAGAAACCTTTTAAATTAATTAAATATAATTTTAATTTTTTATGTTTAAAATGAGAAATTCATAAATACGTCTTTATGAACAGAACAACTTAATAAGAGGCATATAAAGCCATTTACATTTAGAAAACAAATAACGAATTCTGGAGAACAGCCTTTATCCATGTGTCATTAAGTTTTAGAATTTCTGCTTACTTTTATTCTATTCCTTCCAGGTGACACTCAACCACCTGAAACCTTACCATGAAACCTAGACTTAGATGAGGCAAAAACCTTCAAAAGAGCTAAGGCATGCAAGCAAGAGGTACTTTTAATACTTCCACTGAGGGCATTCTCTCCTTTGGGAGATAAAGAAAAATTTTACATGTTACCAGTTTTGCAAGGACTCTGAAGTTGAAATCTAAATGAACTGGTACCATAGATCCAATTCATCATTGTGATAACTTACTACCACTCATGCATTGGTAATCAGGGCAGCTGGCCAGTTCCCTGCCCTTTCACCTGGCTTGGTGCTTTCAACAGAAGAGACATCCTATATTATTAAAACTTAGTATGCAAATTGTCCCCTCTACCAGGAGTTCCACTGCTCGCTATCATGTGCACGGACCATCAGGGGGTGGCGTGGAACAGGACGGGTGTCAGGGATGCAGTGCTGGCAGCAGGAGGCACTGCAGGCATTGCTGGCCCTGATGGGCCCCAACGAGAATGGGACCACAGTAGGATGGTGGAGTAGGAGAGCGGGAGGCACCAGACCAAGGTGGGTGTGAGTGGGGGCCTGATCGCCCTGCTGATTTCCCGACCAGCAGCGGTGGTGGGGTCTGGGTGGCTGCCTGGCTCCCAGGCTCTGAGGGAGCCAGGTGGGGGCCAGATCGCCCCACTGATCATTCCGCAGTAGGCGATCAGCAGCGGCTCTGATATTTCCATTACAGATAAAGAGCAAATAGCAATACTAAAATACTAGAGGCCCTATGCACAAAATTTGTGCAAGGGGCTCAGCCCTTGCAACCTGGCTCCCTTGGCCCTTGCAGTCCCCTGGTGTTGTCTGGAAGGTCGTTCGGATGGTCCCTCTGCTGTTCAGCCATTCAGTCAATTTGCATAATATGTTTTATTATAGATTTCTTCTAATTATTTTCCTTTCAATATGCACGAATCCATGCACCAGGCCTCTAGTATTAAATATAATGATGCTTGGCTTATACCAAGAACATCCTTTCTTCTACTGTCTTTATCCTAGGAAGAGTAGTTAGCTTCAAAGACTTAATATTTCCAAATTCCTCTAGCTGATGCTTTCAGTGGTTCTCCCACATCCTTGGCCTTTACCATTTAAGTACATATTTGCTGAATCTCAACTGCCAGAGCCTGAATTTCAACTGCCATTTGCCTGAACTCTTGCTCTGGCCTCTCAAGCTTGATCTCCCCATGTAAGAAGCAGGTTGGAAATACTACAGAATGAATGTTCCCCTTCAACCATTGGCCTTCAACCTTCAATCAATCACTCATTGAGGATTATGTTCAGTACTATGGCTCCTGCTGTCTTTGGGGAAGCTAACCCTGATGCATATGTTCTACACTTTTCCCAGAGGTTCCCCATGAGTACTGAGTTCCAGTTGTTCACAGTGGTAATTTGCTTGATCAAGCATCCTTATTGGCTGCCTTTCAATGCCAGTCTTACTGCTCCAACATTCCTCTACCAGTGTTCCCTAAAATCATCTCTCAAACAATTTACTTTTATTTATTATTATTTTTTTAATACTCACTTGAGGACATGATTAGAGAGAGGGAGAGAGAGAGAGAAACACACACACACACACACACACACACACATACACACACACACATACATAAATGTGAGAGATAAATATCCACCAGTTGCCTTCCATATGCTCTCCAACTGGGGATCAAACCTGCAACCCAATTATGTGCCCTGCCTGACCTGGAATTGAACAGGCAACCCTTCTATGCACAGGACGACATTCAGCCAACTGAGCCACCCTGGCCAGGCCCAACAATTTACTTTTAAATCTTTGTCTCTGGGTCTACATTTGGAGAAACTTTGAAAAATAATAAAAAAAACCTTTAGCCTATTTCCCCCCCCACAAAAATAACTAATTAAGCCATCTCTTACCACCGCCCCACCAAATAGTCAGAGGCTAATTCTCCACTTTTTTCCAGGTTTTTTTGTCTGGGGCATACCATTCCCTTGGAAAATATATATGTACTGCCCTTCGCTCGCTTGCATCATGCTTAATGAGCACTTGCTTCCAACTGAAGTTCTGTCAGCAGCCAGCTGAGTGAGACCTGGATCATGCAGTCCTCAAGACCTATGTGTCTCAGCAGCTCCAATAAATGAAGTTTAATTTTGAAATTAAAATGTTGCATGAATAATTTCTGACATTCATCTTTTCAAATAATTGGCCTGAAAATAAAAATAACATTCATCTTCCATCTTCTTTCCTTTCCCTTTAAGTGATTAAGAACAAATTTAATGCAATTTACAGGGGACTAAGGCAATGTTCACCTATATCAAAATCACTTGTGAAGTGTTCTCAAAATAATTGTTCTAAATTCCATCTTGAGTCTACAGAATTGGAACTTCTAGAATTGAGGAATTTATGTTTTACAATCTCCCCACAAATAATTTCTATACACTCTCAAGATACATTGGGTTGGTGCTGGACATATTATATTTTTTTTCACTTTTCCTTTCTTCTAATCTCATAGTTAAGTTGAATCAGATTGCCCCATTCTTCTGACAATCTAAAGGAAACATATTTTCATGTACACCCTGTAGAACACTATTTACTTAAGCCGAGGCTCAACAGAAAATAATAAGCTTTATAAGGTGACCAAATTCCTATAATAAAAATGAAACAATAAACACATAGAAATATGAGGAAGAAATTACACCCATTAAATGCATCTAGCCCGATGAGTGATAGGATGGCTGCCTATTCAAGCTGGAAAGTTTACACATGATCGAAGCTTTATTTAGTCTAATGGAATGTGCTTCCTGAATTTGGTTCTGACTAAGCCAGAGCACAATAGTGAGTATTATGTAATGGGCCTGAGCTCATTCCCATCTCTAAGTCATTGTGATTCAGTCTTGACTGGCTCTTTCTCTCAGGTAGTTTATAACCTTGCTGTTCCTCTCTGGTTTAGAACTTCATGCAGGATGTTACAGAAACACACTTGACAATCTTTATGTATCATGGGTTTCTCTTTTCAGTCTCTCTCAAAACTTCTGAAATGATTGTGAAGATTTAGCCTCATTCTACAATTTAGGGAACATAAGCTCAATGGTTTATAGAAACAAATTTCACAGCAAATGTTACCAGTTGTCAAGATTAATGAGCCAGTCTCACTGCTAGATGATCACGTGGGTGGACTAATGCCAGGCTTATTGCACCAGCTAAACAGAGATAACTCCAAAATGGTCTTTTTGGAAGAATTTAATATTTGCATTTTCAAGAACTATATTGAAGACATTATTCTTAAAAATTTGAGAACACTCATATATGTCCTTACATTTATTAGTTTTATGTTGACATATATTAAGACAGGTAGGGATACACCAAAATACGATTGGAACCTGGCTTCTGAAGATTCTTTACCTAAACCTTTTCTGTCTGCATATGTCGCTTAGAGAGTGACCATAAACCCATAAGTAGTTGAATCAGAAAAGCAATGTGAACTGCTCAGATATCCTGGGGAAAATTTTATTCTCACTAGTCACCCTGGGTTTGTCCAAGTTAATGCTCAAATCTCAAATCATTTTGAGAGTTTGAATTAAGCACCTAGAGGACCTAGATATTAGGAGCAATGTACTACATCCCCACACAGGTTCTCAAGGGTGCCACGTTTATAATGTTGTTAAGGTGATGATTGGCCAGGGGGGTTATGAAGTGGTCCATCTAACAAAGCTCTTCAGACTTCCTGGAAAAATGGCAGATCACCTTGCCTGTGTAAGATTTCAAACATTCCGATTAGGTCTTGCCTTTCTGAGACCTCTACTTACATAACATATCTGAGTCTATCCTTACAACAGGAGATATTTGGCCCTTAAAAATAAAAGAAAAGCCCATGTTTCTCTCAGAGATTCATTGTGGCCTCATTCTGAACCACTAGCTTAACTGGATTTTGGGAAGTGCGTTTATCAGATAGTTATAAAGACCTATGAAAGACCTATAGTTTACAATAACTTAAACCACATCTTAAGTTTCTCCTCCTCTGGATTTTAGAGGGAAGGCAGAACATCATCAGGCAATATCCTTGATAGAAACATTAGAGACTGGTCTGGATCCCCAGCAATATAATCCGAAGCACCTCAGTCTTGCTGACAGCATTTCCTGCATTGACGAGATAATGGGATTCACATGGATAGTCCAAGCTCACTTCCATCTATTTCCCACTAAGGTCCTGGACTTCTTCCACTTCGTTGTCACATTATTAAGTTCAGGGTAGTGGAAGGCAAACTCCTCCTCTCTCTGGCATGACAGCATTATCATATCAGTCAAGTCCCTGATTCAGAAGTCTTGATGACTTAGTTTGTAATAAGTCTTTTAGGATAGCCACCCACATTTAACTCATGTTTCCATTACTTACAGTCATTATCTGTGGGGATGCAGGTCAGCTTCTCTTGGAGATAGTCCTAAAGATTATATAAATAAAAATGTGCCACTGGGCACATCAAACAATTCCTTGCTGCCTAAAATCTTTGGACTAGGCTCAGTCTTTCCTGAACCTAGAATGTAAGATAAGGATGGATACCAATTGACTTAAAAAAAATCCACTGACCAAAAAACCAATTTTCTGAAAGCCAATTTGGCTGTCATTTGCATATTAACATCGATCATTCAAAAGATATCCAGGGCTCTCAACAGGAGAAAACAATTTCTGTTTTATCTGGTATCATCTGTGAAGCACCACTAAATCAAAGCAATTTCATTGTTCTTTATTTTTTGCAAAGTATAAATAATCCCATCACTGTCTTTTTTACTTTGAATCCTCCATTGTGTGATCTGTATATCATTAAACATAAAGAAGAAATAATTAAATAAGTTAATTAATAAGCTGGTGAGTAAGCAAATAAACAAGTCCTTCCAAAGAGTGGTAAGGAAGAGTCAGCATTCAAAGTAAAGAATCAATAAGAGCGCACACACACACACATACACACACACACACCATCTTAAATCAAATTCCCTGACTTTCAACATATATTGAAGAGATAAAAATGTAGTTTAGTTTAATGCAAATTTATTAAGTATTTTATATTCTGGATTCATGAACCCATCTCAATAATTCACCATTATATATGTAAATGGGAAGTTGTATTAATTAGCATTGTTTAGGTAACAAATGATCCCTATATGGCAGTGGCTCATAACCACAACAATTTATACCTTGCTTACATTTCATTTTAACTGATTTGGTGTTGCTCCCTGTGTCTTCTCAATCTGGGGTTATGGCTGAAAGAGAAACCCTCTTGGGGCTATGCCATTCTCATGGAAGAGGAAAGAAAATATAAACCAACCATGCGGCCTTCCCAATGCTTCTGTTTAGGTATCATGACAGTTTACATTCCATTGAATAGAGCAAGTCACATGGCTTAGTCCCACATCACTGGGGCAGGAAAGTATATGGAGCTTTGTGAAATGTCAAACTGTCTTCCAAAGTAGTTATACCACTTTGCATTCACATCACCAATGAATGAGAGCTCCTGTTGCTCCACAATCGTGCAAGTAATTGTTATCATCAGGTTGTTGTTGTTTTTACCCATTCAAATAAGTGTGTAGTGGTATCTTATTGTTATTCTTTTTTTGTCATTTTCATAATCAATCTACACAGCAATTATAATGAAAAGTACTTTTTGATGAATTCATAATTTGAACTAATTGTCATTCTGCAAGGTAATTTTTCCATAGGCCTTTAGAAAATGGGCTGTTGACTAATTAAATTTTGGGAACATCTGAGACCATATAGGTCATATTTATATTGATTACTTTCACATCCTCAGCAACGGAGGATGCCCAATAATAGGTGCCCAGTAAATACTTCTATGAATAAATGGATAAGTTTAAATTCACCCCTACCCATTTCAGAGACAAGCCCTCTGAGATGGAAAGTTTATATGTTTTGTTTTAAGAAAAATAATCTTTTTCTGGATTCTCAACTGAAAAGTATTTTTATGTTTCTTGTTCTCTCCATGAAGACTATCAAGCTCCCTTTTCATAAGTCCAGCTCTATAATATTATGGGGAAATATTTTAAAAATCAAAACACAAACTAATGTGCCAAGAGATCCAAATGACAGAAATGCTTGAGATCACTGCTCTGTCTCTTAAGGTTTTTCCTCTTGTATCTGATCCCCCTTTTCCAAGATCTTGATGGCAATATTTAGAAAAATTGAAAAGTAAAAAAAAAAATGTTACCTAATTCCTAACTTTGTTTAATATGCTTTAGCAATAACTTGAAGATAGGTATAAATTTATTTCTGGATGTCTACATGAGAAATTAGTGACTGGGGAAGAGAACTGGGTAGCTAGAAATAGAACAGAGAGGTCTTTAGTTTTCAGCTAGGATATTTGGTAACTTTTCTGTTTTTCTTTCTGTCTGCATAAAAAAGACAAATACCCCACATGTATTTCCATTCTTCCCTAGTTGTCCAAGCCTGAAAAGACATGCTTCTGTGTAAACTCTTTTTATCATTGTATCCACATGTACAACTGACTTAAATGTTTTTATTGAAGTGAATCATTAATTTGGCCAGTAAACTAATTTTAAACTTGATTAAAAAAAATCACTTTTTTTAACCATCTATTTCAAAAATTGAAATATTTAACAACACGTTTAAACCAGCTTGGCCTAATTTAACTGCATTGTCTACAGAACTAGAGGTACTTTTTTAAGAACATCAAACATTATGGATAACAATAACAAAAGAGTTTAGATTGACTCTCTAGGGAAAATCTATTTTGATTAATTTTTCTCTATGCAAAAATCTGTTAATTTTTAAAAGTAAAGGTATTTAGATTTCCACCACTATGGAACTCTGGGGAAGCAGAAACACCAACACCAAGCCATGCCAATGAACTGGCCTTCATGAAAAATCCAGGGCACCTTTCTGGTCTTCCCCATTCCCAGCTCAGGGTCAGAGATCAAGATTCACTCTACTGAGTCTCAGTTTTTCAATTTTAAAATAAAAATAAGAATAGCTCATTTATTTATTTCTAAGTGAGATAAAGTTGGACTCAAATATTGATCAACTAGACAAGTACTATTTGGAGAGCTGAAATATTTTATTTAATTTATATTGTAGCAAAACAAAAGTAATATGAGAGGAAAGGGAATTTTCCATTCTTTACTGATAACTTAGTGCATAAACCATATATTTAATCTGATGGCTATTAATACAAACAATTCTGTGTAGCCCAAATCTAATAAAAAGTGGGTGAATATTTAATCAATATATTGTGGTCTAATTACAGGAGACTATAAATCCTTTAGCCTAGGGCTCAATGTATTCATGCTAAGCACAGTTCTGAGAGCTGGCCTGTTGTCTTAGAAGAATGATGATCAGTTATTCCCAGATCTATCCGTTTAACACTAAGTCCACCTATAAAAGCAGCCCTACTACTGGAAATTGTATTCCAAGACCTAATTTACTATTTAAGAAATCAGTCTTTTCTATTAAGCTAAACATCTCAACCCACTGGTTCTACAAAACAATGTTTTGTTTTTAAACATTGGTTTATTTCATGTGCAAGAATTTTGTTTACATAAATCTAGACGACATTCTTCTTATTTTTCCTTTTAATTTTAGAAATAAATCAGGTTAATGCAGTCTATTGTTTCATTGTGCCTGGTTATTCAGCCGCCTCTTGTAAGAGAATTATAAACCTCTACTTGTTGCCATGTGCATTGCAGTGATTTTCCATGGAGTAACTTCCTTAGCTCAATGACACCATTCTACCTGTGTGACTTGCTTTTACCAATGGAATATGAACAAAATAACACATTCCATGTCTGAAGTTTATGAGGTGTATTTGACTCAACCATTTCCATTTTTCTTCTGCTATGAGAAAAGTATGTCCCAGAGAAAGGCTATTGCTTCTCTTTGGATTCTGGGATGTAGTATGTATGTGGAGTAGAGTCATGAAATATGCAGCTGCTCCACAGCCCAAATATAAGGCAAATGAGACCTAAACCTTTGCAAACCTTTATATGATGCTGGGTTTCAGAAGCTATTGGTTATTGCAATATAATGTAGTAAATACTGGCTCACATCTTTAACAAGGTTCTGAACAGTGAGGAAATAATTATCCCAGTAACTTATAATATTTTTCATAAGCCAGATTTCTTCTCCTTTTTATTACAAACATACAAGGAATTTCCACTTAGTGGAACTTACTCCTTCAAAATATATTTATTACACATAAACTGACTATATATATATAGTTTTTGTCATACAGTATACCAGGTCCTTATAAATATCTTCCAAGTCTTCAAAATAATAGTTTAATGAGAAATTACTTTGGAGCTTTATGTAACAGAGAAAGAAATTGGGGCTCAGAGGTTGACATTATTAAACAGTCAGGATTTCAACTCAGGCCACAGTCCTCAACCATGCATTGTTGTTTTTAATCACCTCTGTTGCTTAGTCATCTTCAAATTAAATTATGATTTTGAAAAAGCAGACAAAATAGGATAAACACAAGTGTGACTCAACAGAGAAGATGTTGTTACTCAACCAAAGCCCCCACATCCTTTTCCCTGAGCTCCACTTGAGGGATAAATTGATTTTGAACAGCTTTTCTCAATGATAGCATTTTGATGGTATATTACCTTTATGCCATTCATCGTGGACAATGCAGCTGGAACAGCTTTTCTCAACAATAGTATCTTGGTGGTATATTACCTTTATGCTATTCATCATGTTCCAATGTAACCATGCAGATTCCAAAGACATGATTTAGATAACTAAGACCAAAATATTAACAGCATTGGGACCGAGTAAAAAAAGAAAGAAAAAAATGTTAACAGCATGGAATTTCCTTATACTAACATTAACATTTCTATTTTTTTTAACTAGAAGCCTGGTGCACAAAAATTTGTTCACTCGGGGGAGAGGGGAGGTCCCTCAGCCTGGCCTGTGCCCTCTCACAGTCTGGGACCCCTCAGAGGATGACCACCTGCTGGCTTCGGCCTACTTCCCGGGGGATTGGGCCTAAGCTGGCAATCAGACATCCCTCTGGCATCCCGGCAGCCCTTGGGGGATGTCCACTTGCCAGTGGGAAGCAGACCTAAGCTGCAGTCGGACATCCTTAGCGCTGCTGAGAAGACAGGAGAGACTCCCACCACCACCGCTGTACTGGCAGCCATCAGCCTGGCTTGTGGCTGAACAGAGCTCCCCCATGTGGGAGCACACTGACTACCAGAGGGCAGCCCCTGCATTGAGCGTCTGCCTCCTGGTAGTCAGTGTGTTTCATAGTGACCAGTCATTCCCAGTGTTTTTGCTGTTAGGGTCAGTTTGCATATTACCCTTTTACTATATAGGATAGAGGCCTGGTGCACAGGTGGGGGCCAGCTGGTTTGTCCTGAAGGGTGTCCTGGATCACAGTGGGGGTCCCGCTTGAGTGCCTGGCCAGCCTGGGTGAGGGGCTGAGGGCCGTTTTCAGGCTGGCTGGCGACTGAAGCTCCCAGCCTCTCCTTTTTTCCTTTTCTTTATTTTGGGATTTATTCAGCTTCTATAATTGAAACTTTTTTGCTGTCACTGGAGCTGAGAGCCGCTCGCTCCAGCTCTGAGGCCATGGCCTGCTGAAAGCAGGTATCTGGGGATTGTTTAGCTTCTATAATTGAAACTTAGTTGCTTTCAGAGCTCAGAGCCAAGCTGCAGCAGGTGCGGAACCTTGGCTTTCTCCATCACTGGAGCAAGCAAGCTTCCTGCTCGCTTCAGGTGCATGGCTGCCAGTCGCCATCTTTGTTGGTGGTTAATTTGCATATTGCCTTATTAGCCAATGGGAAGCATAGAGAAGGTATGGTCAATTACCCTTTTTGTCTTTTACTAGATAGAATAGCAAAAGTGATTCATAGTATTTTTCATAAATAAATTAAAAATGTACAAAAGCTTTAAAATTATAATGAAAATTATGGCATGATGCATTTCTCTGAATGTAAGTTATATTTCTATTAAAAATTTGCATGCACTTAAAAATCACACCACAGGATTGGTCTAATTTTTTTTTTTTTGGTTTAAAGTATTACAAATAGTAGCACATATGTCTCCTTTATTCCCCATTGACCTCCCCCCAGCCTATCCCACCCCCTGGCACATGCCCTCACCCACCCCACTAGTGTTCATGTCCATTGGTTATGCTTATATGCATATATACAAGTCCTTTGGTTTATCTCTTACCCCCTCCCAACCCTCCCCTGCCTTCCCACTGAAGTTTGACAGTCTGTTCAATGCTTCTTTGTTTCTGTATCTATTTTTGTTCATCAGTTTATGATGTTCTTTATATTCCACAAATGAGTGTGATCATGTGATATTTATCTTTCTCCAGCTGAACACCACAGATTCTTGTGGTCAAAGTTCTTTACCATCTGACTCCAACATGAGTCCTATATGATTTTCCACCTTTGTTATTTCCCCATAAATAAACACTCAGAAAATATTTTCTTATTTGTTTCCTCAGTCCTCCAACCATCCAGCCACATTTATTTAGAACTTAGCTAGTCATTGTGCTTCTGCCAGACAGCCTTCCACATTCCCACAGCATCCATTCTGCCTCCACTTCATTGCTCGTTGATTAGTGACTTTGAACCTGTTTTCATGTGTCTCTTGGCCTTCTGTATGTCCTCTTTTGAAACATGTCTATTTAGGTCCTTTGCTCATTTTTTGATTGGATTGTTTATTTTCCTTTTGTTAAGTTGTATGATTTTGAAGGTTAAACCCTTATTGGAGATAACATTGGCAAATATATTCTCCCATACAATGGAATTTCTTGTTGTTTTGTTAATGGTTTCTTTTGTGTGCAGAACCTTTTTATGTTGATGTAGTCCCGTTTGTTTATTTTCTCCTTAGTTTCCATTGCCCTAGGAGCTGTATCGGTAAAGATATTGTTACAACAAATGTCTGCTATTTTGCTGCCTATGGCTTCTTCTAAGATTTTTATGGTTTCCCATCTTATGTTTAAGTCCTTTATCCATTTTGAGTTTATTTTTGTGAATGGTATAAGTTGGTGGTCTAGTTTTATTTTTTTGCATGTTTCTGTCCAGTTTTCCAAACATTATTTATTGAAGAGACTGTCTTAACTCCATTGTATGCTCTTGCCTCCTCTGTCAAATATTAATTGAGCATAATGGCTTGGTCTAAATTTTTTAATTGATACAGTCATTCATTAGGTCATTTATTCAATACTTATGTAGCTGCTGTGTGCTAGACTGAATCTTTGGATATAGTGAATTCAATAGACAAGAATCTAGCCTCATATCACTTGCATTATATATGGAAGACAGATAATTAACTGGTTAAAAAAGGGTAATCAAAACTGTTCAATATTGGATACAGCCTACAAAGAAAACCATCAAGGCAAAAAACCAGAGATGCCTACTTTGGATAAAGTGGTCAGTTGGTGAAGTAATAATTAGGTTGAAGTTTAAAGGATGAAAATGAGTCATGCAAAAAACAGACCAGCATAGTCAGAAAGAAGAGCGAGGAAAAGCTGTGGAGACAGGAAAAGGTGAAGTATACAGCAGGAACATAAAGGCCAGTTGGGCTGAGGTGTAATGAACAAGGATGAGGATAGACAGGGGTTGTGAAGAGATGAAGATAAAAGTAGTCTATCTAGGGTAGAACCTTGAATAATTAAATTATGAACTTGGATTGTTTTTCAGGGCAATGGAAAGCCATCCCCATGAGTTTATGACCAATGCTTTAGCAAGTTCACTTTAGATGCAGTACGTAAAATGCACTGAGAGTGGGTAGGAGTGGAAACGTCTATTTTACCTATTCATATTGTTAATGTGGTCACACAGTTTCGATATACCTCCGAAGCAATGACAATAACTCATTTAGCAAAGACTTACCTAATAGAAAAGACAGAAAAGGGGAGATTTTAATTAGGAAGTTATTACAAGAATCCAGTTAATAGATGAGAATAGTTTAGACCAAATGGAGAGAATGAAGCAGATTTGTGGTGTGTTTTGGAAGCATAATGAATAGAAGTTAGTGGTGGGTTGGCTGTGGAGTATAACTAAAGAGCACTCGGAATTATTAGCAATCTTCTATCTGTTGCAACTATGTTAAAGATGTGAAAGTATTTTTCCTAGATGAGGAAGACCTAGCAAAAAAAGTGATGGGAGAGGAGAACCACAACTTTCATCTTGGACACAGAAGGACAAACAAGTAAAGGTATAATAATCAACTGTAGGGTCCATAAGTATTGGCTTGAGACATAAATTTAAAGATCTGATCATTTAGACCAAGAGTTAACACATGACTACATGTGGGCCAAAGTTAAACACTGGTCTGTTTTTGTACAACTTCACAAGTTTTGAATACTTCTTTATGTTTAAATTGTTGAAAAATTCAAAACAAGAAGAATATTTTATGATACATGAAATTTATAGAAAACTCAAATTTCAGTGTCCATAAATAAAGCTCTATTGGAACCCAGCCACATTTATTTGTTTATGTATTATCTATGGCTACTTTCATGCTACAATGGCAGAGTTGAGTAGTTGTGACAAAGACCATATGGCCTGCAAAATAAAAACAAAAAACATTTACTAACTGGTTATTTACAGAAAACATTTGCCTACTGCTAATTTATATCATATTAAAATTTATGGGAGTGGGTAGTAGAAATCCTAGAAAATTTTACTTAGCCTTTGCATCCAGCTACACAGATATCCCAGAAGTATGTGGGAACCTGGAGAGAGGACCATTCATTCACTTGCCTGCTGTGAGTTCCACTTGTGGACTCTCTAGGGAAGGAATAACATCAGAAGAGAATGATGAATTGGAAGAGCCAGACAGGGTTCCTGCATTGCAAGCTCCAAATTAACTGTACAGTGAACAGATTTGCAAAGGAAAAACAACACACATGGGAAAAGGGCCTTCTGTTTATTTTTTCTTCTTATTAATTTACCACAACCACCGTCAAGTGCCCCAGTTTCTGTCTGGGAAGAGAGGCTGGCAGGGCCAGTAATCAAAGAGCAGCTGGAAAACCCCAAGAAATTATGGAACCCTCATAAAAGAATCAAAGGACAATGTTTTTCAAACCACTTGAAAAACTGAAGAGTCCATTCTGGTCATGTTATTGTGTTTTTCGTGATGTGTTAACAACTGTAATAAAGGACATCACCGATTGTGGACTGTGTGGAATGTTTTCAATGAAATTCCAGGCTCCTACATGATAGAATTCACAGGACCTTTTAGGGAAGCCCATGCTTTAACATGAAAATAATTGGCATGATGTATCTTAACTATAGATAATCCTTCAGTAGAATTTCAAACAAGTGAATGTTTATAATAGAGTAATAGAGTATAGAGCCTATTACTTGTTAAATACATTTACACTTATATTTATGTGACCTACACAAATTGTCAGTATTGATTATGCAGTTCCTGTATGTGCCAGAAGCAATGATAATAACTCTTTTTGGAATAGTTTAGCTAATAGAAGAGGGAAAAGAGGAGGTTACAGTTATTTACCTCAGGGCTGCAACTTGAGAGTGAAGGGCATGGAAACCACTAAGTCTTTAAAAATAAACATTTATTTCAATTTATCCACCAGGCGTTTGAGCATAGGTGGTATTTTATTAGTGTTTTTAAATATTGACTGTGACGCAAAGAAGGCTAGAAGATGCCACATCCATTCATATTTTTTTCTAGAATTCTTACTGCTTCTAATTGTGGTAAACCAACCTCATTTGACCAGTCATGCCTGCTTACAATGACTTGTCAGTTTTTCCATTTGCTGGTCACTTAAGTTAAGTGTATCCATCTATTTACTTACTTCCAAAATTGCCAAAAACTACAGTGAAGAAAAACATTATCCAAGCCATTATATGTTGAGCTATTATTATGAAAAACTTGGCATTTATGTATAAATAGTTCCAGGTGTAGAACTATATATTAAAGGCATATAATATTTAAGTTTATGGAATCTCCCTTCCAGACAATTTTATCATTAAATAAGCTCATAAAATTATTTTGTCATAATAGGTATGACAATATAATAATTTATCTGTATGTATATGTACACACACATGCATGTGTCATGCACACACTCACACACATCAACCATTCTGTAAATTTCTTAAGGCAGTGGCTATTCAATAAATGTCAGAAGAAAGAAATACAGAGATAGTTACACATATGTGGTAGCTCTGACCTTGACCAATTTTACCTTACAGTGGTCATGACCCTATCTTATTTTATTTAGAGGGCACCAGTGGTGTTAACAGAGCACCTTGCACATACTAAACACCCAACAAATGCAGCAGAATGAAGAATAAAGTCAATGGTGCCATTTTCTTTTTCAATCCCTAAGGGCATGGCGCAATGTTAAATAAATACCAGGTTGCTTTTAGATGAAAATGATAGCATTTTATAGTTTACAATATGGTCTTATATCTAGTTTCTCATTTAATCCTTAGTACCACCTCACCAACTAAATTTTCTTATTCACAATTTAAGATGAAAAAATTAAGCACAGAGAAGTTAAATGACTTACATTGGGATATCAAAAAAAATGTCATTACATTGAAAAACAAAATCTTTATCTCTTTGCACAAAATCTTTATCTCTTTGCACCATTAATCTCTTTGTGGAGTGTTGTTGATAAGCCAAAAGCCTGGCTGGCTGGCATTTGCAAGTGGGTGTACCAGGATACACTCTTGAATGTCGAACCTCAGGCACTTAATGGACAATTTGTATGCCACCATTTTAGATCAGCACTTATGGCGTCTTTATCTACAACCCCCCCCCCACACACACACACACACTTTAATCTTTGTAAGCTTAAGGGCTGAGTATTTTCTTTGTGAAAATTTACTAAAATGAGAAAGGTCCCAGACTCTGTGTCTGATATGACCTCAAAGAACTACTCAAGTCCCCAAATATTTCAAGTCAGACCATTGCTCTTCTCATCTCACATAGAGTTTGTTTGAAAGTCCAACTTATTCAATTGAAAGTTTTAATAAATGATTGTTTGTATTGATACCTTCATGCTGCCAGTCACTTATCTTCCTTTCTTCTTTTATTTATTTATTTTCCCATTAGCTCCTCAAAAAAAAAAAAAAAAAGATCTAGTTGAAAGAGAGGATTATTTTTTCTTGTTTGGTTTTTGGTATTGAGTTTCAGTGTCCGTCCTGTAAAGATTTAGACTAAAAGGCATACATGCACAAAAATATAACCCACACTCCCAAAGCTACAATTGACAAAAACACTTTTGGAGAGGAAAGGGGGAGAGAAGATCTTAGTTAATTTTTGACGGGGTTGGAGCCCAGCCATAAATAACACTTTCTACCCCTTTATTTTGACCCAATGCAAATCACCTTGCCTGGCTCCATCTCAGTTTCTTTACCCTAGATTATGGGCATGATGATGAGTACCTTTGAAGGTGCTGAGGGGATGGATATAAGCATAATTTAAACTCTGGAGCACTTTCATAATTGACAGGTAACATTATTCACTCAAACATAAAAATAGGTCATTAAATGTCATCAAAGAGAAAGGCAAATGCCCAGGGTTCATCTCTGCTCCACTGTTGCTGGGGAAAGAGGCTCTTTGTTCCTTTAAGAGCTCTCAGACACATCTCCCATCACATTCTAAAAGCCTTCCTGGTTGTGCAGCTTAGGTGCATCCGGTAGCACAGCCATGTTCCGATCTTCCTGGCAGATGTCATAATTTACTGTCACCCTCATGCAGGAATGTGGTGCAAGGGGCCCCCATACTGGCTCTGTGATCCATTGCCTGACAAGTGCCGGGTGTCAACCTCAGGCAGGCAGAGCGGAGGTGGAACGCCGTTTACCTGATAGTGCCTGTGATAAAGCGGGCAATTAGATGCATTTGGAAAATCCGGGCTGCAATCTGACTGGCATTTAAGAAACATAACAGCCAAGCCAGGCTTCATAAAAGCTAATGGGAAAGATTAAGTCTTTCAAGATACCTTGATCTCGAAGGGACTCAGGAACACAGGACTCTGTAGCTTTATCTCTTTTTGAGTCTCCCCACCTTCACTCTATTTCCTGAGATGGGAGTAAGGAGGAAAGAGCCTTAAGGCAGCGGTTCTCAACCTGTGGGTCGCTACCCCTTTGGGGGTCGAACGACCCTTTCACAGGAGTAGCCTAAGACCATCAGAAAACACATATATAATTACATATTGCTTTTGTGATTAATCACTATGCTTTGATTAGGTTCAATTTGTAACACTGAAATTGGGGGTCACCACAACATGAGGAACTGTATTAAAGGGTAGCGGCATTAGGAAGGTTGAGAACCACTGTCTTAAGGTTTCAAGTTTTTTTTTTTTAATCTCAGAGTCATATATTATTTATTTAGTCCTCAAACCTCTCTCTCTCTCTCTCTCTCTCTCTCTCTCTCTCTCTCTCTCACACACACACACACACACACACACAGTGCTAGGATTTAGTTTGGCACATTCGCTTACATTTTGTCTCTTACTAGAGTTACTGGAGTTTGATGCCAGCTCAAGAGCATGATTTGTTTGACATTTGACGGCCCCCTCTTCATTTCCTCCTAACTGGATAGCTTCAGCTTGTCAATGATTAATGAGTCTGGGAGGTGAGCGACAGTTATCTTAAGGGCTCTCAAAAGTTTGCTTCGAGAGGCTAGCCAAAATCTCCTGCTGCATTAACTGCAGTTAGATTTCCTGTTGATAACAGCCCATGGAAAATCACCGCACCCCCCTCCCCAAGCTGCCATGAGCAAAGACTGTTTATCAGCCAGCAAAGTGCATGTTCTCCCTGTCGCCCTGTGCGTTTGCCATTTCCCTTCAGGCTGATAAACGTGTTACCTGTGAGAAGTCGGAAGTGCATTGTGAGTCTGTCCAACACTGGGCCTCATTTGGCTATGGAAGTTTTCTGAAATTGAAAAGTCAGGACTGATGTGGAAAATGGGCTCACAGACAGTGGGACAGGAAACTGATTGCTTCCCCAAGGCTAGCTGAGTGGAAAAGGTGGGAGGAAGGAACAGAGTGTTCTCTGTGTGATTGGAATTCCCCTCTAACGTCATAAGGGATGATGAAGCCTCTGGTTTTTATTTTTTATATTTTATTTTGCACCTAGAATAATACACTTGCAGAAAAGAGACAGAGGTGCCCACATGAGGTTTTTTTCCTCTCTAAATCGTGATGACTTCTATGCCAAACTGAAGGCTACCAAGGAATGCTGGTGGGTGGATGGTGGGAACTATATTGGTTTGGGCCTGATTATAAGGAGGCCATAGGGATGCCTTATAAGGTACCCCTTCATTGGGTGTGGGAATAATTGGGTCTGCTCTCCAAGTTTTGAAAGGATGTCTGGGATTCTGGGCAAATACAGTCTCAATCTCTTTAATGAACCAATAGGTTTGTTTTAGTTGTTGAGGTCAGGGACGGGGAAGCCACATAGGAAAGCAGAGTTCTGCAGACTGAGGTAGGGTGATGATGGAGTGCTCTTCACCCATGTGTATATCCGTCCCTTCTGTCATCCTGTGATGGTGCCAAAGTAGACCAAGTTATGTTTTCCTTATGATGCTATTTCACTGGCTTGAAGCCCACCTCACTTATCATCTTTAGGGGGTGGACTGGCATGAGCTGTCTGCAATAGTGTCAAAGGAAGTGACTGAATA
>NW_006286587.1:7706607-7707350 GCF_000327345.1 Myotis davidii
GACACAATTTCCAAAATCCAGGTCCATGGGGAGCATTCCCACTTTCTAAAAGAGGCACTATAGAGGCTATCCTGCTCTGTACCACAAGACCTTCAGATTTGCAATTATGACCTAATTCTTTACTACTGTCTCTATCTACATTGTCTGAATTCCCTCTCACCAAGAGTTGGGGGTCTATTTCCCATTCCTTGAACTTGTCCCTGTGACTTGCCTGAGACAACAGTGGAGGCTATGCTGTGTTGGTTTCATCTAACCCCTAAACCACCTGTGTGTTTCCTCTTTCTCAATCAGTGCTCTTCTGTCACAGCCATGACAACGTACTTTCAATTGTCTGCTGGAGGTTGAGACATGAGGGCAGAGCCATGTCACACCAGTTGCTCTAGCTGAGGTTGTCTGAAATCAGCCAACAGCTAACTCACCTCCAGAAGTGTGAATGGGCCCATCTCAGCCCAGTCTCAATAAATCTGATTGTTTTGCGGCTGAGTTTGGGGATGTTTTGTTATGCAGCATGATTACAGCAATACATAGCTGATACAGTTGCCTTCTGCTTAATTTTCTGTTTCCAGATCTCAGTTCCTTGGTTCCCTATTCAGATCTTTGCTGGTGAGCCAGTCTGATGGCTTCTTTCACCTTAAAATTTTTATTCCTCAATTTTGCTTTGCCTTCATTCTTTCTTTCCCCACACCTACCCACTTCTCATCAGAACTCATTTTTTTTTTCTATAGTATTTCAAGTCAACACCA
>NW_006286587.1:7707412-7744496 GCF_000327345.1 Myotis davidii
AAGCAACTTCTCCATTTTGGGTTCTTTTTGACATTTGAGAGGAAGAACCAAAAACAAAAAGAAAATCCATGACACAGCAGGTAGTACATGATGCTATGGAGAAAATTCAAGCTGCATAAGCCAATTAATTTAATGTTGAGGGGAGGAGGGCTGGAAGGGAGAGGAGCACTGCTGCTTCATAAAGGGCAAGGCTTCCACAAGGAGGGGACATTCACATTTTGGGTGAACCTAATTTCTCTAGACCATATTGAAGTGGGCAGGGGAACACAAAGGCATCACCCTCTTGAGGTCTGATATAAAGACTCATGAAGTACACCATGGCTTATTCAAAAAAGTACTATTCATTCATAGTCACTGTGGAAAAGGAGGTAGCATTTCAGGGCCTACAACCCTCACAAGTTTAAGCCTTCTAGTGTCACATCTATAAGAAGCACCAGCTGAGCCTGCAGTCCAGAGGGCTTGATGCTCACAGAAAGTCACGTGATCTGGGCATTTATTTTCTCAGGGCTGGATTCTCTTATTTGCTGAATTAGGTGCAGTGTATGGAAACTATTACCAGTTCTGATATTCTATGGTTTTATGAGATAGTGTGGCTGGTGCTGCACTGGGCTTTGCAGGAGAAAGAAAAGCAGAACTCACAATAATAATATAGAAGTCTCTTATAATCTTAACTTTTTCATTAAAATGAAAGAGAGATAATGATAATGCAAAGTGGTAGAAAACATTGCATGCTACGTGAACCTGAGCAATACCTTTCTCTCCCCCATTAAGTCTTCCTACCTTTTGCCCAAATTCAGAAGTACCTAATCTGCTTTTTCATGAACCTTCATAAATCTAGTAAGACATTAAGCATAATCCTTTGGACATCCACCAGGTCCCAATTTTAAAGAATGGTATGGAACCTGGGCATCAAAGTTGCTGTACTGTCCCCAGTTTGGGCTCTGGAGTGTCCATGGATGAAAGGGGCACTGGTGGTGGCAAATTTGGATGGTAGGGCACTGACAGTGACCTTCTATTCATTTTATGCCCTACCAGGGCCTCACTGAAATGTGTTGGTGGCAAAATAATAATAATGGCAAAAATTGGCTTCAGCACATGCAACAAATGGTACTCTGATGTTTGTAAAGAGGGGCAAGATTATCATAACCTTCTGAGAGTGGCATAAGTCTTAATGTGAATGATGACCATGCAGAACGTCAAAAGTTTAATAAGGTTCACATGATGTGTGAGCAGAGAGGAGGGCTGGCTGGCAAGGAGGAATGAGGTCCGGAATGGGAAAGAATGCCTACGCCAGAAAGAGGCCAGCTTCTAGAGGAAGTGCTGGTAGCCAGAGCTAGCTTGGGTCTGGCACAGCAAACTGTCTCAATTCTGGAAGTCAGTGTTGTCAAGGTTAGAACATGCTGAAGGGCTGGAATTGCAACGAAAAACGTCATGCGTGAGACAGGGAGGAAGCGGAAGTGGGGCTTTAGCATCCAGGGAGGGGCATCGGATCTTCCTGAGTGGCTATTTTGATAGCATGTTGAGGACAAAGGGAATGAGGACATATAATTTCCCAGAGAAAATTTGTTAAAGGAGACAAAGGGTCACTATCACGTACACACAGAAACAGACGCACGCACATGCACACACACACAGGCATACACACACATAGAATAGAATATTGACCACAAGGAATAAATGATTCTGTTTTCATTCTATTGCCAAAGAGGGCTGGTTTTCTCCAACTGTTGACTGCTCACTGTCTTTTCAGCGTTTTTTGTTTGTTTGTTTGTTTGTTTGTTTTTTCCTAATCATCCCGAAAATATTTGTAATCACTTTGGAGAATTTCACATAGTGCAGTAGTTAAAATAGGAGTTCTGAAGCCAGAGATTCTGGGACAAAATCCATCACCTTCTCCCTTTAGTCTGGGTTGTTTAAATAAGGCAAAGCGATAATAAATACAGTCAAATAGAGATACTGACTAGATAAAGGAATAATAGGTAGATCCTCTTTCAGAATACTAACAAAAACACAACTTATTGAAAATTAGTTTTAAGGGGAAAAAGAGAATCCCTGCTTTCTTTAATTTAGACAGAACTTCAGATGCCATTTCGCTAAACCTTTTGTTTATTATAAAAGTCACTCTGTAATCTCTCTGACAGCTTGTCAGGGAGTGATTATTCCATGTGCCTCCTAGTGCATTCACTCATGAGGCGATCTATTCTGCTGCTAAACAGTTATAAAAGGGAAAATGAGGAAAAAGCTGCCTGGAAAATATTTATGGTGAAAAAGACAAAGGATTAACACTGTGAACTTATAAAGATCTTAATAGTACTTCTATTTATAATAATAGCAGGTTAGGTTAATCATATATCTTTTTGTTGAAAACAATAAAAATTATGAATAAACTATTTTTAAAGACCTCTTATAAAGTTTCAAAGAATTGATAAAATAGTAAAACTTCACCAGGTCAAAATTGTACAGACAAAAGCAAAAACCAAGAGACAGGCAAAACACAAATTTTGATTTTGTCCTGAAAGAGACTGCAAAAGCTGACCAATATGAACCTTGGTTTTGAGAATTTTAGCCTTACAAGAAAAGCGAGGGGAAAACAAAATCTAGATTCTTCTTAGGCCGTGGAATCATCAGCTTTAGTTAGGAACCCAAGGAGTGTAGCATCAGAAAAGGGGAAAGCAAAAATAAAGTCACCTTACATGAATTTTCTCAACAAATTTGCAATTCTTGGGTGCCTCCTTATGAAAAAATAAATAAAAAGAACCCCTTCCTCCCAACACACACAGTTAATAGATGTATTACTAAAACTAGTAAAAACAATAAATAAATAAATAGTGCTACAATAAAAATAGGGGTGATCTAATTTTCTTGGATTAAATCAGAAATTGAATTTCTGGCTTGTATGGTATATCTATTTTTATTTTATTTTATTTATTTTTTATTTTATTTTTCATCACTAGTATCCCTACTATTCTCTCCCCCACCGCCACCTGATCACTCCCCCCGCAATCACCACACTGTTGTTCATGTCCATGAGTTCTTTCTCTTTTATTTTCATTTTTGCTCAATCCTTCCACCCTCCATGAGTCCCCCACCCCGCCATTTTCCGTAGGGCTGCACAAGTTTGCAGTCCCATCAAGAGTACACAGGGGTTCCTTTTTCTGCACATTCTCACTAATAGATGATATTTGTAGATAATTTGGTAATAGCTATTCTGATTAGTGTGAGATGGCATCTCACTATGATTTTAATTTGCATCGCCCGAATGAATAGAAGCAACCTAGGTGTCCAAGATAGAAAAATGGATAAAGAAGATATACAATGAGTTGTCCACCAGCAGATGAGTGGATTAAAAAATTTATAGTGCATCTACACAATGGAATATTATGCTGTTATAAAAAAGAAGGAACTTTTACCATTTGCAACAGTATGGATGGAACTGGAGAGCATTATGCTAAGTGAAATAAGCCAGTTGGAGAAAGATAAATATCACATATCTCACTCATATGTGGGATATAATGATCAACAAACATAATTTGATGAACAAGAATAGATCCAGAGACAAATGGGGAGGCTTATTAGAGAGCAATCAAAAGACTTGTATGCATGCATATTAGCATAACCAATGAACACAGACACTGGGGCTGTGGGGGCTTGCCCAGGGCGGGAATGGCTGGCGGCAGGGGGTTGGGGGGTTAATTGGGGGAAAAGGAGACATATGTAAAACTTTAGACAATTAAAAAATAAAAAATAAAAAAATGCCCCTTGAAAGCCTAGTGATTAAAAAAAAAGAAGATATACAATGAAATATTATGCAACAATAAAAAAGAAAAAAATCTTGCCATTAGTGACAACATGGATGGATCTAGAGGGAATTATAAATGAAATAAGTTGGGTAGAGAAAGACAAATACCATAAGATTTCACTTATATGTGGATCTAAAAACAAAACAAAACAAAAAAGACAAAAATAGACTTATAGAAACAGAGGCAAAAGGGATGATTATCAGAAAGGAGGGGGTAGGTGGATGGGTGAAAAGGTGAAAGGAAATATAATCATTAATATCGTGATATATTTACACAGTGACAGATGATTACTAGGAATTAATGGGGTGATCACATTGTAAGGTATCAAAGTATAGACTCACTACATTGTATACCTGGAGCTAATATAATCAATGTAAGATTGTATACTACTATAATTAAATAAAAATAAAATTTAAAAGTAATATAAAATAATAAAAGAAAACAAGAAAATTGAAGAAATCATAATAATCATTACTAGAAAAGCATAACAGTATCATAGGCCTAGAATATATTTGCAAAAATAATTTCCAAGTAAAATTAGAAAAACAAAGTTAAAGATTTGTAAAGCACCATGGGAAACAAAGACTGAGAAAAAAGAACCAGCAGCAAGTTAAAAATAATAAAGGAAAAAAGAAAAGAAAAAATGCCCCAAATGTCAGTTATTAGATACAGATTAATTAACAATTATGCTTGTAAGGTTAAAAAATAAAAGCCAAGTTTGAAATGATCTGAAAGGAACAAAATTTTAAAGAAATGATCTAACATAATTTAAAACGTAACATTTATAGAAATAAAAATATAATAAATATTTAAAAGATTAAATTATAAGTTTAAATGCAAATTAGATATAATCTAAGAAAATTTTTGAATTAGAAGAAATTATCCAGGATGTGGCATGAAGAAACAGTACATGAAATACAGATGGGAAGTCAAAAGGCAAAAGAATAGATTGAGAAGTTCTAAGAATTTTTTAATTGGAGTCCTTAAAGGTGAGAAAGAGACTATGATAGAGAGAATATTTGATCACATAATAACATTTTTCAGAACTGATGCAAGTCAAAATTTAGAGATTGGAGAAATCTCTTGCAAGGTAAGTAAAAAGGCTTTTTTCACTTAATCATGACATAGTGAAATTTCAGTTTCAAAGAGAAAAAAATCTTGAAAACACACAATAGAAAAAGAGATTACCTTTAAAGAAAATACTTTTAGCTGATTTCACAATAGCAATGAAAGCCAACAGCAATGGAATGATGCCTTTAATGTACTAAAAAGGGAAGTGTTAACCTGGAAATGTATTCCCAGTCAAACATACCTGATATAAGGAGAGGAAAGTAGCATTAGTTCCACACAAACAAAAACTGGAAACATTTGCCACCAGCAAGCACACTGAAGAATGATCTCGGTACAGAAACAAGTTGAACCCAGAGAGAAGAACCAAAGCTCACAAGGGAATAAAGAGCAGAGAATATAGTGAATATGTGGATAAATATAACAAAATATACCAAGTAACAATAAGTAAGCATCATAATAAAGTATTAAAGATCAAAATAGAATTAAAATTCAAGATAACATTAACAGATTAACTTGGAATGGGATAAAGGAAGTTAAAATGTTTTAAGAACTTGTATTTTCTAAGACATAATAGATATATTGATTAATTTGATACTTTGATGAGTATTCATGTTTTTATTTCTAGGGTATAATTTCCAAATTAGTATAAGGAAAAATTAAAATTATAAAATAGAGCCAAATCGGTTTGGCTCAGTGGATAGAGCGTCTGCCTACGGACTGAAAGGTCCCAGGTTCGATTCCGGTCAAGGGCACGTGCCTTGGTTGCGGGCACATCCCCGGTAGGAGGTGTGCAGGAGGCGGCTGGTCGATGTTTCTCTCTCATCGATGTTTCTAACTCTCTATCCCTCTCCCTTTCTCTCTGTAAAAAATCAATAAAATTTAAAAAAATTATAAAATAGACTAAAAGATTACAAACATGAAAGGAAATAAAGCAAAAGAGATAAAAAATTATAATAATAAAAGGATAATATGCTAATTAGACTGGACATCCTTCCTGACAAAGCCAGGGCTAGAAGGAAGCCAGCCCAGGTCCTGGGTGCCAGAGGAAAGCCGGTGCAGACAACCAGGGCAAGGAAGGCCTACTCTTGCACAGATTTCATGCATAGGGCCTCTAGTTTAAATAGAAGATGATATATTTTAAACACAAGTTTATTAATAATTGATTGAACAGTTACAAGTAAAGAATACTAGCTAGCATTTAAGAATTTCCAGTGAAATCTGGCATATAGCATAATTTCTGGAGGAGGGATATTCACACTGGTTTATGAGATGGTGTTCCTTGAGGTTGTACAGTGTATATTCTATGTGGTCCTGGATTTAACTACACAAAAGATGAAAGTCAACAGATGAATAAATATATATCATATCAGTATGAATCAAAGGATAGCTGGTATAGTTGCATTACTGTTAAATACAATAGATTGAAGGCAAAAGGCATAGTTAGAAAATCACTTTATAATTATAACAAGTTCAATTCAAATATCCATGCACCTGATGAAAGAGATTTAAAATATAAAAATCAGAAATTGATAGAACCGGAGGAAGACATAGACAGCAAGAGATGGAAAGGAGATATAGACAAAACTATGCTTGTGCAGGAAACTTTAACACACCTTTCTCAGGAATTGGAAAAGAAAGCCCCCCCAACAATAACCACTCAGAATTTTATCATGCTTTTCTCAATTATTGATAGAACTGTAGGCAGAATAATCTAATAAAGAAAAAAATAGAGACTGCACATGGAGCTAGCATCCATTAACTGGCAAGTGTTCCCTGTTAACACTCCTTGTGAATTCTTCTATTTCATACACCAGAAGAAAGTATTAAATTGATAAGAACAGGATAGAGATCAACATTGCTGAAATTTGGTTCCCTGAAAACACAAATATGATTTAAGGATATCTGGTAAATTAAAGAAAATATTAAAAGAGAAAACAAAGGAGAGAAGGTACAAATAATCAACATCATGAAAGAAGGAGATAGCATATACATAATATAGAATCATTATTAAGATGATATTATGAATATTCTTGTCAATAAAATGGAAATGTTAGATAAATTCACAAGCTCTTAGAAAAATGTAACATAAATGAAATCCTTCCAGAAGAAATACAAAATCTGACTTATCTAACAACTTTTAATGGAAGTCTAGATTGTTTAAATTTTAGAAACAATTGTAAAAGGTCTTAAAATTGTTTATACACTTTCACCCAGTAGTCTCAATTCTTGGAAGCTTTCCTAAGAAATTGTGCCTATATATACAACACTGTGGCACATATTCCATAGGGTTATTTATACAAAGGAAGAAAATTGAATGAAATATAATGTGAAACTATTGCTGAACATACAAGGAAGTAGAGTTAAGTGGGCCAAAATACTTATTTTTATTATCTTCTCATGGAATATGGGAGATATTTTTATGTTTCATTTTGTATTTTATTTGTATTTTATAGAGCACACACTATAAATGTCCAGCAATAGAGGCATTAATTCAATAAGTCATGGTATTATGGCATGAAATACAGTGAAGTTTTTGGAAATGATCATGTTGATGTAAATATATTAAAATGGAAAGTGTTTTACAAAACCTTGTTAGATGTAAAAATAAAAAGAGAGCAAGAAAGCTTATAAAATAGTATATATGATATTCTCCCACCTGGAAAAATATATGTTCCGTGTCTATATGGAGAAAGACACATTTCTGTATGTATAGAATAAAATCTAAGCAGATAAGGAACAAAAAAAGAGAGATTTCTGGAAGATGGGATAATAGGTAATTTATATCCTTTTTTTTTTTTTTTTGCGGGGATGGGGGGAGGGCAGCAAGGGCTAAAGCAAACACAAGGCCGGCCTAGATTCTAGTGGTAGGGAAATAAGAGTCCATCTTTTGATGGGAGTTAAAGGTATGCATCAAGAAGGTAATAGAGAATTGAGGCCTCTTTTCTAATTCTCAAGAACAAATTTCAGCAAGCTGTAGCATTGGTCTTGGAAGCTATTCAAGGGAGTTTAAACACTGATATAACAAATGGTTCCCACCATAAATCTGTCTTATCATTGAGCGGTTTCGTGCCTTAAACCCTGAGATCTGGCTTCTAATGAGATTCTAAGAAGGTCAACATGTTGAACAGCTAAGTTTTAGAATTGCGTGAGCCCTTCAAAAAGATAATTTTTAATAGAAAGTTAGTTGTAGTTGCCAATCCTTCATTAATCAGAGTTAGTGCCAATCAAGTCTTTGGCTCGCTACAGTGATTATAGTTTAAATTCCATTGTTCAGATTCATATAATTTATATCACAATTTTCTGTAATACTTTATAAGTCTTGATCCATATTCCTTTACCAATTGATTTTTAAAAGGAAATTCTAAATTAAATAAGTAGTCAATAATGCACTCTTAAATCTAGACATATGAAAAGTTTTCAACATGTGGCAATTACTCAATGAATATGTACTAATACTGATAATTAACTTTAAATAAAACTTTCACATGCACTAAAATTTTCTGGCTAAAGCTAAGATATAGAAGAAAGAAGAAGAGTTTTGAGTCCCTGAATCTTCTGTGAAAAAATTAGACACAAAATTTTGAAATTACAGGTATGCTATAGAATTGAAATACTTTGCAGAAGAGAGAAATAATTTTTACCCATTTGATACTTTTCCATTGCAATGTTTTTTATATCCTTGCATCAACTTGCTGGGGTCATTTTCAAGGACATGACTTTTATATGCAACATACCTTATGCACAAATATTATCCAAAGAAAGGAATGGTGTCATGTGTACAATTGTCTGGAGTATTTTAAAAACAATGAGCCTGAGTCACAGGCTTCATTCTAGAACAAAAAATCAGAATGTGAGGAGTGGGGTTAGGGCAGCTATATTTTTCATGAGCATTTTCAATGACTCGTGTGCAGTCCAGGGCTGAGAACTACTGACAGACAATTGTGAAAACCTGAAGGACCTAGACAGGAGACGGACCTCAGTACTGATGAATTGGGGCCTTGGATTCCCTTAGGAAGCAGGCAGTTATCTGGAGGAGTTTTAGCCTTGTGCACAAGTACTCTTGATCGTATGAGAGAAAAATTCAGATCCAATAGAGGGGAAAAAAGGACAAGATTAGGATAAGCTGACAAGGCACGATGTCTCAGTAAATCAAGCCAGGGTTCAGAGAGAAAGCCTGCTTTGTAGGGAAGCAGGGTTAGTAACAGCAAAACCAAGGATTATCTGTTGTAATGCTTATGACGGCTTCCCATTTCAACAGGCAAAATTATTGACACTCTGCCTACTCACGAGCAGAAGTCTGTCCATGATCAGTGCAACTCATTTCCAAGGTCCACTGGCTTTGGGGCTAATACTGCTATATACCTTATTTATTAGGTCCACAGTGACCATTGTTCTTTAAACCATAATGTTTTTGAAACTGCAATACCTTTCAAAATCAATGCGCTTTAATGTACTGTTCTTTTTCATTATTAGTAAATTGAGGGTCTCTCTTAAGGGTGACCTCTTAGAGTCAGAGAAGCATGCTGTTTCCACAGTACTCTAGACCAGCTCAGGAACTGAGCCTGTGGGTGAGACCTGGCATTAGTTATCTGTGAGGACTGAGAGTTATTGGGGGGAAAAAGGAGACCAGAACTGAACATATAGATCATTACACAATCAAGACATGGAAGAAGACTGCTTTTGGTTCCCAGGAGCTCCTGCTTTACAATGAGAGAATAGGAGTTTTCCGAGAAGATTGCCTAGCAAATGCACAGTGGTTGGTTCTTAAGACCACTTTTCGAACTGCTCACGCCCTCTGTTGGTGGCAGACAGAGTTGGTAAGTCTCTACCCTAGCAGAGAGTTTTGCTTGTATCTTTCAGTCTGTATATTGGAAGGTGGAAAGTTGTTGAGTTTCACTACCAAAGTCAAAATTGAAAAGGACTAGGGAGTGACTAATGAGTTAGAGTTGGGGCTTAAAGAATTTCAGTAGGTAAAAGGGAGGCTTTTCAGGCCCAATAAATGTGCCACTCTTGAGGGAAAAAGAACGAGGTGCATCCTTGGCCGCATGCCTTTCTGCAACATTTCCTGATTCAGCCCTGGAAGTCCCTATTTGGCTAACATGAATTAATTTGCAAAGGCAAGAACGTACTTGCAAATGGTTGAAATGAGACCATATACTCCCCTCTGCTTTTTCCTCCTGACACAGAATTGGAGCCTGACCCTCTGTGAGAATTTTCAAAGCCAGAGAGTGCTTTGTGCCAGTGTATCTTTACCATAGTGGCTTATTTCTCATTGTGAAAATCTTGTGCCAGAAAACAGCTTCCATGGACTTGCCAAGCAGTTCTGGCACAAAGAGACCCCCGAGGGCATGGAGCAGAGTGGGCAGAGGGAAAACTGCATATCTCCCAATGCTTGACAGGGTGAGAGAGGCTCTGGGGCTCTATTCCCCTCGGGGAAGAATCCCACACACTAAGTATAATTTCCAGGCATGTGGAGTAATGGGGCAAAATTAAATTGGACTCTCCTTCTATCTTGAATCTAATTAATCTTCCTCTGCCATGCACTCACTCTGCTGAAATATGGCATTAAAATTCCAGCACTTTAGTTTGCACTTTCCAGCAGCTTTCCATAAGCAGCAGACATCTGATCTACCAGCTCATGAAATCCTAATATGGAATGACTTATAAAAGTGAAAGGATTGGTCCTCATCAAATGGGTAACAAGAGACCCACTTGGGAGTTTTAGATACCAACAGTAGAGAAACAGTGTTCCAAGGATAGAATTAGTAGTAGTAGTAGTAGTCATAATAGTAGTAGTAGTAGTAGTAGTAGTAGTAGTTTGGTATTATTATTTGGTTTGTTACATTGAGACTAAGAAATCATCTGCTGTGTTAGTTGTTAGTGGAATTACATGCTCCATGAACACATTTAAATATTCTTTGGGAATGATCTGTAGAAACAGCATTTCTTAAATCAGTCTTTAACTGTCAGCATCTCATATTTAATTCTGAATTTGTTCTGGCTTCTGTTTTTTCACACATTTGGGTATCGGATCTGCTGTTGTCTTGGGAAATACATGTTGGCTTCCAAATAAAAATCGGTTCCATCACTGATTGCAATGTGTACCATACAGCTTCAAGATAGAAGCACACAGGATTGAGTTAGAGTATGTTTTAACACTTCTTTAAAACTAAGTCCTTATTAGCATCTTCTCCCCCCTCTTATCCCCCTAGAGTGAGGAAATCCCAGACAAAACTGTTCTTGTATTTACTTGTTTTATCTATGCCAGAACTACAAAAGGAGAAATCATATTCTGGCAACAGTTGTCCTGAGAGAGAGAAGTTGCAAAATAAGCTAGCATGTTGAAACATTTAGAAATATACCACAGATATTTGTGTATTATGGATTGTTTATATATGCATATACATATATATGTTTATATTATAGTAATAGCATAAGAGCCAAGATTCCTACATATTGTAAAATTTAGGTTTATCATCAACTCTAGTTTTGTGACATTCACAAAAGAGGATAGACTAGAAGTAACTATCCCCTTTTACTTTAGATTTATGAATTTATAATTTATATATGTCTACCTGATCCACTTAAGATGCAGTACATGAGAAGGTCATGTGCATGCTTTCCTTTCCTCCTGAAGCCATGTGTGTGAGTGTGTATGCCAGGGTGAGCTTCTAAAGGATTTTGTACATAAATAATTGCAACAAGATGACCATTGATGTCTGGGTATATTTTGAAAGAACAGGAAATTAATTTATACTTTTTTATATCCCTTATAGTAGTTATTTCATTGTTCTGTTTATTTAATATCTATAAGGTGATTGAAGAAAGGAATAAGTGAGTGAAAAAAATGTATTCATATCAAATAACATGTATAAAGTTAAAACAGGAGTCATTCAGAAAAATATTTTAGGCTCTGCAACTCATACAATCTCCTGCAACTATTCAATGCTTCCATTTTAGAGCAAAACCAGATAAAGATATTATATAAATAAATAAGTGTGTATGCTGTATACCTGAAACTAATTCAAAATAGTATTGACCATAAACTGTAATTATTTAAAAAATTAATTTAAAAAATTTAAACAGTAAAATAAGTGAGTTTGGCTGTGTTCAAATAAAACTATTTACAAAAACAGCCTGTGGGCTGAATTTAGTCAGTAAGCTATAACTCCTTTATTCTGAAATATAACTGCTTAGCTTAAGCTTTTTTGATGATTTGCAAGACTTCATTAGGGACAGTCAATTCAGAGGAAACTGTACTTATCTAAACTGTTCTACTGGTAAGCTATCAATACACATATGGCATATAGTACCAGACAGATTTTTGTACTGTCTCTTCTCCCTGTCACTAAATTCCTATTAGCTTCACTACATTTTATGTACTGTTCCCATTTCCAGGCTAAACAAGGCAAAGGAAGTAGACAGCATAAGAGGACATTGAATTAGACTGTAGGCAGCCCAAATAGTCTACCCGTTAGTCATTTTGGATTTCCAGTGGGGTGAATGCAGCATTCATTAATTTCCCAGAGATGGCCCCAGCAAGGCCCAGACAGCCTGCTGGCAGAAAGAAAGCTAAAGGCAAAGGAAGGCCTGTGTCGATTGTCCTCTGTAGTTATGAGCCTAACAAATAGTAGTTATGAATCAGCCCGTCTGAGGCTCAGCTGTCTTTATTTGCAACAATAAGGAAGATAATATTTTAAAAAGCTTTTAGGAATAAAATGAGTCTTAACCACTAGAGAGAAGAATCAGAGTCTACAGCTACGTTGCCTAGGGGCCTAATGATGATTCACTGTAAAATTAGACCAATTAAGCGCCCTCCCCCAATTCTGCAATCTTGAGAGAGTTAGATAAGATCATTGGTTGACTTTGACTCATGGAATTCTAAAATAAAAGGGATCTCAGAGATCTTCTGGTCATGGGGTTATGGAATGTTAGAAGTGTTAGGACATCTCACTAGAGATCTGGTCAACCCTTTTATTTACAGATGAGGAAGCTGAACCCTGATGAGGTAATTGATGTCTAGTGATTCATAGCTGGTGGGATGTGAAGGAAGAACTTGAACCAGCACTCTTGATTGTAGGTTGATAGATTGATTGGTTCATTCATTAAGACAATTGTTATTCATTTAACCAATGTATTCACACATTTGTTTCCCAAAGTGATTTTATCAAAGAACCATTTTTGTTTTTTCACAAGGATCAGAGAAGAACAGCATTCCCAAGAACTTACTTCAGGAAATGCTGTAATTATTACTAGACACCTTGAAGCACTTTCAAGTCTACCTACACATCCAATTTACAGATGAGAAAAATTAGATCCAAAGAGCTTAGGTTGATGACTCCAGAATTTGTACATATTAGAATTACCTGGGAATTAAAAAAAAATCTATGCCACATCCATTTTATACCCTAAACAGACCAATAAATCACAATCTCTGGAGAGAAGGCATAGACAATATTTTTTGAAGTTTCCAGGTGATTTCATCATACAGAGAAGTTTGGGGATCAAGAGATCACTGGGCCAAGTCATCTCTAGAAAGATTCATCATCCATTGTGGGGGGGAAATGATTTGGAAACATCAGAAGAAATGGAATAACAATGATTTGGAAACATCAGAAGAAATGGAATAACATTTCTCAAAAGTAAGCCCTCTCTCTCTCTCTCTCTCTCTCTCTCTCACACACACACACACACACACACACACACACACACACACACACACGCACACAGCATAGTTCCAAAGAACTATGAACCAATATAGGTGAAACTGCTCTAGGAAACCAAAGGAGTTATATACCACAGTGCTATTTTCTCTTAGAAGACACACACTTACATTTCCATTAGCTGTTGTTTTATCTATTTACTTGTAAGAGTTGTTCAGAAATTAGAGAATCAGTAAATTTTCTAAAAAACTTAAGTTTTGAAAGTCAGCCTAAAATTAATTAATGCTTCTCCTAATATTTCTCATATTGTAGCTCTATGATGACATTTCAATAGGAATCTATCTGTTGTAGAGTTTTAACTCAGTAGCCCACCTACTCCGTCTTTCAGAAAGCTTTACTATAGATGCTGTTCAAAGATGATAGAATAGTTTGGGGTCATTCATGCTTTATATGATGAAATATACTTGCACTTGCTTGAAAAATAAAACTTAAAAACCTTTTTAACAAGAAATTGTGTTTATACTATATTTGAAAGTTACATTGCAAGTATATTAGATCAAAGAAGATGCAAAATATGTCATAATTGAGTTGCCTCCTTCAACTAGCTCATCATCATATATGATTTAAAAAATATTTTTATAGATTTTCTTAGAGAGGAAGGGATAGGTAGAGAAGGAGAAACATCATGTGTGAGCCAAACTGATGGGCCACCTCCAACATGTACCCCACTGGGGATCGAGCCTGCAATCAACCAGCAACCACCCCCATATTCCCACCCCTGGTGCACAGGGCAACACCCAACCAACTGAGCCACACTGGCCAAGGCATATATAACTTTTTTCTTGATCTTTCTTTATCAAATCCTCCCTTATCAGCCTCACTTTGACAATAGAGCTTTGGTAAAATAAGATAAGGTGAAGGATTATAATATATCATTAAATGTTTCAATTTGAATAAAATTCCAGCTGGGTGTTTCAGGTGCTTTTTTTCTGGATTTTAGTTTTGATGTCTTTCAGAATTTGTTCACTTTCTTCAGGTCAAGATGAGCTCTCTGGTACTTGCTCCCCTTGCTCATGTCAGCTTCCACTATTTGCTTTCACACTTTTGACTCTAGCTCACCCTCTCATTTCATGAGATCTCCTGTCCTTCCAGGAGTAAGGTAGAGCAGCAGGAGCCCCTATCTCAGAGCTGTTTGTCTAAAGCCAAATAATGGTCTTAACATAGTCAAATGCTTTCTTGTTCCCAGTTACCTGAAGTTGCATTGTTTAACTGGGGTGACTTTAAGAGGTTATGGGAGGAGCTTAGTAAGCCCCACTCTTAGTCACTCAGTATATTTTGTCCTATAGAACTTTGGAATTTAAAGGAGAAAAAAATCTTCTTTTAACTTGTCATTCTTATATATTTTTTTAAAAAATCTTGCTTTCTGTAGAAAATTGTTTTGTGGGATTTATGAAAGAAGAGCCAAGAAATCGTTGCTCTGAAAACCAAAGAACTGGGTCAGTAAGAGGAAGAGCTGGAGCCCTGGTAAAAAAGAAAAATCCCAAAGCATTAAAGATTTTTTCCTTTGTCTTAGAGGCAGACCTATCAAAACAAACAGACCACAACGTTCCACTGTGGTAGTAGAAATACTACTTGAAAATCCTGAGAAAGTGACCACAGGAAGAGCTCTCCCAAGGATAGTCACTTAAATTAGGAGAGGATAGGAAGGGAAGGTAGATGCATTGCCCATCAGGAGAAAGGAAAATGACTGACAACATCTCCACTCCTACCCAACAAGGCCCAGTGTTTGCTTTTCTGAGACTTGAGCCAGCATTTATAATAACTCCAATTTTTACATGTGGGCAGCCTGATACTCCAGGGCATACATGTGACCACTAGGTATGTCCTTCCTATGTCCAATAGATGTTGATATTAGAACCCATATGTTCTCAGATGCTTCAAATTCTGGAGCACCATTCCTAGGCCCATGTTAACAAAAATGAACAGCCAATATAGTCCTATGGATAAGAGTGGGAAAGGACAGGACGGAGGAAGAAAGACTGAGGTGCCCACATTTAGAAAACAAAGATAAACCAAAAATGTTTCAAGTGATATTTCTAGCATCACACTGGAACAACATGGCCTATTAATTTTGATAGATCTGTCACTATCTTCAGTGTTTGGGAATTTTCTTTCATGATGGCACTAACTCTTCCTTTATTGACCCAGTCCTTTGATTTTGTCAGAGCAAGCTCTTCTTTCTAAATTCCACAAATAGAAATTGAGGGAGTACTACATGCCAAACCATGTAATAGGTGAAGATAACCATCAGAGTCTTATCTTTACAGATCAACAGTTCAAACACCTTTGCTCCATGATTTTAAGAACATCCACACTCCTTGTTTTAGAAAATTATGTCAAGGTTTTTAAGATTGTTGCTTCCCTGTAAACCTTTTGAGCCATATTCTGTGGTGGGAATGGAAAACATGAATGAGTACATGAGGACATTGGAATATTTCTTTGTAGCGTTATCAAAATACTGCCTGAAAATCCCGATTCATCAGTCTCTGTGAGGCTGGTGGTGCTTGTTTTCTGTTGTTTATGTGTTCATGCATGCATGTGTGTGTGTGTGTGTGTGTGTGTGTGTGTGTGTGTGTTTTCCTAGCTTATCCATCTAGAGTTTTACTTCCCTTTATCATATGGGGCAAGAACATCATTAGTGTTTAGAGATTCCAGTGAGAGAAATCCATACTGAGGTCAACAAAGCAGGGATGGTGATCTCACTTCTTATTGTAGAAGACACATTCCATGCTATGTTTTCTAGTACATCTGGGTCATAGAACCATGACTTCATTTTTTATTTAATATTTTTTCCTGCTGGGTCCAGGTAGGGCAGACATCCTCCCATGGAATGCACAATAACAACGGAGCCCATTTTGCTGCTATGAACAAATAACTAGCTTTTCTTTCACCCACAGTTCCCTTTTTTTCTCTCCTTTGCTACAAGGAAACCTATTGAAGCTTAAAATGTTATGACACCTGAGAAATAACCATGCTGGGAACCTGTCTAGCTCCTTTTACTGTGACCCTGATTTGAGGGAGAAGGGATAAGCTCGTCTGAACTTTCAAAAGAGATACAGCAAACCACTGGGAGGTTTCTAAGGGCAGGAGGACCTACCCATGTGTATCTCTGTCTGCTTTGATCACAGATCCCCATGCACATGTCATTAGCAATATAGGTCCCTGCATGATATGGGAAACAGCCATTAAAAATAATTTGGCTTCTTTCTGGGGTCTATGAATTTAAATGATATGAATGTGGTTTTTCCTTTATGCAACAATTAATGATTGAAGACCTGAGTTCCAGGCATAGCATACAAGGAGTGGTTCTGTCTACAAATTAGCAGGACGCCATCAGTCTAGGAGTCTGGGAAACAATTCCAATATTTCTAGAATCACAGGGAGCTGAGTTCACAGCCCTGAGTTCTGCCATTTATTAACATGGAACCATAAGCAATGGATTCAACTTCAATAGATCTCAATTTTCTCACTGAGAGAGCAAGGAAGACTAGTGCCTACCTCACAGGGACCGAGTGAAATGTAAAGGACATACTATATGTAGAGGTTCTGGAACAAACGAGGGCTCAACAGAAGTTAGTTCTTTTTTTTCTTAGCATGGTGAGTCTTTTATCCCGTAATTGATAGGAGCCACTTTCATATCTCTCTATCTGACCTTATTTTGGTCAATAACACGATGTGGAGACATTCAAGTTTCTTAGAAGCAAAACTCATTGGCCTTCACCTGACAAAGACATTTCATTGCCTTAAAAGGAGCCTGTGCAGCATGAAAAGGGGAAAGGGATGCTGCTTCAGACCAGGGTGAATTTACTGCTCACTGCTCCCTGTAATTTAAAGGGTTAATTTGCTTTCATGTTGCTCCCACTGAGAACCACTGTTATTATGGGATGCAGGTTCCCACAAAAATAAAGAGAGATGCTTTTTTTCAAAGCATTCACTGGCAAGACCATAGTTAATTTCCATGAGAGCCAAGAGAGCAAAACTCTGGGCAAGTCTTTGAAAATTCACTTGGGACACTTTATGTCCGAGAGATGGTGTTTGAAAGACAGGAATCCCATACCTTGAATTCACTTTCCCATGAAAGGCTGCAGGAGTTACTGCAGGAAACAAAAAGCAATTTACCTTTACCCTAACCCAGTGGTCGGCAAACTCATTAGTCAACAGAGCCAAATATCAACAGTACAACGATTGAAATTTCTTTTGAGAGCCAAATTTTTTAAACTTAAACTATATAGGTAGGTTCATTGTTATTAACTTAATTAGGGTACTCCTAAGACTTAGGAAGAGCCGCACTTAAGGGGCCAAAGAGCTGCATTTGGCTCGTTAGCCGTGGCCCTAACCAATACTCCTGCCAAACCCCCTCCCAACACTCCTGTCCACTATCTGACAAAATCTAGCATTAGGAGGTAACTTGCTTTAACTCTTTGCTACCCAAAGAAAGTGTGGTTCCAGGATAAGTAGCTTTGGTCTCCCCTGGGACCTTGGTACAAATGCAGAGTCTTAGTCCTCACTTAGACTGACTGAGTCAGAGCCTGCATTTTCACAGGATCATCAGGGATTCTCATGCATTCTAGAGATTTGGGAGCGGGCCTTTATCTGACTGCTACGTGGAGGTGCCACACAATGCTGTGCTTCTTAATCTCGGAAATGCTAATCAAAGACCTATTTATTGCAGGTCTTTTATCTCTATTTTCCTATCATTAAAAATATTTAGCAGGAAGGAGCAGCATAACCTCAAACCTCCATGTGGACAATTTAGACTCTGAGACTTTTAGAACTCTGCATTGTTTATTGCAGTTCTTATGTTATATTTAGGCCCCCTGGAAACTTCCCTGTATGTGCAAAAGCATTTTGGCTTTATAACGTCATTGTCTAAAGGGAATCCTATCACTCTCACTTGTGAGTAACTCAAGCCAGTCTTGAAAATCATACTTCACTATTATTTTCTTGAAGCAGCTATTTTATATAGGACTCTGGGTAAAGTAGACACTGTTTAGCTGACCTAAACTATATCAAGAAAATCGAAGGGTAAAAAAAAAATCCATATAAAATTTAAACAGGTTTTAGGTATATCTTGCAAAAATCCAAGTTGTTTGTTTAAATTTGTTTGTTGTTTTTTAATGAAGACAACCATACAGATTAATAAGATATATTTGAGCGTGCAAAATTTGCAGGAAATGTTTAAGCCTAATTATACCACGCTGTTTAATTACATCATGAAGTCATGGATTTTTTGACTCATGCTAACATCATTTATTAGCAAATAGATGTTGAGCATTGACGATATGCAAATTATGTTTTAAGGCCTCTTGAGAAATTTGAAAGAAAGACCTTAGATTGCTGTGACTGGAGGGGATGAGTGTGTTTATGGCTCATCATCACCCATTATCCAAGAGAGACCTCCAAAAAAGGGAGGGATGCAGGAGAAGGAGGGTGGAGTTCTGGTTAGGGTCATGGGAAGGATCTCATCACTGAATGTGATCTCCTGAGCCAGCAGAGTTATTAACCAGAGGCTCAGCCTACTGCCTAAGCCATCCTTACCTTCTCAAGCCTACACGATATAAACCCCTATGTCCTATCACCCAGAAAAAGTAGAAAAAGAGAAACTTCTAGTTGGGTCAGGGGCAAAACCCTTCCACTCATGGGAAATTGGAGAAGTGAATTGGTGGACATGGGCTGCAACCCCCTGACAGGCATGTCCCTTCACACTGCGGCATAATGTAGGCTCGGTATGCTTTGAAGGCCTCACATGGCGGTGGTCTTGACATGTCTTTCAGTGGACACTGATTTTTATCACCAATCCATAACAAACTATTTTGCCGACAGAAGGAGAGAAGGGTGGGGGTGGGAGGGAGGGCTGGGGTAGCTGATAACAGTCTGCATTTAGAAAGAGTTTACAAAGATCGATCTAAGCGTACTTGAGGGACCTCATCCGGAGGCCAGCTAGCTGCTTCGGGATTTTCATATATACACAGTGGGAGACTGAAATCATGCAGTGTGCTTCTGAGTCCCTGGTTATTAAAGAAAGCTTGCCCAGATGCAAAACAAACTTGTAATGCTCGGTGTTTATATCAATTTATCCATATGTAAACAATTGTCAATGCTCATGGAACTGTATGCCTTAGATCTGTGCTTTTCACCTCATATAAATGATATCTCAATAAAAATAAATTAATTAATCAAATAACTTAGCTGGAGAGGGGTGATGAAAGGAAGGAATGAAGGTTAGATGAAACACAATTGGCCTGTCATTGGTAATTGTTAAAAGTGAATGATTGTGAATACATGGGGGCCCCAGTTACCATTTTTTTTTTTCTTTAAAAAAACAAAGGCTAGGGAGTAATTATTTTCAAGTCAGAAGACTGCTTTACTTTTACAGGGAGGAGGGCGTTTGCTCATAGAGGCCAGAGGAGCTGGTGTGTCTGTTTCTTGACCTGCGGGGTGGTTAAGTGGGTATTTGCTTTGTGATAAATTACTGAGCTCTCTAGCATTGTTTTCTGTATGTATGTTACATTTCAAAATAAATTTTTTTAAATTCTTGTACCACAGAAGACACTATAAAGTACATGTATAAAAATACATGCATATACATTAACTAAAAGGTTATACATCACAACCATTCCTAGATATTTTTTTGCACATAAATTAGAGAGGAAAAGAAAGAGATGAACATAAATCTCACCTATCCCCCTTCCCCAAGGCTTCTGCCCTACTGATTGTCTTTAAGAGAACAATAGGTACTCAGCAGTTCCCCAGAGCTAGAGGAAGCTTAACTTAAAAATCTGTGTCTTGGGATGTTTTATAATTTAGGCCCTTTAATCACACAGATTTCATCTCCTTAGAAACAGAAGCCAACAAGTCTTTTCTCACTTGAGTTTTAAAAAGTCTGGTATGCCTCAGGACCTTTGTACTTGCTGTGGCCTCTACCTGAGCTAGGCTCCTACTGAAAGCTAAACAGCTTCTTTCCTCGGTTACTTCAGAACCTGATCCAAAGCACACTTTCTCAGGGCTAAAAATCTCAAATCGTCACATGTATTTCTTGATATTTCCTAACTTCTCTCTCTGTTTGATTCATCTTCTTAGCACTTATAAATTGTTCCCAATTGGCCCCCACCCCTATCAGAATGTTAGATGGAGAAGAGCAGGGATTTTTGTCAGTTGTGTTCACTGCACTTACAATAATAGTGCCTCGTGCATAATAGTTGCTCACTGTACCTTTGCTGAATTTATTGAATAACTAAAAAGGGAGAAGTGGGAGTAAAAATAGATATTAAAAAGTCAATCTTCGACATAATGAACATTTGTTGACAGATGGCCTGTGGCTAAATAATCTATTTTATTTTTCTCCATATTACATTTTACTGCTTATTTTATAACTGCTACAGATACAGTGCATTTTCAAATGTTAAGGGTTGTGGAACCCCATCTGGGATCCTTTTCTATTCATTCCATGGATTTAATCAAAACTCATGTTCTGAATTCCAAACACCAATGTTTGAACCAGCCCTTGAACTATGACTTCTTAACGTGTGAGCGCCCTACCTCGAGCTGTGTATTTAACAGCAATCTATGGATATCTGTCACTGCAATCATTACACCAGCTAAAGGACATATTTTCAGCTGATATCCTGCTGTTGTTATGAAGGGAATTGATTCTAATTGCCAATTTCCTGCATTTTTCTTAAACATTTAGCCTTTGCAAGAAAAAAAAAACTGATGATGAAAATTCCACACATTACTAGGATTACTTCATAAACAGAACACTCTTGACTTTGGAATTCCCCCCAGACTCTGAACGGGGCTTACCCATACAGAAAACCTGAATTCATTTTGCAATGGGAGGAAAACAGGGAAAAATGTTATCTTTGAGCTATGACATTTGACTTCCAGTGGACACAGAAAATGGACACACATCCAATGTCAAACAGGCTGATAATGGACAGGAAGCACTGGTGTCGACACAGCGAGTCTGACCTTCATGGGCAGCAAAACTCTGGATGAAACCCAGGGAAGGAGCAAAGCTGGGCTGCAGGTAAGGAGGCAGGATCACGGTGCTTGGGGATCTCGGGACATCTCACAGATGATCAGACTGAAGTCTGGCCAGCAGGGAGGGCCCAGTGTATTTATCCATTGTTGGGAGATGAGCAAGGCAGAAAAATAGACCCTGTGTCCAAGTCTTCCCTGGCTCCATTATTAGGAAAACAGGACAATATAGTGCAGAAATAAAATACAGAGACTTCCTCTTTGCCATCATTTTGAATCTCCTGGCACAGATTTGCACTGACCTCAGCTCCCACTGGGTCCACTATGAAATTTATCTTCATGGAAATGTGACCCTTGGCTGCCAGTAGACTAAAAAAAATGTAGCCAACAATAGGGCAAATAAAGATAAAGAAGTTTGTGCAGGACAAATGCTGCATTTCCTACACACAGCTTTCTAATTCTCCTGTCCCAGGAATGAATAGAAAACAAATGGGTGCAGTCAGCCCTCGGGAAGTTCTACTGAGTTATCTGCACACTCTTATGGTGATAAAGTAGATAATCTTCATACACAGATTAGAACAGGATGAATAATTGATATTGCTATAAATAAATGACGTGTGATACATACAAGCGGGTAGGCAGGGATTGTCATAAAATGTTCTATTCAACTGACCAGCTTGCTGCACCAAAGACCTTATTTGTTTTCCCACTCAAGCCACCATAGCTTTAGGATTCAGTAAATCATTGTGTGCGCAGGTATGTGTGTGCCTGTGTGTGAACGATGTAAGATTTTTTCAAGTGTCAGGTTCACTGTTTTGCTTAACCATTCTTTTAAAACATAAGCTAGATTTTTAATTAAATCAACATCTATGTATATTTTACTTTGACTATCTTTAGGTTATGGTTTGATATCTTTGGTCTTATTTTGCCCTGTTGTGTATTTTCACTTTTCCTATTAATATCTTGCATTTATTCAGCTGTTTTCAAAGCAGCTGTGAAATATTTCAAAATTTTCTTCCCAGGGGGAAGAAAGTCTAAGAATAAAAAGAAGAAGAAAAAAAAGGCAAACATTCTTCTATGGAGTTCTTTCAGTGTATTTCAGATATACCAAGAAATCAGTAAGCTAAGCAAACATAGACATTCTATGTGGCTAGAACAAAGAAATGGCCTTTTCACTTCAATAAACCACTGTCATAATTGTCCCACAGTGATCTGATTTGAGAACTAGACTTTGGGGAAATCCTCCTTCCCAAAATATCTACCTTATCTGGCTTTTCCTGATAGCTGAAATTCCACTGTTTGAGAGGACTGCTATAAAGCCAAGGGGTGCAAATATCTCTGTGAAAGGAGGAGCCACTGAAATATTTACACTTCAGGGAGAGGTATTTAAGCAAATGTGATAAGTAACTGGGATGTGTTTTTCTTGTGAAGCCACTGATTTCCAAGAGGGAAGGGGTGTCAAGATAGTGGTGGGAAGGCCTGACAGTGAAGGTAGAAAGGTGTTAAAGACGAAAGTCAACATCCTCCTTAAAGTTTGAGGGGCATATGTTTTAGTCCATGGGTCTGTGCAGTTAAACATTTGCATGAGATGCTCAGAGTGAAAACTGGGCATAAAAAAATCGTAAGTCATTTTAGCTTTTCCTAATTACTGGAGCTTCCTTTTCACCCACAATTTCTGAAGTCAGACCCTATTTAGTTATTAGAAAGATGTTCCTGGTAGAATTGTGCATATAAGTAAGAAGAAGGCAAAAGAAAGTTTAAGTATCACTGTTGACCTTATTCCTTTGTCTGTCATTAAAATAAGTTGAGCTCCAATGAAATATTGCTTTCTGAGAGTTGGTAAAATGTTCACTAGATCTGTACCTCTAAGGGACAGGAAGGGGCACTATAGTAGTTATTTTAGGGGTGTCTTTTATCTCTTCAATGGGCAACTTTGGCCCTTCTTCCAGTCTTCCTGTGTCCTTCTCCCACAGCAAATATGCTCACCTATAACCAAGGATTAGGCAGAGTTGCCCCTGGGCATGGGGTAACCTTGAGTCTTGTCTCAGAGAAGGGCAATGTGGCAGTCTGTGGTGGGTAGTTTAGGTTATGAGGACCCAGATGTTGTGGGCTTAAGATAAGTGGTTTGTCCTTCTTGACTTTCTAGGAATCTATCTATAAAGTGAGCTTTACATATATCTTCAAAGTTCAGCCAATTACATTCCCTTCACAATTGTACTATGTCTATGAGCCATATGTATAATCACTTAGACATTGTCAACTTCGTTTCTTTTACTTCAGTGACTCTGAAATAAAAACTAAGCTCACTCCACACCCACTTCTACCTTCAAAGCATTTACCAGTTTTAAATTATGTTTATTTGTGTGCCTAGCATACTGGATATGATCAAAAAATAACTGCTGAGTTTTACTTGTTTAGTGTTATCAAAGACTAATTATCTTGTTTTGTTTTTCTGCAATTTAAATATTGCTCACTACAAATACAACATGAACATGTCTCAATGATTTCAAATCCATTATTAGAAGAATCAGGGCCATAGAAAACGAATCCCAAAGAGAAATGGGAAATCAGTAGTTATTACAGGTGTTTGACAAAGAAGGACTAGGATGTCAGGTTAGATACAAAACTGCTGATGTCCCACATAGCAGCCAGGCAGTCACCGTATGGTTTCATGGTATAGTGGTTGTCATGTCTGCTTTACATGCCAAAGATTCCCGGTTCTATCCCCAGTGGAACCATGAGATTGCTTATATTTCCATTCAGTCATCTTAGGTCAGCGGTTCTCAACCTGTGGGTCGTGACCCCTTTGGTGGTCGAATGACCCTTTCACAGGGGTCTCTTAAGACCATCCTGCATATCAGATATTTACAGTATGATTCATAACAGTAGCAACATTACAGTTATGAAGTAGCAATGGAAATAATTTTATGGTTGGGTCACAACATGAGGAACTGTATTTAAAGGGCCAGAAGGTTGAGAAACACTGCCTTAGGTGTTATATTTTCTACCAGACAGAAGACCCTGTATGAAAATCAACAGTCTATCTTTACCACTAGACCGTAAATCTAGTAAAAAACAAAGAACACATCTTTTGTTTTACTCAAACTAGTTAATTTCACAAAGGATCTTTATGCCATACTCGTAAATGGAGAACAAACATTACTTTCCATCAAACCAAGGAACACCCTGCAGTTAGTACAAATGGCGAGTGGTGCGTTCAATAGAAAGGTTCAAGCAAAGCATAGAGGTTTCTTTAATGTTGGTGAGGCATACACTTTACTGTCTCAGCTTTGCAGAGGAGACACAGAAAGCCTCCTTGGTGGAAGGCACACTTTCCTGATCTTCAGATGCCCATCATTGAAAATGTCTTCTTTCTGGATCAGCTAAATCCAAGGTTATTTTCCCAGATGGACCATGTTCTTATTAAATTTAGGTTTGGTTGAGGTCTAGGAATCAACATAAAACCATTACATAAATCAAAGAACTTATATACTTATATGCATAGCCCATGGACAGGGACAATAGGGTGGTGAAGGCCTGGGGTTAGTAGTGAGGTAAGGGCTGGGCAGAGGGGGAATAAAAAAGGGACAGGAAACATCTATAATACTATCAACGTTATAAAAAAATTACAATGAATATGTTTTCTTACTAAAGGCTCTCCACCTGGAATCTGCTCTCTCTTAAAAAGTGTTAAAGAGGTGTTGACGACATCCTAGCACCAAACGGAGATTTTCCTCATGGCATTAGTAGGATGACTGACCAAGAGTAAAAAGTGAGTAATCATCTCATTAAAAGACTCTGATTTTTTAATACCACATTTACTCCACAATGCTAGAGATGATGGCTAACACCCTCTCTTGCTCTAACATTCTTATTATAAGAAGAGCATTCTAGAGATAAAAGAGACTTTGGCTAGCTTCTAATCCAAGACTTTGGAGAAAATGTTCAAATACATGATATAGGAACAGAGATTAGAAATCATGATTCCTAGACTTAGGGTGGCTTGCTTTCCTTTACATTAAGTATTATTTCTGGGTTGATATAACTAGCCAGAGTGCAATTGTATATGGTAAGAGGACTGGATGGCTTTTGAGAACACTAGGCGGAATCTAGGTAAAGAGAATTGAAATCGCCTTAGTAAGAAGTATAGCCTCTGGTGCCAGAGCTGCTAGGATTCTGTTTCCCACCTCCACCCCTTACTATCTGTGTAACACTGGGTAAGTTATTTAACCTCTTTGATCTTTAGTTTCATCATCTGTAAAATGGGGATAGTAGTCAGGCTTCCTCATTGAGTTATTGTGAAAGTTAAATGAGTAAAGGAAAAGAACCTAAAGTGCCTGGGACATCAGCAACCTGTGCAAATGCAAGATACTGTTGGTATTGAGCCGACCACCCATCACATGATTCCATTTCTCTTTTCATTCTTCCCCTGTAGCTATTCTTGTCGGTTTTAGAAAATAGCATTTATACAGTACACATGATTTTATTCTTCTCCACATATTGGCAGAGAGGCCTGGCAACAAAATCCAAGTGGGCTGTATTTCTTTTTAAGATGGATATTTAAGCAAAGAACCACACCCAGCATCTGTTCCTGTAGCACAAAATAATGGCAAATGAGCAAGAACTTTGGCAGTGTAGTCAATATGGAGAAATTGGATGAAGGCAGGGCAAGATAGTGAAAGAGATATAAGATGGAAAAATAGTTTTTAAAAATCCTCACTGGAGTACACAATTTTGTGTTTATTTGAGAGAGAGAGAGAGAGAGAGAGAGAGAGAGAGAGAGAAGAGAAGAGAAGAGAAGAGAAGAGAAGAGAAGAGAAGAGAAGAGAAGAGAAGAGAAACATTAATCAGTTGCCTTCAGCATGCTATCTGACCAGGGATGGAATCTGCAACCCAGGTATGTGCCCTGAATGAGGATTGAACCTGCAACCTTTTGGTGCATGGGACTAAGCTCCAACCAACTGAGCCATCTGGCTAGGCAGATAAAAAATAGTTTAATTGAATAAAAAATAAAGGGAATTTAAAAGTTGACATTGAATTTAAAAAAATAAATTTGGGGATTACTAATGCATGACCGTTAAACACCCTTAATGGAAAACACCAAGATTCCCCAATCAGGCAAATGTTCTGAGTGGTCCCAATCCAGATACCAGCATTAAAACATTCATATGGAATATTCTGATTTTTACCTACCGATTTTTAATGAGTGAAGACAGACAGATGATCTGATGTAAACAGAGGGGCTTTCTCAATTTTAGAAATTTCTTTTAGAAAACATTTATGGTGTGATTGTGTGGATGAAACAAAACAAAACAGGATTCTATGGAAAATAATCTCACAGGGTGATTTGATCATAAATTTCTAACTAGATAGGTCATGACTGGTAGTCATGTCCTGGGCATATAACTTTTTAGTAAAGGGTTTATCTTTGCCTTGAGCAAAACTTGTCCATTTTTCTTGTGCATCTAAGTTAACACACCTTTCAAATACCAGAAGTAATACCCTTCAAAGGGAGTATTAATCCTCAATAGAGCACATAATCTTGGTAACTATTCTGTAATCCAATCCCTACCTTGCTTTCTCCAATCTTCCTTATGCCCCCTTCCCTTAATCTCAAATGCATAAAATAAGTTGCAAAACTTTTTCTCCAGAGCATTTGAGATCTTCCTCCCTGGCATATGTCATCAGTTTGGCTCAAATACACTTAAAAAAAATCATTCTTTACAGGCTTGAACATATTTTTCCATGGCCAATTGCTATGCACCAAACCCTGTGGTGCAAGCGTCCCTCAAGTATAATCAAATGAGCAAAAACCAGAATGCATGAATAAGTAACAGGAATGTGAACTACTGTGACAGAGCTGAACACAAGGTGTTGTAGTCATTTGTTACCAGCCTATGGCCCTGGAGAAAGGGAAGTGGCCAGATTATAGGAAGACAAATTCTGACACTCTGTGTGCTGGTCAGATGCCACTTTGTTTAGTTCTGAAGATTCCATTTTAAGAGGAGCACCCAGAGAGCCTCAGATGATGGTAGTGGGACTGGTGACACTTCACCCAGGAAGAGATGAGGAAGGGATATCGGGCAGGCCAGAATTCTACCACTGAACCACCAATGCGAGGAAGGGATCTCTGAAATCATCATGTGGGCCAATCAGTAGAGTATCATGGAGAATATCAGGGGGAAGAAGTGAACTCTTTCTCTAGTGTTTTTCCAGGTCAACTGGTAGAATTAATGAGGAAGCAGCTTTAAGCACACTGAAGGAGAGCCAGAGCCACGGATGTTCCTGGAAGTGGAATAGTCTATATTTTGAGGTAGTGAGCTCCTGACCACTGAAGGCATGTAAGTAATTTTTGGATAACCACATATAATGGCAACTAACCAAGTAATCCCTACATGGGGAACACTTGGGAGTTATCATCTACTTTAATACTTCTGTGACTAGTAGAGAAATTAAAACAGCATTAAAATAGAATTTTTTTAATTTAAGAAAAGTTTTAAGAGCACATCTCTTCTACAAAATGAAGCACACAGATGTCATTTTGCCCATAACCAGTCCAACAGATTTAGTCGCAACTTCTAGCCCAGGTCCTGACTAGGTAAGTTGTCATTTCGTAGTCCTCAAGTTATAGCCTCCTTGTTATTCTCCCTCGTGACATTTCTTTTCCCTTCATAAGATTATCACAATTTGTAGCCTCTTACTAAAAGCTCAACAAAGGTATAAAGCATTCTGAATTGTTCACCACTGGATATCTACCACCCAGTGCCTGTGACAAACCCCAACCATGAGCAGCATATCTGAAGCATGCACATAATTACTAAAATACTTTTAAAAAATGTATCTGCTCTTTGGTTCCAATTTTTCCTACAAAGTGGAGATAAAAATTCCTGCCCTCAGAGTTTTGTTTTTTAAAGATTAAGATAGATAAATAGATGATAGATAGATAGATAGATAGATAGATAGATAGATAGATAGATAGACTTGTGTGTGTGTGTGTGCGTGCGCACGCGTAATATGACTGAATGTGTACTATACATGATATAAGTCGAGCTCTCTATTCCTATAAGTAATCAAATGAGGTAAAACTTTCCTTAACAGAGCAAAACTTTTCTCTGCAGACCTAGGCTCTGCCCTTTGGGACTCTGCTCTGGTCTTCAGAACTAGGGTCAGCCCTTCTGAATTCCATCATGGGCCTGTCCAGAAGGCAGTAGCTGCCATGGACTGGTGCTTCGAGAGGGCAAAGCAGAAATGGATAAATGCGGCTAGGTGCATCAGATGATGAAGGGAAAAATATTAAATTAACAGGGCCCTGCCATTATGCTATCATATTGAAATTTCCTGTCTTCTAGTTTTATAGCCAAGGGCAAATCATTTGACCACACAAAGACTCAACTTCCTCATTCTGTATAGAGGATAATGATATCATCTCATCTCACTGTGTAGTTGTGAATATTGACACGATCCATGAAAATGGTAAGTACAGAATCTGGGACAGAGAAAGCTATCACTTCCATTATTAAGTGGCTCTATTCTTAATGCTTTGTAAGCACCATATCTTTCAACCCTCAACATCTCTACACATGATTGAAAGACATGGTAACATAGCACATGAGAAAGTCCACTATTGGAATGGATGGATTTCTGACTTTGTGCTGATGTTACAGTAGCCCTCCCTTCCAACCCCTATCCATAGTTTTATTCTTCACAGCTGTAGTTACCACTAAGCTCTAAAAAATGTTAAATAGAAAATTCCAGAAATAAATCATTTGTGAGTTTTACATTGTACACCATTCTGGGTAGCATGATAATATCTTGAATTTTCCTACCCCACATTTCCAGGAACATGAATCATTCCTTTGCCCAGTGTCTCCACATTGTATATGTAAGCTACCCACCCACTAGTCACTTAGTAGCCAACTCTGTTATCAGATCAGTTGTTGAGCTCTCTTGGTGCTGTATTCAAGTAACACTTTACTTAACAATGGCCCCAAAGCACTAGTAGTGATGCTGGCACTTCATAAGTTATATAAATATCTAGCCACTATGCTGTACACTTGAATCTAACATAATATTGAATGTTAAGTATAATTGAAAAAAATAAAAAAGAGGAACGATGCTGACAATTAGAATATGCCAAAGAAAAATCATAAAGTGCTCCCTTTAAGTGAAAGAGTGGAAGTTCTTGACTGGGGTTCTTGGAATGTATCTCCTAGGGAAAAGGGGGTTTGAGGTGGGTAAACAACTGAATTAAGTCCAATATCACTCCGAGAATCGTGGGTGGATAGCTGGGCTTACACAGCTTTGCTGCTATGGCATAGAGGCCTTTTTGATGTCCCTGCCTGATAATTTCACAGGCAATGTTGTACATGATAAAAATTGATGACCCTGAATCCAAGCAGAGCACTCTGAGCAAGAAAGAGGCACTGGAGCCAGCAAGGCATCAACAGAGGTAAAGAGATATGTGTAAACAGTGAACAACTAGAAAAGCTAACCTTTAAAAAGGAGCTATGAAAATGCCATAGTAGCCATAAAGGCCATTTCTAAGCCCTGCTTTCTATTACATTTTGGATTTGTTTTGCTTCCTTCAATGGAAAGGTGTTAAAAGGTTACTTTCAAAATGAAAAGTAGGTGCAACAGCGGGCAGAGAGGAGATCATTTTGTCCCAGGTGAATGGATGCAATGATGACTCCTTTAAAAAAACAGAGGAGAGAGAAGAGAGAGGCTTTAGGAGACCATATTTCCTATAGATCTTCTGTTCTGTTACTTAAATTCACCTCCTCAACTAGCTGTTTCATGTAACTTCTCATGGCATCCCATAGACCTTAGATTTGTGAAGAGACTTTGCCTTTAAAACCCAGTGATTAATTTATTTGATGCTCCAGATTACTGTTTGTCTGAGCCAGTCACATTAAATATTGATGGAGACTTTAATTTAGAGTTACATCCAGACAACACAGTGTTCTCAGAAACTGGTGGTAATATCCAAATAGAGTGAACCTTCCATGCGCACCTGCATTTGAAGATAGCTGGCTCTAATGCTTTCATATTTATTGGAATCAAGTTAATTTAAAATACAATTAAATCACTAATAGCCTCCTGACTCCTGGGAGACAGATGCGATTTGACCTTCAGTGAAACTCACCTTGGCTTTCTTCCCTGTTTTTTATTCTCTTCCACATTATTGGTTATCAATAATGATCTACTTTTTGTTCAGATTGGAAAAAAGGTGTTCTTGGCTGCATCCATAATCAGTGAAAGAAGTCACTGGTAGCTCAGCAGTGGGCTGTGCATGAAGAGGTTTTGAAGCCCTGGTGAAGGCCTTTATCCAATTTATTTCACTTCTCACTGGTCTTATGCTTGTTTATGGTGCCTCCCCTCTCACTGCCTTGCCCTCAAAAATCTAGGTTATTTATCATCCCCTCTGAACTTTTAGCTTTCTACCTGGGGCAGACACCCAGGTCACTTATCAAATAATGGAGCCACTTTTTTCTCATCCATCTTTCTTACCATCAGAACACACACCCAGTAAGACAATTAGAATATGCCAATTACTTGTAAAGGATTTGGGTGACTATTTTATAAAGAGTGCCTGTGACTCAATCTGACAGAAAATTGTATTTTAAAAGAAACAATACTCAAAAGTATGTGACATTTATCACATACAGGAGAAGTTGTTGTGGAAGAGATCTTGTATGTGGAAAGTGTTGAGTGGTAAGTATTGATCAGAAAGGAAATTAGGAGTTGGCACTTATTGTGTTGGATCAACGAAAAAGTATAAAAGATAGTAGGGATTAAAAAAAAATGAAATCAGTGAATTCAGAAGAAACTCAGTCAGACTTTGTGGAGAGCCTGCCCACTACAGAAGGGAGAAGAAACAGAATAGTGGGCTACTTTGCTTTTGTTCGCCATGATAGTAAAGGGAGCCAAGAACATCGTATGAATCTGAGTAAACAGAGTGGAGTGCCCACGTCAAGAGTGAACTATGCAGTTTCAGTGATGATAATGGCATGAGAATGAGAAAACCACATGCAGAGGAAGGAAGCAGCAATCAGAGGTGCTGCTATAAACCCAGAGGTGGGGCTGGGGATGCATGCCCAATAGCTCTCCACAAGGAATTCCCTTCACCGTCACTTCCCTTCCAGTCTCGGATGCTTCTCATGTCCTGCCTCTAGCCCAGTGGTCCCTGTGATGGGGAATGAGCTCTCATAGCCATTTCCTTTGATTCTTTCACAACTATCTTAATTCACAACTTCACTAAGTTACCCCTAGATTGCTGCTTCTGGTTTCCCTGCCTATATTCTTCCCCTTTCTTTAATCTATGTCCCTGTGACTTGCAATTTTATCTTTCCACACCTTTATGTCAAGTCTTTATTTAAAATGTTCTTGGATTTCCTGCATCCTAAGGATTACTCCATAAGTCCCTGGTGTATGTAGTTGCTTGGTGTTCATAGGCAAGGCAAATTTTTGCCTCCGCTTTCCTGCATGCCAAGCAGTCTTTATAGATGCCGTCAGAGCTATTAGTCTCATCAATGTTCTGAGGAACAGTACACATTTTGAAGAAGTCAGTGTCGTGTTACTATTAAGGATATAAGCTTTGGAATGTGACAACATGGGCTTGACTCCCAGCTTTGCTCCCACTGGATTGGGACAGCTGGAGGGTTGGCTGGAGGATGCATGATCTAGGATGATTTCACTCACTTGTCTGGAAGTTGGATCTCTGCCATGTAGCCTCCCATCTTCCAACATAGCAGCTTGGGCTCATTCCTATGATAGTTCTAGGATCTCAAGTGTCGCTGAAAGCAAGCCCTAATGTGCAAGTGTGTTTCAATCCTCTGCTTGTATCCCATTTACTAATGTCCCTGAATTAAAGCAAGTCACATGATAGAACTAAGTTTTAAGGGATAATGAAATAGACCTACCTCCTTTTTGACAAGGAGGAATCTGGAACAATCTATCCCACGTTTTAAGTTTTTTTTTTTTTTTTACATGATTAATGGGGATCCTAATGTTCACTCTTGAATCATAAATGTGCAGTGAGGATTAAACCATATTAGTGCCCATAATACTTGGCACCTAGAATGCATTCAATAGATATTCTTCACTGTTTAAGTTCAAATATAAATCCTGTAGCAGTTACTAAAATGTAAGGAACACTCTTTGATCTGTGGTGGTTTAAAGTCTATCTTAAGGTTGTTGTTTTTTGTTTTTTTCATACTCTTCCCATTATGAAGTACAATCTATGTCCCCTTGTCTTGAATCTGGCCAGGTTTGTGACTGTTTTGACCAATAGATTATGGTGGTAGTGACACTACCAGTTTCCAGGCCCAAATGTTAAGAGCCTGGCAGCTTTCACTTTCTGTCCATTTGCTTCTACTTCCTGTCTCTTGGAATTCTCACTCAGAGCCCTGCATCACCAGGTAGAGTCTGACTACCTCCTAACTGAAAATATCTGGGAAGGCCCAGAGACTACAGAGACTATTAAAGGTATAGTTGAGATCCAACTGACATGCTATACACAGGCATGAAACCATCCTGGACCCTCCAGACCAGCCCAAATTGCCTGCTAAAACCAAATGTGACCCCAGGTGACATCACAAGGAATAGAAATATTAGCCAGAGTCACCCTGCTTGAATTGCTGGCTACAGAGTAATCAGATGCAATAAGACAGCTATTGTTTCGAGCCACTCAGCTTTGAGGTAGTTAGGAACAATTTGCACAGGGCAGCTACTCAGGACACAGGGTGACTGGGACTGAAGTTTCCTGGGGTGGGAGAATGTCAGTGTTCAAACCAGGAAAGTCACCCTTCATACATAATGGTGATTGCGTTCTTATTTTGTACTAAAGCAAAAATGAATAATGTCAAAGAGATTTCCCTTCTAGCAAAACTGCCCTAAGGCCACCGAGGGATTTTGTACCATCACTGGAGGTAAAATGCATTTTTGCAATGAAAGACTACATGTTTTAAAAAAGAGTCTGTTGAAAATCAGTTCTAATTGGTTTTTTTTTAAATCTATGAGGAACCTTTTTATTTGAGAAAGGCTTTCTTCAGAACCCTTATACATGAATAAGAAAACAACACTATGAGCCCCAGTGGCATTTCAAATTTAAGGTCCAACGAAAGCATTTTGACTGAACTTTTGAAATAACTTTATTTTTTATTTATTTGTCTTTATTGTTGAGAGTATTACAAATGTCCTCCATTGCCTGCCCCCATCCCCCCCCCAACCTGGTTGAAAGAACTTTAATTATCAGAGCAATTAATAGATATAGCTCATGTCTTCCTAAAATCATATCTTTTGTGATTGTTATTTGGGTAAGACTTTAAACATGTATATAACCACTACCTTAGTTTTCCCTAAATATAAATTTATTTATATTGTAAAATAATGTAAGTTGTATTTTTCTTCCTAATGACAATGTTAATGACATGGGTTAAAATTTAGAAAGTCCAGAAAAGAACAATAATATGAAAATATTTTTGATAGAATATAGGTGTTTTTCCTCTAATTGCTGTTTGGTTATCTCTTTCTTTCATGTGCGCATACACACACACACACACACACACACTCAAAAATAAAAAGAATTGAACAAGGAATCTGCATTGCCAATGATATCAGGAGTGCTTAATAACCTGAAATGAGAAAAAAATTGGTCAGTAGAATGATGCAAAATCTAGGGCTAACCAGAGTTAGCCCTCCCTGCACAATTCACACAAAATCTAGATTTCTATGGAAATAAGTAAGAGGCTCCCAAATTACATACATGTCTTTTGACTGAAGATTGAGGGCAAAGATTGTGAGGGGTCCATCCCCAGAGGGCCTCCCTGTGTACTTGATTCCACATTGGCCAATGTCAGGGGCAGAGGAGGCTAAAGGGAAACCTTTCTTCATAGGAGAATTACTATGTGAAAGTATGCAAATATTTTTTAACACTTTGATTCCTACTCTCAAATAGTTGTTCAGGTGGTTTGCAGCAACATATATTTCTCTAGTCTTATTATATAAATTGCATTTAGCATTAACCTTCTTCAAATTTGCTGGTTAGGGTAGAAAATATGGCATTGCTCTTTTAATTTATAGGTTTTTTTTTCAAAATTAGCAATGGATTTTTATTAATTATACATATTTACTAGACATTATATTTTTTTTTCTTTTTTGATTAACCTGTTTGCAACCTGTAGTTATTTTGTTTAAGGCGTCTTAATTACATTTTTAATGTTTATTCGCATGCTATTTGTTAAAAAATATTCCCAGATGGCTTTTTATTTCACAGTAGTTTTATTTACTTACATCTATAAACCCTAATTGCTCATTCTTTTGGGTGACTGGAGAATTTGGCAGAGTAGCGGAGTGGTACAACTTCCAGAATGTTACAGGATTCTGCTGTCTAGGCCTCAGCTCAAATGTGTAACAGGTGTCTTCTGATGTCAAGAGAAAAAAACAACAAAAACCTCTCTTGGAATTACAATGTTCCTATTCAATCCTGTTATTTCAAATTGCATGTTTCCGACTTCATTATAAAGACACTACCTTCTTCCTCTATGACTTTGTGGAAGCATTTCAGGCTGTTTGAGCAAGCCTTGCCACAATTGATTGAAGTCAGTACTGCGAAGTTGCATTGCACTGCTCTGCTCAAGTGATTGCGTGGGAGTACTTCTTGTTGGTCTGACCACCTTTTATGTCCTTTTGTAGGTGCATATGCTCAATGCCACAAGGGAAGGTGCGGGAGGCTGCAGGACTTTGGGAGGGAGAGTTCTTACTGTGGATGGATTGGATGTAAAGGTTTTGGGAGGCTCAAGCTGATGTCTGACTTTCTCTCCCTTTGAGTCCAGAGCTGCACAGAAATATCACCCAGCATTCCCCAGAAACAGTCGTCCCAGCTTGCCCGACCCTGGGGGAGTCTGGCGAAACTGAATCAGATGGTGGTTACTAGAGAATTGCCTGCTTTCCCACCTGAATTCCCCTCCCTCAGCTGGTAGGGTTTTAGGGTGGGTGTGTATTTCAGTTTGTCAAAAAGAGATCAGTTCCTGTGCTGAAAGGCAAGCCTGGGGCAGTGTTTGACAGAGCCTGGGACACCAGGAGGGACAATTACCGCGTAAGTGGTTCTCACGCTGGGTCTGGCATTGGGTGCCAGCTCACACATTAACTCCTTTGACGGCATTTTTCGCCAGTTTACTCAACATTCTCAAGGGATGGCTTTGTCGATTGTTTCTCTGGCTGCTGTTTTGACAGTCGATAGCCCCTTGATGCCAGCTTAACCTGTCTAATAAGAAAGAGGCCAATGTGAAATTTTAAACCCAACAACCGCTGGTCCTGGTATGGGGTGGCTCCAGCTCTGTTCCTCTCTTTTTCCCCATCTCCTGAATGGTAAAGGGCTTTTATCAGCTGAATGTCTTTCCTCATTCTCCCAGGCTTTGGGGATGGGGGATCATGCATTAGCCTGGATGGGTCAGAATGAGGGGAGTGTTGAAACTTCCAGCGGAAACTGAGGGGATGCTAAGCCGGCTGTAAGCAGATACAGTTGACATTCTCAAGGTGATCCCAGACAAATGCCTATGTTTGGGATATTTGGGGGGTCAATTTCCAATGAGCAGCAGTGGTGGACTGGGCAAGAATCAGGCTCTGACTTATTAGGGCTTCTGGGCCAAGGATGGATTTGTGAACAAATCCGTGTCCTTCGGCCACATCAAGAAGACATATAGAGTCACAACTCCATGCTGTTTGTAAACAGTTGCAAAAGAGAGAAGCAGAAATAAGAAGTGCTTTCTAAATCCCCTTGTTAGTCAAGTATCTTCCCATTCCGGCAAAAGCACATTCCTGGCATCCCGCTAGTGCCCACCGACCAAGGTCCAACAGGGGTCAGAGATTCTTTTTGAGAAAAAGTGTACAGCCTGAAACTAACTACCTTGATATTGACATGCTGTTTCTAAATTGCTCATGTTGCAAGTTCTCAGTACAACTTATAATTTTAACTTAGTAAATGTATTTCCATTTTAGCTGCCATACTAAGCGCCGTTTTGAATTTTACCTTAAAAGAAACAGCAGATTATTTTAAGTAGTTTTAAATGGGATGTTATTTTAAAAAAAGATGTTACATGGGTGTTTTCTCATTGACTCTGTTTTTTTTAATTTTGTTTTATTGCTTAAAATATTACAAAGAGTATTACATAGGTCTCCTTTCTTTTTCCCCCCTTGTCCTTCCCCCGGCCTCCCCTACCCACCAGTGTCTTGTGCCCATTCGTTATGCTTATTTGCATGCATATAAGTCCTTCAGTTGACCTTTTAATACCCCACCCCCAACCCTCCCCGGCCTTCCCACTGTAGTTTGACAGTCTGTTCGATGCTCTTCTGCCTCTGTATCTATTTTTGCTTATCAGTTTATAATGGTCTTAATTATCCAAAATGAGTGAGATTGTGTGGTATTTTTCTTTCATTGACTGGCTTATTTCACTTAGCATAATGCTGTCCAGTTCCATCCCTGCTGTAGGAAATGGCCATTCTTTTTCTTTG
>NW_006286587.1:7744520-7747727 GCF_000327345.1 Myotis davidii
TGTTGATGATAGCAATTCTGACAAGTATGAGATGGTATCTCATTGTCATTTTGTTCTGCATCTCTCAGATGATTAGTGACTTTGAGCATGTTGTCATATGTCTCTTGGCTTTCTGAATGTCCACTTTTGAAAACTGTCTATTTAGGTCCTTTGCACATTTTTTGATTGGATTGTTTATCTTCCTTTTGTTAAGTTGTATGAGTTCCCTATAAATGTTGGAGATTAAACCCTTATTGGTGATAACATCAGCAAATATGTTCTCCCATGCAATGGGATTTCTTGTTGTTTCGTCATTGACTCTTTAGTCCAAATTAAAGTACAAGAAATTGAGTAAGTTTTTACTTTAAAAATATTTATGCTGTTTCAAAATCAAATATTCAGATTTTCTATGCCTTTATTTAATAACATAATTACTCAAAAGATTTCTGACTTAGTTTCTCTAGAACTGTTTGTGTAGAAATTTAATACAAATTGATGTGGACATTTTTGTATCTGATTATCAAATGTTTCAGGCCTATCAGAGTCTTCTACTTCAAGTAATAGAATAGTAACCTTTTACTATCTCTGAGATCCCAATGTCATCATTTATGTTTCCGATAAATACAAAAGCAACAGAAAAGTGAATGTGGAGGTAACTCATTCCAGAAATTAAAATAACCCTCTTAATTGGTCCTCTTAATTGCCCTGACCACACCCTCTTTTGGAGACATAAGAATAACTCACAAACTGGAGATTAAGTTATAGTCATCTGATATTAAAGGGAAAGAACATTTTTAAAATGCATTTGCTGATCACTGCCACTTGCTGTGCAGAACCTAATACACCCCTCCCTGATAACATCAAAGGAATTAAGGCCCTCTTTATGTAGCAAATGCTTTTCACAGTTCAATAACCATTCCTGTTGCTCCTATAATATTTCACCCACATTTCCCCATGCTCAAAGCAGGCCTCAGAATTGAAATTGTTTTATTTCTATTGAAAGCACCTTCATCTCTCCTTTACATTTTAGCACCCCTCTCCAAATATTTGCAGGCCATAATCATGACATTACTCAGAAAAGTGGAAACATAATTTCCCTGCTTTGGAGTCTAGTTTCTGAGGCATGGAGACTAAAAATGCCCTGCCCTGGCTTTCTCACTCACTTTCCTCTGGCTGTTTAAATAGCTAAACCAAGAGGCAGTGAGTGAGTGGCTTGACACATGAACCAGAAACAAACAGCAAAAGACAGGACTCAAGAGCCCTAATGTACCCGCAATAGAAACCATTGTGTGAGGCACTTCCTGGGAATTATTTAGGGATTATGGTGTCAAAATTGCTCAATCTGTAGGAAATATCCCAAGCCTTCAATTCACATCAGCAAATATGTATTAAGTGGTTACTCTATGTTTGGGACTGAGTTAAACACTTAGGGGAACAAAAAGAAAATATAAGTGTACTACTTGATAACCAAAAGTGTGAGTGGATTTTATTGAAGGAGGTAAAAAGTGTAAATCGAGTGAAAGTTCATCCTGACTGCCACATGACAGCCAGTAAGTCCAGTGACAAGGAGTTAGAGCAAGAAAAGTGACTTTATTTGGAAAGCCAGCAAGCCAAGAAAACACCACACTAACATCCTAAAGAACCATTATGAGAAAGTACAGAATTCAGGCTTCTTTTATGTCAGGGGAAGGGGCAGATAGAAGAGTTTTGAAGTCAGGAGGTGATTGATGACCACAAACATCTGGATATCAGCAAGGGCCCAAGGGAGATAATGAGACATCAAACTCTGGTTGCCATGGTCTCAGTGGCAAGGCTTCTATATATCTTTTGATGGACAATCATTACTTTTATACATACCTTCTTCATCTCCTTGGAGAGGTAGTTTTGAGCAGGGAAGTTGATTCTGGAATTTCTAGGCTACAAATTAGATTGCTTTAATTATTAGCATATCTATTTGCAGGACTAAGAAGTTGCTAATCGACATGTCAGACCCTAGCAAGATGGAGTCATGCCTCTGTATACATATTATTTTCTTCATATCTTAATAATATTGCAGGTGGATCTTTTCATCTCCTCCCTAGATATGTTTTCAACAAAACCAAACCAAAAAAAAAAAAAAAAACAGAAGTTTTACTTCTGATTAGCTGTTTTAATTTTTTAGTTTCAGAAACAAACACCCTGATGGTTTTGAAACCTAAAAAGGAGGAATCATTAAAAATCAACGCCTGTCAGAGAAGCAAAAACAGGAGGAGGCAGAACTTAAAAAGGGCTCTCAGATCCTTAAAAGGACTGCTATGAAGCATAGGGGGAAAAAAAGATGAATGGGAAAGGAAAGTACTATTTTGTATGATTTATTTTAGTGACACCAGAGAGAGAAACTTTGAGGGAGACCCAGGAGTCTCAAACAGTTTGGAATGTTTTAATCCTGTTTTTGTTTTTCTTTTTCATTCTACAAAATAAAAAGACTCCAGTCTAATTTTTTTTTTTATTAAGTCACCTAGCTAGTTCTCAGGTTTCTAAACCCACTCCCACCTCTCTTTTAAGGAAAGATTCAGCCATGCTTGTTGTTTTAAAAGGTTTCTAATCACAGGGGAACCACATTCAACTTTGCTCATTTCCTGTGCCAATTAACAGACAGGAGTGGTTGTCTCCCCACTGTTACCACAAGGAATTCCAGGGACTGACCCTTTCAAACTTGACTCCCAGTGCCTGGGAAAGTGGCATCAGTTTTGGAAAGAGACAGGAAGTTGGAAATCTTGAGAGTTACAGCCCCAGAGCCTGAGAACCAGGAGGGCAGAGCAGCTCAGACGCAAAGAGGGTGGAAGCCCCAGGAGTGAAGAAAGCCATATTTATACATTTTAAACATGGGTGGGTTTACATAAACTATCTGGGTGCTGTTAACTGGGTTCTATTTACTTTGGATTTATACTCTAAATTTTTGGAGCTATTTTTTAAATTCTGTTTGCTATTTTATATATTAAGGTGTTGTCTGATTCTGGGATCTAGAAATATAGCAACGACTTATATAACTTTAACAAATCTCATGTAAAACATGGGCTGGAGGAGACATCAAATGAGAGATTCAGGGTTCTTGTGGAGGCCAGGGCCCCATACTTACAGCTGCTCTGACTTCCTCCCAACCCAGAGGTAAAGCTCTTCCCCCATCCTGCCCCCAGAACCATTTCTCCAGTCCTCCTTCTTTAAAAAAAAAAAAAAATATATATATAT
>NW_006286587.1:7749218-7749842 GCF_000327345.1 Myotis davidii
GGGGGCCTGTGAGTCTCAAACAGTTTGGAATGTTTTAATCCTGTTTTTGTTTTTCTTTTTCATTCTACAAAATAAAAAGACTCCAGTCTAATTTTTTTTTTTATTAAGTCACCTAGCTAGTTCTCAGGTTTCTAAACCCACTCCCACCTCTCTTTTAAGGAAAGATTCAGCCATGCTTGTTGTTTTAAAAGGTTTCTAATCACAGGGGAACCACATTCAACTTTGCTCATTTCCTGTGCCAATTAACAGACAGGAGTGGTTGTCTCCCCACTGTTACCACAAGGAATTCCAGGGACTGACCCTTTCAAACTTGACTCCCAGTGCCTGGGAAAGTGGCATCAGTTTTGGAAAGAGACAGGAAGTTGGAAATCTTGAGAGTTACAGCCCCAGAGCCTGAGAACCAGGAGGGCAGAGCAGCTCAGACGCAAAGAGGGTGGAAGCCCCAGGAGTGAAGAAAGCTTTATTTTTATTTTAAAATTTTATCCCGCAATGGAAGTCTAAGTCCTGGGAATAAAACAACAGCAAAAATACCTTGTTTTACTGGGCACTCAAGGAGATGCGTGGGCCTGGAGAACACTAAGTATTTCTTCCCAAAGGGTCCAAGTGTTCTCCTCCCCAGAGTTT
>NW_006286587.1:7750204-7779094 GCF_000327345.1 Myotis davidii
GGGAGGCGGAGGAGGGTTGGGGGAGAGAGGCGGCCCCTCCCTCTGGCTTCCCCCTGCATCAGGAGCTCCTGCGGTCCCTCTCTCCCACTGGCCTGGCCCAATATGTCCCCACTGGGGCAGGCCAGCCGGACCCCACATGTACATGAATTCGTGCACTGGGCCTATAAAAAAATTATATATATATTCAGTGATTTCAGAGAGAAAGAGAGAGGGAGAGAGAGATAACATTATCAGTGATGAGTGAGAATCATTGATTGGCTGCCTCCTGCACAGCCCACACTGGGGATCGAGCCCACAACCTGGACATGTGCCCTGACCAGGAATTGAATCGTGACTTCCTGGTTGATAGGTTGATGCTCAACCACTGAGGCATGCCAGCTGGACAAGTCCTCCTTCTTGACTAAACTTTTGAGTCCCTCCTCCTGGAGGAACCCAATATGTTGACTATTCCAACATATCAATAATCTATTGATATGATGATCCTCTGTAACAAACTGTACCACAAAATGTAGTGATTTAAAACAATCATGGTTTATTACTTTCCCAAGTCTACAGTAGCCTGGGAAGTAATACTGATTTGGGCCAGGCTTGGATGATGGCAGTGGGGCTCTTGCAGGTAATGGGCTGGGTGCCGGCGAGTCCGGAATGGCTTGGTGGAGAGGCAACTCTGCTCCGTGTGCTCTCTCATCCTCCAGCAGGTCTGCTCAGGCTTGTGCTCACGGTAGAATAGCACCAGGATAGAGCACACATAGACAGAACCTCTTGAAGATATCCACTCCCCTTATCTAGCTCAGAAACTGAGTTCTGCTCAACTCCCAGGGACCACAGGGAGTTGAATTTGACAAAGTAGAGGCCAGAGAACGTTCCTCTACCTTCCATGGATATTTGAATTCCTTCAGGAGAATACCAGAGCCCCAATAATGAATGTGAGTGAATTTCGACAGCTCAGCAGGATAGGGATACCGAAATTGATATTGTTTTAAAGAAAATAATAAACAAATGTATTGCCTGAGTCTTGCACAGCAAAATTTTTTCATAAGTTCAAGGGGTTTTAATTTTTATTTTATTTTTCAATTACAGTTGACATTCAATATTATATTAGTTTCAGGTGCACAGTCTAGTGGTTAGACATTTATATAACTTACTAGAGGCCCAGTGTATGAAAATTTGTGCACTCTGGAGGAGTCCCTCAGCCTGGCCTATGCCCTCTCGCAGTCCAGGACCCCTCGGCGAATGTCCCCCTGTCGGCTGAGGCCCACTCCCTGGGGGATCAGGCCTAATCTGGCAGTCAGACATCCCTCTGGCAGCTTGGGAGCCCTTAGGGGATGTCTGACTGACAGCTTAGGCCCACTCTCCATGGGAAGTGGGTCTAAGCCACAGATGGACATCCTTAGCGTTGCTGCGGAGGCGGGAGAGGCTCCTGCCACCACCACTGTGCTTGCAGCCATCAGCCTGGCTTGTGGCTGAGCAGAGCTCCCCCATGAGGGTGCACTGACCACCAGGCGGCAGCTTCTGCATTGAGCGTTTGCCTCCTGGTGGTCACTGCACATCATAGCGAACGGTCGTTCTACCGTTAGGGTCAATTTGCATATTACCCTTTTATTATATAGGATGAAGTTATCTCAGACACTATACATAGTTATTACAATATTATTGATTATATTCCCTAAGCTGTAATTTAAGTTCCTATGACTATTTTGTAAATACCAATTTGTACTTCTTAATCTGTTCACCTTTTTCACTCACCTCAACCCCCAACCTCTCCCGCCTGGCAACCATCAGTTTGTCCTCTGTATCTTTGAGTCTGTTCATGGTTTCTTATGTCCAAAATCCAGGCAGCATGTTTCTTAAGCCGAAGCATGAAGAAGTAAAAAGAAAAAAAAAAAAAAAGTGGTAATTCTAATTCTAAATAAATCGTGTCTCTGGACACATAATGTCCCAGGTTTGTGGGTATTGCTTTTCTATCTCTAATAAAATAAAAAGAATTACCAAGAAAATTATTAGTATGATGTTAAGTTCTGCAAATGGTGCAGGAATAAAAAGAACGCCCTTGTCCGGCTGATACTTATGTTTAATTTGACAGTACCAGGCTCTAATTACTAATCATTAATTAGAAATAAGCTTAAAGCAAAGAGCACCTGTGGTCAATCTGATACAGGAGTTCTGTCCTCAATAAATTTGAAAAGGCTCTGTATAACAAACTGAATGCAAATTGGCCCCAATATTCCAAACCACCACATATGCATGCCATTTGCGACTTTCTAGCTGCTCTGGTGAAAAACCTGGGTCTATTTTAATACCTGTTGAATCTGGGCTGTACTTATGATTCACTTTAACAAATAGAATGCAGGACGTGCCAGTGTGCCAGTTCTGAACCCTGTTGTCCTCAAAGACCTGAAACCCCTGTCCGCCCCTCTCCACACAGGACAACGAGCTCAAAGACAAGAAGAGCCATGATCTGCCTGTAGATTCTGCTTTCAACCTGTCAAACACTGTTGAAGCACAAACTACACAGCATAGCTACCTGCTTAAATGTGGAGGGGAGGAATATAGGAAGAAAAATAGCAAAATTTCTATCCCAAATTACCCTGGCATGGCTTACATTTTCAAAGAAGCTTTGGGTATTTTTCAAAGTGTGCACCAGATCAAGATCTTGTTCACATCGCCCCAACTTCCTTCCTCCTGTAATTCTGCTCAGAAAGAAGCAGATGAGTTCCCATCAGTGCTGGCAGCTAGCAAAGGGAAGGTCACAGACGGTAATAATATAGGCAGGCTCATAACAAGATGTTTGAAATATGTCCCAGAGCTATTAGATGAAGTAGTGGATACTGAGACGTACTCCTAAACCCAGCTCTTTGTGTAACATTAAGTATAAGCCAGCTGTTCATCAGCCTTAGGAAACAAATGCAGGGATAACTAATTAATGGAAGATGTTTCCAGGCTGAATAAGAGGATGTGTTTTGATGCACGAATAGTTGGCCTCTATTATAAAATCTTTCTCCTCTGTGCACTATAGCCATTTTGGGCAACCTCAACCCAAATGGATTTCTATAGCCGCTCAAGAAGTTGTAAGGCGTGGTCTGACACAGTCTTTGGGAGTCTTCTCCAGCAGTCACCAACTGGTGGCCCGCGGACCACTGGTGGTCTCTGAGGTCCAAAAGGTTTGGCGACCACTGCTAGGCTGACCTGGCTTGGGACATAGGTTGCAAGGAGAACTCACACATGATGGCACTGTGACTTTTATTCCTTCAGAAACATGTCTACTGAGGGTCTCCCATGTGCCATGGACTTACCACTGGGCAAAACTAGTAAACAAAAGACACCTGCCTGCTGACCTCAAGAGAAAAAAGTTTAGGGAGGACACAGGACTTTGCCTGAACCTTTTCTTTTGCCAAAATAGCTTGACAATTTATTATCCTAAGTATTCATGAAACTAGACTCCTTCTTTTAGAATCTCAGAAATTGAGAAAGCCCCACCTGTTCTCTTTTCTAGGATACTATGTCCCCCATTTAAAATCCACACAATCTAACATTTTCTTCCACTGCTAATTGCTCTCATGGCTATCATAATTCTATCAAATTACTACATTGTTAGAATGAAGAAATAGGGAAGTTATTGCTTCACTTTCAACATAAGGTATCACATTGTAGTAGCCACTGGACATACTCACAATGATGATGTCATTACTTTTGCTCTTCTCAACATTAGGGGGAAAGGAGGTAGGTGACAAGAAGACAATAATGGGTTAAAGAAGTCATAAGAACCAATGCCTACAGAGGCCAAACAGGAAATGAATGAAGAGATGTGAGCAGTTGAGATAGAGTAGGGTGTGATGAGGATTAGGGTGAAATGGAGGGCACATGTCCCATATAAGGAAATCATCTGTTGAGTTTCAATTGTTGCCATAAGGGATTGTGGTTCTGTTATTGTCAGAGTTTTCCAAGAGCATGCAGAAACTCAGATTTGATGGTAATTTCCTCAACTTTGCAACCATGAGGAGTAATTACTTTTTTTTTCTTTTAAATAATATGTGGGCCACACACAATATGGTTTGGGTGGAAGGCAGCTTCAGGACAGCCAGTTGGATCATTAGAACAAGGGATAAATAATTGCATTGAGAGACTGTGTCTACATCTTCCCCTACAATGGGGATGCAGGTCAATTTACTCAAGTGTGACCATTAGGTCCTTCTTCCAAAATCCAGAGAAGAACCCTATAGCTTTGTCACCAATCCACTTGAATCTGTGGAGGACCTGGCAAAACATTCCTGAGACATAGATGTCAATATGCCAAAAATCTTCCCTTGCCTCTGCCCTGCATGTTCTGTTTTTTATTGAAGTCTTTGGGTTTGATGAGATAATACATACACCTTGCTTGGCATACCTGGCTAGACTACCTGTGTATGCTGGATTGAGCTCTCTCAATGTGCCCCTGGAAATTGGTGGGTTACTGGGTTCACCTACAATGAAGCAAGTAAATAGAGTCGGTCTCACCAGAGGTGAGTTAGGAGGTTGGCTGTACCCCAAGGAGCCAGATTTTGAGCTATGTTCTAATTCAATTTCCCAAAGCAATAGATCTATTCAGAGACCCCTTCTGGTTCAGTTTAATGAAACCACATAAAATTTTCAAACTAAACTCACCAAGACAATACAATAATCAAAAGCAGATTTTTCTTCTTTGGATGCTATAGCTGATGAGAGCATCTTCAGGGAGGCACTGGAATAAACATATTGTCTGTGTCCTCAAGGTTTGTGGGAATACAGAGCTTGCAGGTCTCTGCTTTGTGGGACACACACCATGCATGCTTCAGGGCCTTTGTATTTTATATATAAAATAGTATTTTACTCTCATAATTATCAAAACATGATCCTTCAGGTTTTGCAGACATCCTCATAACTTCCTCAGTGAGAGCTCCCTTTACCAACTTATCTGCAATAGCCCTGTCATTACTCTTATTTCTCTCATTGACTAGAGTTTTCTTGGTAAAACCTCTCACTAAAGATCAATTTAGTATATGTCTTCTCCAATACAATATATACTCAGTGATGTTGGGGATTTGTCCATAAATTCGCTACTATTGTCTAATGCCCAGAACAGTGTGTGAAACAACATAGGTGCTCAATATATATACTCATTGAGTAAATAAATTACTTATGGCTTATACATTATGACAATATGTACTTTGAGCTACATAGACCCTGGCTGGGTGTCTTCAAAAATTATTTTTTCTGGAATTACATTAGATGCCAGCAATGAACACATGCACATCCCCAAATCTAGGTTCCACTCGAAAGCTTTTACATACATTTTTTTTTTTAAATCTCAAATATAGTCATTTTGATTCCACTGTTTCTGGCAAAATGATACTTTCCATATACAGAAAGACAAAATATTTTTCTCTAAATTGCTCAAAATATACTTGGACCATCAAAAGACCTTCTTTAAATTATTTGATAGTTTAGCCAAAACCGGTTTGGCTCAGTGGATGGAGCGTCGGCCTGCGGACTGAAAGGTCCCAGGTTCGATTCTGGTCAAGGGCATGTACCTTGGTTGCGGGCACATTCCCAGTAGGGGGGAGTGTGCAGGAGGCAGCTGATCGATGTTTCTCTCTCATCGATGTTTCTAACTCTCTATCTCTCTCCTTTCCTCTCTGTAAAAACTCAATAAAATATATTTTTTTAAAAAAATAAATTATTTGATAGTTTAAGTGTACATGGCTTGAATAATATTTCCTTTCTTAAATAAGTAGGTCTAAAACAGCCGTGGGCAAACTACGGCCCGCCGGCCCGATCCGGCCCATTTGAAATGAATAAAACTATTGAAAAAAAAAAGACTGTACCCTTTTATGTAATGATGTTTACTTTGAATTTATATTAATTCACACAAACACTCCATCCATGCTTTTGTTCCGGCCCTCCAGTCCAGTTTAAGAACCCATTGTGGCCCTCGAGTCAAAAAGTTTGCCTACCCCTGGTCTAAAAGAAGAGAAAGAAATTTGTAGGCTTTGGTTATTACTTGGAAAATAATAGCTTTGGGCATTGGATCAGCTTCCTATCCCTATCACTCACCAATTTCTAATACTGACATTTCGAATTTTTGTATCATTTATTTTACTCACTCACTGGACTGCCTTCAACACAAATTCCAGTAATTTCTCTTTCTCTTTGATAACTGAGATATTTTTGAAAGCACATTACAAACTGAGGAGAAATACGTGTCCCTAGGCACTTGCTAAAGCTGGCATTCCAAGTTTTAATGTTACTTTGAGACAATTTGGCTATGTGAAAAGAAAACCAAGTGTATTATCCACTTCACTTTATTTCCCACGCAAAAAATACATTTTTAAAAGCGAATATTGCATTCTAACACAGTACAGAGAGGTGGTGGTGGGAAGAGGGGAATCAAAGGGTAGTTGGAATTAAGTAAACATTTGAAGACTGGCTCGAGGCCATCCAGTGTCAAATGATATTGATCGTTGGTTCCAATATCCATTTACTAAAGAATCAAACTAGATACTTTTATTTTAAATGACTTCCCCAGTGTTTGTGTGAGAAGGAGTAGGGCTGGAAAATATACAGAGGTAATTGTTAGTCCTTTCCAAAATGTGCTTGGCTCCAGTATTCCACTGAAATAGCTCTTGTTAGCGTGACCAAAGACCTTCCCACTAAATCCAAAGAATATTCCCAAATTCTTATCTCTCTTCTCTTCTCAGCAACATTTGACACTAGTGACCCTTCTTTTCTTTTTTGCACACTATCTCCTTATTGCTCCCATGACACAATATTCTAGTTTTCCTTTTCCCTTCGTGGAACCTTTCCTGTACCTTCAGTATGGGAATCTATTATTCTATTCATCACTAAAAGTTAGTTGTTTCAGGGTACAGCCCTAGCTCTCGTCACTTAGTCCATAATACTTTTAGAGGGTTTCAGCTATATGCCTCCCTTCAATTATACATTATGTGAGCTGGAGTCTAATCTCCAGTCCACGTCCTTAAACTTTTAGACAACCACCCACTTGCTAACTTATCTTAAATATCTCAAAGACGTCCTAAATCCAACAGGTCCAGTACTAAGCTCACGATCTCATTATCTGATCTTCCTCTGGGTTTTTACTTCTCAGATCAAGGTAGCAACATCATCCCATTATTCAAATCACCCCTGAGCCCCTCTCTCTCCTTTATCTCCTCTCCAAACCAACCAATTTTATTTGCTAATATTATCTCAACATTGTTCATTTCTATTCAAAACCATAACCATTACTTTGAGCTATCATTTTCTTTTCTCTGGAAAACTAACAGCCCCCTGCCAAATGGTTCTACCTACTACCATTTTAACCCTGTTCCCCCCTCGCCCCAATCTTCCCTCTCAGGGTAGTACAGAATAGGCTCATCTCCACTAGCTTAAAACTCTTAAATGGCTTTCCATTGGTTTCTGGGTACACAGCACATATTTCATTCAGTCCACAAAGCATTTCTCTACCTGGTTTCAACCCATCCTTCAGGCCTCACGGGACACCATCAATTCTTTGTGGGCCAACCATAGTAACAGATCTTTGTTCCTGTTCCTGTGATCCTTCTCATCACAAAGTCTTCCATGTGGTGTTTTTCCTTCCGGACCGGTTTTCACCACTTTACCTACTTGACTCTTACTTGTCCCTGAGCTCTTAGTTCAATGGCTACATCCTCATTGAAATTTTCCTTCACTTCCCTGCTCAGATTGAACTCTTAGCCCCTCTCCTTTTAGCACTTAACTTAAAAGCAATTTCATAGTTATTTACATTCATATTTATAAAGTTTTATTTATTGCTCCTCAATTATTAATTATTTATTAGTGGCTGCTGTTCATGTAGGCTGCAAATTTCATAAACACAGGAACCATATCTAGTTTGCAACCATTACATGTTTACTGCCCAGCGCAGTGCCTATCATGTAGCAGGCACATTATTAATATTTGTTGAATGGAGAAATAAAAGGAATTGCAAAGTGTCATTTATCTTTGAGTTTGTCAATGGTCAGATTTGGGATGTGTGCATTCCTTTGGGTTCTTAAAAGAAAATCTAGGCAATGGCTGCAACCTGGAGTTAGTGGCTCTAATCCCCTAACTTAAAGATACTCTGGCGTTCCCATCAGGAGACACCAGATGAAAAGGGAATAAAGTATCAGAAAGCAAGGGACTTGAAGAGGAATGTTGCTCTGCTCTTCCCACCCTCTACTTCATCAGGAATGAATAACCCTTTATCTGCCTGGTTGGTTAAAACATTTTCTCTAATAAGTTTTCTGTTCCTCTGAGGGCAATGGGTACAGTTTCACAGCAGGAAACAAACCATTTGGTGGTGTGGATGGAAAATTAAAGGTTAGAGAAAGATGGAGGGAACTGAATTTTATAAGGAAAATCAGTCCCTATATCTGAAAACTGGAAGAGAAAATGCATTTCACCAATGGCATTGTGGAAAACAGTTTTTACAAAACGTTAGTACCTAATGTATAAATTCCCTGTGAGCACGTACACACATGGCTGCCATGATCCTGGATTTTACATAACCTCGGCCCTTCCTGTATAACCATCCCAGAATCACCCAATCATTGACATTCAGATGAGCTCTCTCAGAGTATTTCTCACATTCAGAAGTCATGTAAGAAATCTCTCATTGACCGCGTGTTCTGATTTTGCGCTCAAAATATAAGGTCCTTGTATACACACTGTATTTTCAAGCTTTAGATAACAAACAGCCTTGGTATTCTTAATCAGAACAAATTGGAAGCCACCCAATGTGTTAGACAGAAGCATGGCGGCACACAGAAGACATGTTTAAAATGCAGAGAGGTAGTGAAGCCCTGTGCTAGGGCTCGCCTTGGACTATAGTCTTTCTCTGCTTTAGGACCACAGATCTTGAAAGCTTCTCACAGGAGTCCACCTGATGTTTCATGGATTCTTGAGGGCCCAGGGCTTATTCAAGCTGTGGTGCTGGTCTCTGTGAGTTCCCCCTCACTTCATGTTTTCACTTCTCTGTGATGAGAGAGCACGGTTGAAATCAAAATTGCACTGAACCATTGGAACCATATAAATTTGAGATCATAAATTGGTAACGGGCAGCCCAAATTTATTTCAAGATCATTTTTAATTAACCTTTGCGATATTTTTAAAGCACTTTTACATTACCAGTACTTAAAAACTAAGAGATTTTACATAAAATTCCAGATCCTCAGCCTCTTTTTAAAAAGTTATCCTGGAGGACAAGAATTACCTAGGCTTGGGTTGTGCATTTTACTAGGTCTCTACCCGCAGGATGCCGCAATTCCCACCATGCCATATCCCCTCAATTGACTCATTTGTACTACTGAAATTAACCTCAATAGACAGATGAGTTACCTATGCTTGCCTAAACTCTCACCAGTAACTTTGACCCAGACTCAAACTCTTAAAACCATCCTTTTTTGGGCAAAGTTCCTCTAAAATGCCCAGTAAAATAGTCAGTAACTCAGGGCCTCAAGTACATTTTGTTTATTTTCAGATCCCGATCTTTGCTACCATTTTAGTAAGAGTGTTATCTTTTCTTGTTATAACACCTCTATTTATGTACATAAAAATGAGTGGTCTAGCTCTATTCACCACCGTGAACTTTGCTTTTTTGGACTGTGGACATTTCTTTCTTTTTTGGCAGCTCTTGAACTAGAGTCTTGCCTTGAGATCCCAGCCCTCATGAGTGACTTTCCACTACTTGAATTATCCTGCAAACAATTTGCTCCACCTATGGCAATAGTTCAGCCCTGGCTGCACATTAGAATCACTTAAGGAACTTGAAAAAAAAATTGATGTCCAAGTTACAATGCCACCAAATTAAATCAGAATCTGTGAGCGAAGGCCCTTATATTCAGTAGTTTTAGAAATTCTTCACATAATTCCAATGTATAGCTAAGATTGAAAAAAAATTTTAAGACAAACTACTGTGTATCAGAGACTACCTGTATTCCCAGGGATGTAGAAAAAGAAAGTAAATATTACTGAATAATCATTTAACCTATTGCAGATGCTATAGAGATATTCATGAAGGGTTTTTTGATTTTTTTTCCTTGAATGATAAAGAGTGCAAAAGTTTAAAATGCAGGAGTGTGTTTGAGAATTCTTAGTTGACTTCGCAATAGTTTGTGTGGCCTTTTCAGCATGTAGCCACTGCTAAAGTTCTCCACTGAGCTGTGGCTACATCATGTCTCTGCCACAACTCTAGATCTCTGGATCTCTGCTCTGAGCTTGTATTAGCAGCAAACAGTTCTCTTGCTTTATCCATTAATGTACTTAGAAAGTAAAGAAAACAGATGATACCCAAGATAATAACCACCTGTTGAAAAGTGAAAATCATGGGCTTGTCTAATGGTACAGAACATTCTTCTGTTATTGCCAGTTCTGAAAAATTTCTTACTTTTATGTACAGCAAAGATTACAGCTACAATGGAGAATAGAATGACCTGCATCTCAGACTGCAATCTCAGGAATTTATCTAGCAATAGTGATCAATGCAATCTTCAATTATCTCTATCTTTTTTGGACCCACCTCTTCTATTCTTTGATAGATTATGCAGGGTAATTGGGTGCCCGTCACACAACTGACTGAAAGACATTTTGACTCCTCTAAGTGAAAGAAGTATTTGATTATGAAAATGTGGTAACTGGACCTAAGATCATGCACATACATTCTTTTTCTACTTGCAACCAAAATCAGGTTTGGGGGTTTCTGAGGAGCTCTATTTGGTGGTGGCTGTTGTTACAGAAAAATGGATCTTTCTGCTGCATGCTTCGAAAACCAGACATTATCAGCACTTGATTATTCATTTGCTAGCACAGCTTGTTTCATTTATTACAGGAAAGACAAGGCTAAAATTGGATCTATGCAATGCATGTCAGTGGCTTTACGTGTTTGTGAATGATAAATAGCCTTCGCTGTTCAGTGTTGACTTTCTAGGTTATAACTTGACATCATTTTGATTTCTCTTTTGATGAGCCACCGGCATCATGGAATATTTAGCTTTAAATAGGACAACACTTAGAAGGATAGAAGGGGCACATGTTCCTTTGGAACATGTAGGGGAGGAACAGTAGGGGAGGGGGAGGAAGGGGAGGCTTTTGCTCAGTCACAGAGAATGGACGTGTGTCTCACGGTGGCCGCAGTTTAAGTAAACACAAACTCTGAACCAGATATCATACCCATCATTTCCTCAGTGCTAGCAGCACCAAACCAAAATATAGTTTTATTTGGCTAACCCCAAAGTAGGATGTGGGTGCCAGGCTTAAAAGCCACACGATCAAGTTTCAAGCAGACACCATTGGGGCTGTGCTTTTGTTCTAAGCAGGCAAGTCATAAAGGGGTTACTCCCCATAGCGCCGTCATGATGTTTAGCAAACAGAGGCAGCCATAACAACTGTTAACTTCAGGGCGAGGTCTGTAGGGTCCTTTGCCCATTAGGCATAGACTATGCAATCTGACCACATTATAACTCTGCAGAGAGAATGGAGGAGAGGCCATGGAAGCCCAGGGCATTGGCAGGTCGGGGAAGAAATGATGAAATCCTATTCTCCTGTAAGTCCTAGAGTCAGTCAATCTGGAATCCAGGTCTGGAAGCATCACCTGGAATTCCCTAGAAATTCATTTTTTCCAAAGTGAACAAAACAGCAGCTTGTGGTTTCTACTTGTCCCCATTTTGTCTTTCTTTTGTAAGGAAGATTCTTCTGGGGCCGGGGTCATACCAATCATCTCCAAGTCCCGTGAGCCTCAAGTTGGGCTTGCTGCTTCAGAGATTTTCATGGTGTGGATTTTATTTATTTATTTACCACAGAGGTGTTGTTTTTCCCCCTCTTTGGAGCCGGGGAGGAATGGGCAGATGATAGAGTTGGGTGCCCCGAGTTAATGACTAGCCCTGTATTCACAAGCTCGTTTACTTTTGTCCTCACCTGACGCCTCAGTGCCGCCAGTGAGCGGGAATTAATTTTATTGAGGACCACTCAGTTCCTTAAAAGAAAAACTGCTCACTTGGCTGGAAATGCTTTGACAGAAGGCAGAGCAGCCGGTCACACTCGAACACTGTGTCTTCTGGATTTGGGGGCCGAAGGGGAGTGGTGAATTCGCAGGGAGGAGGGGCCAAGCGGTCATTTCACATGAGTGATTAGGGGGTGGCCTGCATCCCGGCAGAGTCTATCAACAGGCTGTGTGCTAAAGACACCGCCCGCGGCCCCCTTCTCTGCTGCGCCCCACAGAATCTGTGCATGACCCTAGCACCCTGCCAAACAATCACCTCCCTATAAGAAGGTAATCATCCTATGGTGAATTGGAGAAGAAGAAAAGGCACTCCGGGAAAATGTTATGATAATAGAAAACTCTTCAGTGTTGTCACCATCTGGTGTGCTGCAGTAACAAAGAGCGCGATAATTGAGTGCCCAGTAACTTCTTTTGGCCCCAGATAATGGGCCGCTCACCCTGATTTGTATTCTTCACAAGAGTAATTCACCATCATTTCACACCACATCTGTACCACATTTCCTCCCTCAATACAGCCTTACACAGAAGTTACCACACTTAATTAAGTCCACATCATTCTGCTCAAAGAACAGAAAGGTTTGTATGGAGGCCCGAGTGGCAGAGAGGGCACAGATGAGACTTTAGTGATTCTTGTCTTGGGGGAAGGATCGAGACGGATGGGCTGCTCATGCCACTGAGGTCCGGCTCCGAAGTGGGGTGGGGATGAGCCCTGACAGCTTTCGGCTGGGCAACAGCTGTGGATAAGCTCAGGCAGGCGGCCTTCGTGGCCAGGCGAGCTCAGAGAAGGGATGGCGACCCCATTGTCGCATAATCTTGTTTTAGAAAATGTGCTACAATTGATTTGATCTGATTTCTAAGGTGCTGTCACCAGTGCATCATTAAAAGTCCTTTAAGAAACTGGAGAATAGACTAGATCACCAAAGGCAGCTTTGTCCCCTCCGACCCGCCTTGCTTTGACACACCTTCCCTTTTCCGGCTGACAGAAGGGCACAGCCTGTAAGCTATGAACAATTAACACGGCTCATTTTATTTTTCTTTAATCAACAAGACAGAGTTGCTGGGAGAATCAAAGCAACACTCTTTGGAAGACATGTTTTTAACTCTTTACTTGACCATCTTGGCCTGAGAGTGATGGCACATTCCTATGGTTGGCCATAAGCTTCACTTTACTAAACAGTTTGTTGACTGGTGTGTGTGTGTGTGTGTGTGTGTGTGTGTGCTTTTTCCCTGAAACCACTCCTAGAGGCTTCAAACTTCCCTCCTCCTAGACTTTGAGCAGCAGAAAGAAAGGAAAGCTGAGCCTAATGAGAAGGACATTAATCAACAACCTAAGTACCAATGGATGAAAGCAGAGATTCCCCCAGCCTCCCAACTATCTCAGTCCATAAGTAAATTAGCAACTCTTTTTCCTCCCTGGAAATGATAAGGAGGGAGCCAGTGTGAGGGCCTTAAAGATATTTCTCACAACAAGTGTCAAAATACTCAGAGCACTCCCAGGGGTCTACCTCCCACACACAGTATGCCCTTCATTTGTTTATCTAAATGCTGACAAATTGCAGTATTTTAACAGCCTATCTGTGGGCTCGGCTTCATTTGCATGGCGTGCCCTCTGTCTTTGAGCAGATAATGAGGCTCAACATAAAGCCCTCATTGAGGGCTCAGCAGAGCCTGACAGTGATGAATACAGAGCAGGAGAATTAGGTAGTTTAGAGGAGAATATGCTATTGTGCACAGCCCCTATCCTTTTATCTTCCCTGCTGCTCATTTTCAGGTCTTTCAAGGAAACTGCCTCGCTACCCTTTCTAGCCAGTGTCTTTTACCTCCTTTCACTTTGAATGGGCACCATCTTCCAAATCGTCAGCCCAGCCTTGTGCTATTTTAGTCCCCATAATTATCTCCCCTTCTTATCCTATGAAATGCTAGAGGTTTCCTTTCACTGTGCGAGGCACCCGAGAAAAGCAGCAACGCATTGTCCCAGGAGCAGTCGGCCCCTCCACCCACTGGATTCTCAGATAGTCTCTTTGGCAATGTAGAGCCCAGCCACCTTCTGTCGGAAATACTCGGCCGCTGTCACCAGACGGAGTTGTCACTGAGTACAACACCAAGGTGTGGGTGATATTTAGGGATGTTAAAAGCATCCAGTACAGTTAAGTGCCGCTGAATGATGGGATATGTTTTGAGAAATGCATCATTTGATGAGTTCGTCATTGTGCAAACATCATATGTGGTACAGTTTACTGCTCCTAGGATACAAACCTGTGCATCATATTACTGTAGTGAATACCATAGGCAATTAGAGCACAATGGTAAGTATTTGTGCATCTAACCACTTCAAGACTTAGAAATAGAACAGTAAAAATAAGGAATAAGAGATTAAAAATGGTACACCTCTATAGGGCACTTACCATGAATGGAATTGACAGGTGTTGAAGTTGCTCTGGGTGAGTCAGTGAACGAGTGGTGAGTGAAGGCCTAGGACATTACTGTACATACTGCAGAGCTTATAAACACTGTACACCGAGGCTACACTAAGTATAAAACAACACAAGAGTAAATCAAATACAAGAAAATATGATGCAATCTAGTGATGCTGTAAACACAAGTTATAGGAGGCTGTTGCTAGCATTTACTAGTAAAATGATAGTTTTACAGCAGACTTTTAAAAAATATGTTTTTATTGGTTTTTGAGAGAGAGAGGGATAGGGCAAGAGAGAGAAACATTGATGTGAGAGAGAAACATTGATCTTTTGCCTACTGTATACACCCTGACTGTGGTAGAACTGGCAACCTGGGTATGTACTCTGACTGGGAATTGAACCAGCGACCTTTTGGTGCATGAAGCGATGCTCAACCAACTTAACCACATTGATCAGAGCCCACAGTACATTTTTTAATAAGTAGAAAGAGTACATTCTAAAATAATGATAAAAAGTTTAGTATAGCAAATACATAAGCCAGTAACATAGTCACGTATGTTGATTATCAAGTACTATGTACCGTACGTAACTATTTGCTATACTTTTATATGACTGGCAGCACAGGTTTGTTTAGGCCAGCATCCCCACACACACATGAGTAATGCATTGCACTACAACTTTACAACAATTGCAATTTCAGTTGGTGATAGCTTTTTCCAGCTCCATTATAATCTTATGGGATCGCCATTGTACATGCGGTACAACATTGACTAAAATGTGTTTCTGTGGTGCATGACTGTAATTCAGTATTCTTCAAAAATTGAGTATTCTGAAGGTGTGTGTTCAAGCATCTATAATTTCAGTTGAGGCGCTGGTGTTTTTAAGTTGAATACAGAGATTATTTAGCTTGGTCAGAGTAAGTGATGTTGCATAGAAGGTGTCTCCAGGGAATAGCGGATGTTTTCTCATCACCGAAGTCATTCCTCAGTGTAATATACAGAACAGAAGCTTTTGGGGGATGGAACCGTAAGCTTATAGAATAATCTTTTTGGAAAGTATCTGGCCTATCCTTTTCAAAACAAGAGAAGAAGCAGAGACGGTGAAGTGATTTTGTCCAAGGCCACACAAGTCTATCCACTAACCCCATCTCACATAGAGGCCTAGGAAAAACAAGCACTGAGCTCATAGAAAAGCACCTATGCTGGTGCATTCTGGTGAATCTCAGTTTCCCAAGGCTGGGGCTCCCAATCCATTTCATTTTGAGGTGTCCTAGCACATAAAATGATCAGTCCTCTTACAAGGATCATCTGTGACTCCCAGACCCCTCACTCCCTCCACCCTGATTCTTGGATCCAGGATTCATTCTCCATAATGATCTGCTTATGAAGTGGGCAATTCTCATTTTGTCTGCTTTCTGCCTGGTTTCCTGGTTAGGTGGTGGTTCAGGTGCATGCTGAAATCCTAGCGTTTTTGTACTTCCTTATTCTCCTATATGCACTGCTCAGTGTGATGGTCAAGACCTCAACAAAATGGTTAGAAAAGCTATCAAACTGATGGGCAAAGAACCTGCTAGATAATGGCTGCGATTCCACCCAACTTTCTTATTTAGTGATACCATGGAATTCTTTAAGTTTTGTAAGTGCTTGGATGACTATAATAAATAAACTTCTAGGTCCTCATCTTTTTAAATGATGCACTTTATTTTCTCCAATTGTTAGTTCTCATACACTCAACATAGAACATACGGAAATTAGAAAAGTGTATTTTACTCCTCACTATCTCCAATTCATCATTTCATCATTATTAATGTATTGTTATGTATGTCTCTTGCTTTTTCAAATGCATTAACGTTATATCCTTAACTATATGCTTCAGGGCCAAATATTTCTTTCCATTGACATATCTAGGTTTTTTTGTGTTGTTTTTTTTTTTTTAATACTATATAGTACATATGATGGCTCTGAGAAGTACTGTTTATATATCTGGTAATAAGTAGCTAGCAAGTCCCATGAAAGAAGGTGAATAATAATAATTTCACATGTAATGACAGGTTTGTGTGCAACAGAAATTGAGAATAGTTATTACAGAGAAGTACTCAGTTATATAATTGGCTACATTGGAAAGTTAAATGCTTTCCTCGGTATTTTCTGGATGCAAGAATCCATAGGATATGTGTAGAACAGGCTTCAACAGAATAAAAAGCACAGGCTTTCAAATCTGGACTCCATTCCTTACAATCTCTGAAAGTTTAGAAAATTTGTTATCTGAGTCATCTTTTCTTCATCTATTAAAGACAGGCAATGATGCCTCTTTTAAGATTGTTATATGACTTAGGGTGGTGTATTTTAGCTGTTTAGTGCAGTGCCTGACCAACCAGGAAGTTTCTCCAAGAGTAAGAGCTTACTAGAGATACTTGTAACATCTCCTGGAATTCATCTCCTCTCAGGAGTCTCATGCCTTTGGGAGTGTTAGTGTAGCCCACATCTTCCTGGTAGCTTAGAAGGGGACCAGCTGATCAGTTTCCATTGGGAGGATATATTTGCCAGCCCTCTGTATAAGACTCAGGGATCTGCCCTCAGCACTGCTTCAAGGGCCTTTGGGAGACTGGTAATAAAAGCCATCTGTCCTGCTGGGATGGAGACGTGGTTGATAAAATTTTATGCACACGTTCCTTAGAAGTCAATGGCTGGGGTCTGCCTGAGTCTGGATATGCTCTTCCTATAGGCATGTCAGAGGACACATGTAGTGGTATTTAAGTGCTCATTTTTGTTTTGGAAAGAAAGATTTGCACTGGAGCATTATTAAAAATCACAGATTGAGGCTGTAACATATGGAAAATAGATAATTATCCTTAGTGTTCAGAATAATAATGCCAGCCTCATTGTGGAATTTGAGAGAGTAAATGCATTTACTGACCCCACTTAAAAATGAAGAAAAGAAAAGAGGACTCAAATCATTTGAGAGTGTGGCATAGCAGAATGCATTTGAATGGTTAAAAAACAAGGGTGTTGAGTTTATTTCTTTATCAATTATGCAACACGTCACCAATCTACTTTGAAATTTGACTTTTCTGGTTGTTTATTTTATTTTTCAATTTATCTTTCCATAGAGTGATGCAAATCTCAACAAAATATTTACAATAACTTGAGTGACAAAACTTACAAAATGGGAGCTCTGTTCCACTTTAATCACATCCTCAAATAGCAAATTACACAATTATCCTTGAGGAAAAAGATGTTTTTCCTGGTGAATCAAAAATCTACTGGTTTCTCCTTACTATTTGTTTTCAACTTCTTTCACCTTCTTCTATAGTAATAGAATCTCCATTGTAGCTAGGCCAGTGATTTTCAACCTTTTTCATCTCATGGTACACATAAACTAATAACTAAAATTCTGCGGCACACCAAAAAATATATTTTTTGTCAATTTGACCAAAAAAAAAGAGAGAAAGAGAGAGAGAGAAAGAGATACTTTTGATTCATTCATGCCAGGTGGATATTATTGTGCTGGCTGTTGTCATTTTTTATTTGACAATCTAAGGGAAAAGAGGTCAGTGCCCTCAACTAAATAGTCAGGTATTGCATGTTTTAAAAATTCTTCTGGCAGACCAGTATGCTTCTTATGGCACACTGGTTAAAATACATCCCCCCAATGGTAGCACATGTAGTAATTTGAGCGAGGCAAATGACTTCCTAAATAAAGACTACATTTCCCAGTCTCCCTTGGGACTAGGTGGCCATGTGACCAAGTTCTGCCTATGACAGGTAATTGGAAAAACTTTGTGCTCATTCCTGGAGCATCTTTTGATTTTTTTTTTCCATGCTAGCTGGAATGTAATAGAAAAAATGGGAACTGCCTCAGCACTCTTAGCCATTTTTGACCTTGTGAATGGCACCCATATACAACAGAACAGCAAAACAGAAAAACCTTGAGCACTGACACCATAGATATTCATTATATTTTAGAACTTATTCATATTGAAAGTTTTTTAATGTAAAGGACAATATACACTTCTTTTTTAAAGCTACTGTTATTAGGCTGGTCTGTTCTTTTACAGATCCCATCTAATTTAATTCATATACCTACACTCGCCATTCACTTTTGAAATTAAAGTGATTACCAGGTTCCTGCTGCTTATCAAGCAGTCATTTGTATTTATGGGGGTATATCTGCTGCCCCTCTGTGTGAAACCCATGGACCCTCCTCAATAGTACTTTGAGGACAATAATGAGAAGTACAAGGAGGTGCAAACCCATTAACATATGTTTTCCAGCTACAAAATTCCACTGTGACCATGAGTTCTGCTTAGAGTTCCAATGTTTAATATTGGTCCTACCCCACACAAAATGGCAGGAGTCCCAATTACTCCTCACTAATTTCTTAATTAACAAGCACTATTTGGATCACCTGGTTTCTGGTGAGCACTGTGTTAAGCAGTCTTGAAAATGTATACAAGAGGTGGTTTCTATACTGAAAGTTTTGTTGGGGAAGCCAGATGAAAAGCTAGACACTGAAAATAATTGAAGTTAAAATTTGCTGCAACTTGTAGCAATAGTTTCTAAGGTGGGAAAACCTGGGTGGGCCAGAATTGTTAGGAGTGGTCTCACAAAGGGATATAGAGGGTTCATAAAATAAATGGCGGCAGGGGGCTAGCAAAAGTGTAAAGGCAGTAGAAATCCTTTCATTTATTCCATAGCTTCATGTGTGCAAGACTGTGCTAGGTGCTTGGGGTGACAAAATTAACCTTGTACAAGTACATTTAGTTCACTGTGATTTAGGTTCCTTATATGAAAAGTGGAGATTATTATAACAGCATTCTGTTTAGGACAAAATTTGTTAATGCATATGAAGCACTTAGAATAGTGCCTGGTGCATAGTAATACTCAGTAAAATAAGCTATCGTTATCGTTGATATTATTTTAGAGGAGCTCAAAACCCAGTGAGGATGACAATGTGTAAATATTACTAATGGTAGCACATGTAATGATTTGTATAATAGAGATATGGATGCAGCACCAAGGAAAACAGGGGAGGAAAACTAAGAGTTGGGAAGAGTCATTTCTGAATCCTCCCAAAAGGAATCGTATTAGAAATTAGACTTAAAAGATACCTAGAGGTGTTTTTCCAGATAAAAAACAGAATTCTAGGCAGGGGCACATCTTGTGCAAAGGCAAGGTGGGTGGACTACATTTTGGCCTGTTGGAAAATGCTAATAATGCTTGGAGGGACAGCCAAGATGATATCTACATGCACACACTGTGCAAACATAGCAATGTTTACAACTAGCATTCATTCTGATCAGACCACATCTGTTCTGATTGGTTGGCACCTATGCTGACTGGTTGTTCTTTTGAGTATCATCCCTCCCAAAATTGTGTGGGAGACGATGTGGGAAATGTCAACATAGGCTTTGTAAACTTTGGTAAAGAATCAGGAATAAGCCCTAATGGTTAGTTTACCACTCCAAAAAATCAGACACCTGCTTCATAGAGACAACTGCCACAGTTCTTTGTCCTCCTCATTATCAGTGATGTTCTTATGTCGAGTTTGCAATAGCATCATATTGATATTGGATAAACAATTGCATCATTTGAAGGATGTCAGCGTGTCTTATACAAATGTGCTGTAAATGCAAGTGCTCATGGGATTTCCATATACTCCCCCACTCTCCAGGCCCACATATGATTTGTTCTCACAGATGATACGTGGGTGGAAGTGATGGGCATCACTTCTGGTCAGGTGTTAAGAGCTGGTGTGTGTTCTCTGTGTCCTTTCTTCCTCTGCTGTGCCACCATGGAGTGGTATTGATGAACATCATTGTTGAAAATGTGACATGAACAATAAATAATGCTTTGTATGTTAATAAATTGTGTTTGCAGTGTTGCTTTGTAACCATGACATAGGCTAGCATTGCCCTGACCAATGGCAGAATTGTTACCAGAAGTGGAGTGTTACACATTGTTAAGGACTAAATGCCCCACAAATGCATATGTCAAAACTCTACCCTCCAATAGGGTAGTTTTAGAAAATAGGGCCTGTGGGAAGTAATTCAAATTAGATGAGACCATCCTCATGAATGAGAGTAATGCCGTTCGAAGAGTATGGGAGTGTGTGATTCCTTTGCCTACACTCTGTCATGTGAGAATACAGAGAGAAGTCTGCAAGCTGGAAGGGGCACTCACTGGAACCTGACCATGCTGGCATCTTGATCTTAGATTTCACCCTCCAGAACTGTGAGAAGTAAGTACCTGTTGTTCACAAGCCACCCAGTCTATGGTGTTTTATTACAGCAGCCCAGACTGACTAAAACACACATCAAAAAACCTAAAATATGTGACTTCGGTTTAGTGCAGCCGTGGGCAAACTACGGCCCGCGGGCTGGATCCGGCCCATTTAAAATGAATAAAACTAAAAAAAAAAAAACAAAAAAAACAAACAAACACTTACTGCCATCTATATGCAAAACACCCTTATAGGTACTAGCGAGGCAAGTATAATACTTTGCCCACCCCTGGTTTAGTGACTGGTACCATTGATGCAGTTATGAAATATATCAGAGACTAAAAACATAGTAATCCCTGCTTGCGTGAAAAAATATTTAGTGAAACTATCATCTGAGGAAGTGTACTTGGTACCAGACAACGTGGATTCTAAGCCAGAAACTCTCAGGAAAAAATTGAAAAACAGAACCTTACTAGTACCTTTGCTATTGCTATTTCATAGCTAAAATTGACAAGAGGTCAAATATTTGAAAGAGGTTATTTCAGAGAGAATTGGCTCGTGCATGTGCAGAACTAAAAGGAAATAGACACGGTGCAGAAATGTGGGACCTTGTACTGGGGGAAAGCTGGCTTTAAAACCCCAAAACTATTGGGGTTGGGATTTAAAAGGGTGTTATTGTCAATTTTACCAACAATATTTTTCAAAGGAAGTTTTTTCTTTTATTTTAAGTATGAACTTTTCATTAGAGCCAATAGCCTTATGAATGAAAAGCTAGAAGAATATGCTGAGAAGGTGAGAAAATAAACATTTGGGTTATATTGAAAAGAACTGTAGTGTGATTACAGACATATAGAACTTACTGGATGCAAGTGAATTAGAGGCCTATTGAGCTTTTGAGAAAAAATATATGTTGCCAAAGAAGCCATAAATCCTCTCTTAAAACATCTGTGACTACTGAGTTTTAAAATAAATCTTGGTCCCCAACCATTCATGGGCAGGAAGCAGGCTGAGAAGTGGTACAGTCTCAAAGGACAGCATAATCCCTAGTGCCCATTAAATGTGGCCAAGAAATATAATGGACAAATAAGAATATCCTGGAAAGGGATCTAAGGACCTTGGAGAACAATGGGGGGGAAATCTCGACAACACAATCAGTGTATAATCAGGTAACACTCTACATCCCAGGCCCTTAAAAGTCTGCCCAGAGAGAGGAGGCAAATGGCTGCTGTCTGTGTTCCATTATTGCTTATTATTCTGCTTAATATTATTTCTCTTCCATCATTACGTAATGGGGGGTGGTGGTGAGCAAAATATATATTTAGTTCATTCATTTCTGGACACATTTGAACAGTTGGTGAGTATCATATGGAGATTTGGGGTTTTGAGCAGAATACCATGATAGTACGGAATCTATATCATTTCTCTTGGGGAACCCCTGAGTGTTTTATATATATGTGAGTGTATCAGGTGGCATTCCATTGGGATACCGATGGCACTCTTAAATTAGCACACATTGAGGAAGGCTTATTGATAAAGGAATTAGTTATAAAAGTGTAGGTAGAGTGTTGAGGGGACAGTAAGGATGGTGCAGAGACATGGGTATTGTTATCCCCAGGCCCTGACGAACAAGGAGCATGTATGGTTTCCAGGGCCTGGGGGAGAGTGAGGGTGAGTCATTTAGGTCAGTTCAAAAGGCTCAGAAGGCCAAGGTGACCTCACAGGGAGAGAATCAGGGGCATAAATACTCTGACCTCATCTTCCTCCTCCTCTTAGGTCCCCTGGGCCTTCCTCTTTAGTAATACCAGCTGGAAGCCAGTGGGAATGGAAGCCTTTTGATGTCCATATATATTAGCTTCTATGGGTGGAGGGCTGGGTAATCAAAGTGAAGAGCAGACGTGGCAGGGCAAGCAAATGATACACAGAATGGACAAGAGAGAAAAAGAGGGTTACTGACTGACCAGAATGAGAATGCAGGCATGTCATCCTACTCAAGGCCCCTTCCACACATTCACAATTTAGAGTTTTCAGTAAGAAATAAATACGAGCAGTGATGGGCAAAGATGTCATGGTGTATGCTGCAGATGGGTCAGAGCTTCAGCACACCATCAGTGACCTATAGGCTCAGTTAGTAAGGGGTTGATCTGGGCCAGTACTCAAAGCCCATAACTCCTTCCTTGGTATTAGGTTTCTGTCCCAGGCCTAATGGTAGCCTGGTTAAAAATAAGTAGCAGGGAATAGAGTTCATACAGTATGACAGTGTCTGAGTACCAGAAGGGATCACTCCATGTTGCCCATTAACCACCCTGCTCACCTCTTGATTAATTCATTGCATCAATGATGCTAATTCTTTACTCTTCCCTATACCTATGCCCTTCACGATGTGAAATTGTAGTTCCTTTCACTAAGCAGATGAAGTCTGTCTTTTGTTTAACACCCCTTGAACATAGGCTGTGCTTATAATTTGCTTTAGCCAGTACAAAGGGTACAAGTGATAATATACCAGTTTTAAGCCAAGATGTCTTGTGTGTCTACTTATGCTCTTGTGCTTCTGCTATTGCCATGAGAACATGCCTTAGTTAACCTGTGAGAAGGTAAGAAATATCCAAAGCAGAGCCTAGTCACTCCAGCCAAAGTCATCATAGGTTAGGTAAAAGCCAGCTGAGCCCCACACATAGGAACAATCCCAGGCAAGATTACTAGAGATTAACCTGCCTGCAGTTGATTTAAGACATGTGAACATCATTATAATATGCTGTTGAGGTTTTGTGGTTATTTATTGCAGTGTTACTAAGACAACAGATAACTGACGCACTCTCTCATTCTTCTCCAACCACATTAAATTATGGCTCCATAAGGCTATTATTCTTCTTTAACAACAGCTTTGACTGCATATTCTTCTTCTACAGCAACAACTTTAGGTCCAGTTCTCATGCACAGTGATATACACAATGTCTTTTTTCTTCAGTGTTGATAAGAATTGTTTTATCTTCTTATTCATATTCAGCTTCTTTAATCATGCTTTAGAACTAATTAAATCTACATTCTAGAATCAATCGATTCTGGATTTAAGTTCAGCTTTGTTTTTTAATGGCTAAACCCAATCTATGGATTGGAGCTTTTCATCTTGACAAGCCAGTTGATTAATGTGTGTAGCAGCACAAAATTGGGTGATGACATCAGTTGTACCTACCAGTAGAAGACTGTTATTTTTTTATGCATTTCTTTTTTTAAAAAATATATTTTTATTGATTTTTTACAGAGAGGAAGGGAGAGAGATAGAGAGTTAGAAACATCGATGAGAGAGAAACATTGATCAGCTGCCTCCTGCACATCTCCCACTGGGGATGTGCCTGCAACCCAGGTACATGCCCTTGCCCGGAATCGAACCTGGGACCCTTCAGTCCACAGGCCGACGCTCTATCCGCTGAGCCAAACCGGGTTCGGCTGTGCATTTCTTTAAAAATAATACTATTTCCTACCTACTTTGCCATGTTATGATATTGGGAATTGTCTAGTGCTGTCAGTATTTCTGTAAAGAACTGTGTTTGTTTTTTTAACAATTATGTTTTTTTTGTTTGTTTGTTTTGGATTGGCTGCCTCCTGCACGACCCCTATCAGGGATGGAGCCCCATCCCAGGCATGTGCCCTGGCTGGAAATCAAACCAGCAACCTTTTGGTGCATGGAACAATGCCCAACCAAACAAGCCACCAAGGTTGCAAAGAGAATTTTTTTCCTTCAACAATATACTGATGAGTCAAACAAACTTTAAATAGTCATCAGAATTAACTACAGAATGTGGTCATTGTCGTTCTTAGCTACCTCATGGTCTGGCAAGAGATAGAATGAGAAAAGTACAGCAAGGATGAGACAACCTTGGAAACCCAGGAAAATATTTTTATTTTTTTTTTGAGAATTCTTCCATTGATCTGATTTCTTGGCTGACTGTGGTGTGTGAAAGGAATATTGACTTGGGAGGCAAGAGAGGAGCGTTCCAAGCCATGATCATTGCCTACTGTATGTGAAGCCCTGTTGCAGTCACTTCCACTCTCCTGGGCCTCAATTTTACATGCCCAGAAAAATGAGATGATTTTATTGGATCATACGCAAGGTCTTATTTGGCTCTCAGTCTTCATGACATTCAGTTTAGAGAGAAGGAAAAAAAAAAAGAAGGAAACATTTCAGAAAGACTGTCCATTTTATTTCCTCCAATTTTTATAAAACTTTGGCGACAAAAACAATTTCAGAGATGTGGCCAATCTGAGTAGAACCCTTCCTTAAAAGAAGAGAATTTGCCTGGCCGGTGTGGCTCTATGGTTGAGTGTCTACTGGGAGGTCAGGGTTTGATTCCTGGTCAGGGCACATGGCCAGGATGCAGGCTCAATCTCAAGTAGGGGGCATACAGGAGGCAGCTGATCAATGATTCTCATCATTGGTATTTCTATCTCTCCCTCTGCCTTCCTCTCTAACATTATATATATATATATAAAGAATAAGAGAATTTGAGAAGAGAAAGATCTTTTTTTTCACAGGGTGATTGTGACCTGTACCGCACAGCAGCAGGTGACCCAAAAGAGGCTGCTTTATCCATGTTTAGGATTGTTGGTCTCTGGAAACACACCCCAGCCAGGGATAGAAGTGGCAGATATGAGAGTCACAGGGGCCTTGAAACGTTTTGGGTAAACAGCTCCTTTGGAAATGGTCAGCACCGGGGGTCCCCAGGTTGTCCTGGCCTCCTCCACCACCCGCCTTCCTGATCTGCAGGCAGCAGCCACCCCAGCCTCTGCCTCCACTTGGCTGTGCTGGAGCTGAGCTCCCACTGCCGCTGAGCGGAGCAGGGGACACTCACTGCCCTGAGTCAGACAATTTGGAGGGTGTGACCTATCAGACCACAGAACTCTCACCACACGCACACTGGAGTCTGACTCAAGGCCACAGAAGCAGGACAGTCAGACTTTTGTGGTCAAGAGCCCCTCACCTCCTCAGTTCCCAAACCCCCTGGTGTCAGTCCACCCACCCTGTGAGCACTCATGGTGGTGGGAAACCTCAGGGCCCTGGGAGGATTTTGGCAGAAAGAAGCAGTTGGGGCAGAGTGAATTATGCTTGAAGAACTAGTTGGCCCATACCCTCAGATGAAATTGTTTTTAACTTGCAAACAATTCCTGACATCTGTGGGCGTTCACCTCTTATAATTTTATTTCCCAATTAAATTGTAAGTCCTCATGGCCTCCTTGTTCCGTCCTACTTCCAGTGCCTATCACAAAGGAGCGCCGGGTGGGAATTGATGACTTGGTAAATGTTTCCCTCTGGAGCCCTGTTACAGCTCCTGACCACTCCAAAGGTGGCCATCGCCTGCCAGGCAATACGGCAGGTGGCACAGGTCAGTGCTGCCCGCTCAGCTCCCCACCACACACGAGAGCTGCTCTTCTAGAAACTTTCCTGACAAAACAGAATTCTTTACTGGCCAACGTAACCCCTTTTCTCTATTTGCTTCAGTTCTATGATGGAACGTATTTATATATATGATTTTTCAACATTTTTGCACAATTTTGCACAAAACTTATTTAGTCCTGAAAGGCATTGTTAGCTAATCAATTGGTTTTGCTATATAAATTAATTTTGGTGGTTTCTCCTAATCTTAGATGGATTATTGTCTAAATTATTCTTTAATGTGTTTTAATAGCTCCTTGATAAGTGATTCATCAACCCATATTTAAAAGTTACCTGTTTTCAATTAATGGTAGCAATATTAGTTGTCCCTTACCATGGGTTTTAAGAGTCAATATATTTTACTCCTAGGTATATAACAAAAATAAATGAAAACATAAGTTTACACAAAATCTTGCACATAAATGTTCATAGCAGTATATTCATAAAAGCTGAAAGGTAGAAAACAAACAAAACAAATGTCTATCAACTGGTGAATAGATCACCAAAATGGGTTGTATCTATACAATGGAATATTATTCAGCCATAAAAAGTAACAAAGTGCTGACACATGCTACAGCATGGATGAACCTTGAAAACATTAGACAGGCAAAGAAGCCAGACTCAGGACCACCTATTCCATTGATATGAAGTATCCAGAATATAGAAATCAATAGAGACAGAAGGTAGATTAGTGGTTGCCCAGGTATTGGGAGCAGGGTTGAGGAGAAATGAGAACTGACTTAATGGGTACAAGGTTTCTTTTTGGGGTGATGAAAAGGCTCTAAAATTGATCACAATGATGGTTGTACAACTGTGTGAATATACATTAAAATCCATTGAATTGCACACTTTAACTGGATGAATTGAATGGTATGTGTACTATTTCTCAATAAAGCTATTATAATAAAATATTAAAGAAGAGCCAACCTATTAAACCTCTAACTGTTTACATCATAAATTATCTCTTCCTTTTTATATTTATTATCAACAAAAGTAATTAAGAAAAAGTATAACAGCAGTCACCTTATTAAAAACAACAATATAATACAGTCATATTCAACAATAGTGGTAACATGCTTTTTTTTCATGGAATGGTTTTTTTATATGGAGCAATCAGGAAGTGCCATTTAATCGAATGGGTTGGCAACAGCTATAATTTATTGCCTTTTAAAAATCACTGAATAGGTGAAAATCAATCCTTCTAATGACTGCAGGGACTGACCTGACCTGCTTTCTGTTTCCTCTATGCATGACCTCCTACCCCTATTCCTTGCTCAGTGCCCTGTAGCTTATGTCTCTGTACACAGTTGGCATGCTGCTCCCACCTCAGCCTTTGCCTGGAATGCTCCTCCCACATACATGAGCATGGCTCCACGCTCACTCAAGTTTTTCCCAGATGTCAAATTCTCAATGAGGCCTCCTCTGACTGCGTAGGGCAGTGATGGCAAACCTTTTGAGCTCAGCATGTCAGCATTTTGAAAAACCCTAACTTAACTCTGGTGCTGTGTCACATATAGAAATTTTTTGATATTTGCAACCATAGTAAAAAAAAAACAATGTATATTTTTGATATTTATTTCATATATTTAAATGCCATTTAACAAAGAAAAATCAACCAAAAAAATGAGTTTGCATGTCACCTCTGACGCGTGTGTCATAGGTTTGCCATGACTGGCCTAGGGTATTCCTCAGACATACTAAATAATTTAGTTACTTTTAATGTTTACATTGTCTTGCAGATCTGTCCTTTCAGAATATAAGCTCTATGAGGTGTGGGATATTTGGCCATTGTAGTTCCTGACACATGCCAGGGATGTACCACAGTGCCTGGCATATAGTACATCTTCAATAAATATCTGTTGAATGGAGGAATGGACACAGATGCTAGTAGCCCAGTTTGAGGAACACAATGTAGAAAAAAAAAATTGATAGACTGCTTTAAATTCTCCTACAGGTTAATGCCATATAATAATTCAGTCAGCCAAACAAATATTAATTGAGCACCTTCTGTGTGATGGGCACCTGGTGGCAGTGATGTAATGATGGAGCTTACATTGTAGTGGGAAGACCAACACAACACAGCTAAACAAGAACATATGGTGCCAATTGGTGCTGAGAGCTTTAAAGAGAAACAGTAGGGTAAGGGATAAAAAACTAAAGGGTGCTGGGATGGTGCACAAAGACTTGAGTAAAGTGAGGGAGCGACTCATACACATCTGCAGGAAGTGCATCTCAGATAAAGGGAACAACTGATGCAAGATCCTGCAGCAGGAAGATGTGGGTGTGCCAAAAATAAAACAAACAAACAGCAAGACGTGAAGAGGAGAGTGACAGAAAGTGATGTTGGAGTGCACTCTAGGAATCAAGTCATCCCAGATCTTTGCGGACCAAGGTCAGGACTCATCAGCTGTATTCTTAGGATCTAGGGAGCCTCTGCCAGTTTGAGCTGACATGATCACTTCTCCACTGAGTGACATGATTTGACCTACATTTCCAAAAGGCTGTTTAGACTCTGGTGGTGAGAATGTAAGGAAAGCAATAGGATACATGGTATCCTATCTAATAAAAGAGAAACATGGTAATTAGCATACGAACGCTACCCTTCCCATTGGCTAATCAGGGCGATATGCAAATTAACTGCCAGCCAAGATGGTGGCTGGCAGCCAGGCAGCTTGAAACTTACATGAGGCTTGCTTGCTTCAATGACGGAGGACTCCAACGTTCCCCACCTGCCTTGCCGGCCTCTGAGCCTGCAGTTTGAAACATTGTAACACATAGAGCAGCTAAACAAAACC
>NW_006286587.1:7780074-7789816 GCF_000327345.1 Myotis davidii
GGGATTGGGCCTGCCCTCTGCCACCTGGGAGCAGGCCTAAGCCAGCAGGTCGTTATCTCCCGAGGGTACCAGACTGCGAGAGGGCACAGGCCGGGCTGAGGGACCCCTCCTCCCCTTTGAGTGCACAAATTTTTGTGCACCCGGCCTCTAGTGTGAAAATATGAGGGAAATATGGTGCTACACTCTATCTGGAAAGTAGCAATAAGCCTCAAGGGGAAAAGAACTAAGGTGATTCTCCTCCACATTGGACAGATCAGACCTTACAGATCTTTGCCTTTATCCTGGGAGCTGTTTTGTGTGACAGGCAAGCTGGCATGTGTCTAGAGGAGCAAAGAGGACAGTGAGAAGGATGAACCTCATGGGATGCGAAATGGCCAACTGTGTTGGGATGAGTTCCATCTCCTCAAAGGCAGGATCCACAAATGTCATGAGCTATACTCCTGTCCAGGATGGAAGGTTAAGCTGTTCTGTCAGTTCCTCAAAGTCACATAAAACATGGGGTCTCAAGTGAGTTTGCTCCTCTCTCAGATTGGATTCACCCAAAACAGTTCCTGAAACAGTATGTCAATGGCAGCAATTTGGGGGGAAGTAAAATAAATATAGCATGAGAGAGGGAAAGTGAGGAAGGAAACACGCCCATACAGGGTGTGTTACTGAACCAGCTTCGGCTGTGAGCAATCGGAACTCAGTCCTGCTGGGGACTGCTGGAAAGTGGTGTGAAGTCTGGCTGGGATTTATCCCTCCCACTTGGCAAGGGAACTGGAGTTTGTATTCACCAAACCCAATCTGTCATTCATCGAGGGCTGCTACCAGTGGTGTTAATCCCCCTTCACTTCTTGCCCACCACGTGAGTGGATAAGTTTTAGGCAGTCGGAGCCAGAGAAAGCCATTTGCCAAGAGGAAGTAGGGCTGCTGTGTCCTGAAGGCATGAGGGCAAGAAGCCTGGATAGGGTTCCCACTGTATCTGCTGCAACCACCCCGCAGGGCCACGTACAAGTGGTGTCCTTGGGGTTTTGCAAGCAGCCTCTAGTTCATTCTAACTTCCCTAATCCTCCCCTGTGACATGGGCAGCCAGAGGAGCACATGCTTCTGCGTCTAAGCCTACAGACTGTCCTTTGAAAGAACTCATTGTCTGGGCAGGGCAGATGGTATTAATAGCAGTGAGAACTATGTTGAGCTCTTCACAGATCAGTGATAACACCCCAAGAGGTTCTTTGGGGAACTCAATCACAGCAAGCAAAGGTTTTATAGCCCAAAGTCAGGTTATCTTCTGTTTATGACTATTTCTGTGTGAAGAACCTTATGAAGCCCAGGCATCTTTGCTGGTTACCAGCAGCCGATGTTTTTGTCTTTTTGTTCCCATCAAATAGTCTGTGCAAAGCATATGAGTCCTGCATGATTTAACAAAAGGCACTCCCTCACTGGCAGGAGATGCAAACATAAGTAATGGGTTTAAAGCATTTTCCTTCTGAGCTAAAATTTTGATTTGATCCCAGCTTTGACCTGTGAGAAAAAAAAAAAGTATGATTGAGTTTTAATCAGACTCTGAAGTGAAGTGTGTGTGTGTGTGTGTGTGTGTGTGTGTGTGTGTGTGTGTTCAAGCAAAAGGAATGTTTGAAGTAATAATGGCTTCAAAATTAAAGAGACCAAAACGACGATCCAGGAAGCTGAGAGGACACCAAGCAGGAAAAACTCAGGAAATCCTCACTCAGATTTCCAAATATACAAATAGATTCCTTTTATTCTGCCATGAATCAAAATGATGCCACGTCCTGTCATGAAGGATGTTGTTGACCAGGTTGAATGAGCGCCAACCATGCCTTGCCTTTGTTTCTACGGCAGTCATTTCAAGTTCAGCATCTTAAGGCTGGTAGTCACCTTATTTGGCAAACTCTCAGGAGTTCCGTTTCCAGATTTATTTTGAGGTGACAGAATTTTCATCTAATCTTTACCTCAGGGTAGGAGACCTGTTAATTGCTGGAGGCCAGATGTACAAATACTTGTGTACTTGAGGCAGGTGACTGCGCATGCAGCCAAAATTAAAATACAGAGCAATAGCTGGGGAAAAAGTCCCTACCATAATGTCTTAAGCTAAACTGTCATTGAACTAAAGGATATTTTAAAAGTTGTCAAATGCAAATATATATGTGAGTAGGTCAATAGATAACATTGGCTTAATATTTCTTTCTTACGGTAAACCATATGCAACCATTAGTCTCTCTAAATATTAACTCTCAGACTAACCAGGTAACTGGTTCTTGGGGTTGGGAGGATGAAATGGTCTGTTGAACCATTTCACATGGGGATGAAGGGCAGTGACATAATCACTTCTGAAACCAGCAACTCAACTGTCTCAGAGACATAAAAGTCTAGGCTCCCTAAACCAGCTACATAGGGCCTGTGTGGAATCTCCTTTGAGTTTCAGAAGGGGGCACGGTGCCCATCTTTCCCAGCTGCAGGAAAGAAGAAATCACCCTAAATGCTGAGATAATGCCTGAACTTGCAATGTCTTCTGTCCTGCCTTCCAGTCTACCCCCATCAAATTCTATCTTTATTTTAGGCCATGACTCAATACACACCCCCACCCCTCAGTCAGCTGTGACTCATAGCAGAAGCTAGATAAAATGAACCCTGCATGGCAGTAGTGGGAGAGTTGCAGTGTTTTTTCCTTTTTTTTCCCCCCAAATGAAAAAAGTTAGGTCAAAGGGCCAGGTGGGAATCTTCTTTTTTTTGTGCATGTGTGTGTTTAATTTTGGGGGAATTCCTGAATTAGATGAGAGATTCAGCAGGGTTTTCCCTTTTAAGGTAATCAGTGCTAATGTGGTTCAAGCTTCCACCATGGGAAATAATCTATGATTGATTATGAAAATAGCCCCACTTTTTTACTAATCCCTGTATCCTTGCCATTTGCAATGTGAATTTACAACTACTTCCATGACAGGGTGGGGTCTCTTTTTTCATCTCTCAAATCTGGGTTTGGATGTGTGACTTGCTTTAACCAATAGAATGTGGAGAAGTGATACTTTGCCAATTTCACATCTAGGCCTTAAAGGACTGTAAATTCTCAGGCTTTCTCTTTTGCTCCTCTGCTCTTCTGTGATAACAAACCCAGACTAGCCTGTGGGAGATGACCACCACATGAAGCAGAGCCAAGTCATCCAGGCTGAGGATATCCTAAACCAACCAGACCCAGCCTGCCAGCCACAAGGCTACAGACCAATGAGTGAACTCAGCTGAAATCAGCTAACCTTGCTCGAAGTTAACAGAACCTCTCTGCCTATCAATAGCTTCACAAGAAAAACAAAAAAGAAAATTGCCGTATTGAGCCACTAAGATCTATGGTAGTTTATTTTGGTGATAGGTGACTGATGTACTAGCCTTGTGCATTTTAATTCAACAATATGGGCTGACATTTTTAGATTAAGAGAACTCAAGCCATGTGTGTTTCAGGGGGCCATGTTTCTGAATCTTGAGTCCTCTAAGTTTACAAAATGTTGTTATTCAAAGGTCCTCCTAAGTTGAAAAAAAAAGAAAGAAAGCTCTTAAAGTATGTGACATAAACTAATTAAGAGGAAGTTTTACTTTTATTCTGCTATACATAGGTGACCACACCTAAATAAAATCAGTGCTAGACTGAGTTAGTTTGCTAGAGCTGTAGAGTACAAAGTATCTCAGACTTAAACAGCAGAAATTCATTTTCTAGAGGCTAGAAATCCAAGAACAAGGTGTCAGCAGATTTGGTTTCATTGAAGGCCTCTCTCCTTGACTTACAGATGGCTGTCTTCTCCCTTCTTCTCTCTGTGTCTTCACTTGGTCTTCCCTCTGTGTGTGTTTGTGTATTCTTGTAAAGACACCAGTTATATTGTATAAGGCCCACCCTAATGATCTTATTTTAACTTTAATTACTCTTTAAAGTAATATAGTCCCATACTGCGATATAGGAGTTAGGACTTCAACATTTGAATTTGGAGACACAATTCAGCCCATTGAGGCTCATTTTCATGCTGGCTGTTGTTATATTCCTAAAACACAGCTCTGATTTTATTACTGCCTTGTCAGATTCTTTCTGTGGTTCTGAATTGCATAAAGATTCATTGTTCGCTACACTGACCCCTCCAGTTCCACCATTATCTTTGCCCAATACTCAAAGATACTCCAAACTTGATTCTTTTCTATCTTTATTTCCAATTACTTATGCCATCATGGTTGACACATCGCCACCATAGTCTACTTTATTTTTTTTATTTTTAATTTTTTAAGTATATTTTATTGATTTTTTACAGAGAGGAAGGGAGAGAGATAGAGAGTTAGAAACATCGATGAGAGAGAAACATCGATCAGCTGCCTCAGGTACATGCCCTTGACCAGAATCGAACCTGGGACCCTTCAGTACGCAGGCTGACGCTCTATCCACCGAGCCAAACCGGCTTCGGCACCATAGTCTACTTTAGTTCCTTAACAAACATACACAGCTCTCCCATTTCTGTGCCTCTCATCCAGATCTTCTCTAAGTTTGGAATGGCTTTTCCCATTGCTTGTCAAAATCCTTTTCAATTCTATAACCTCCAAAAATTCTTCCAGTTTAGTACTCAAGTCAAATTGAATCTCTTCTAAGTATTTTGCCATCACATGGCACATCTATAACTGCACTTTTTAAAATAGTCTTTCTATGGCCTAGCCTCTGTGGCTCAGTGTTTGAGCATGAGCTTATGTATCAGGTCACTGTTTGATTTCTAGTCAGGGCACATGCCCAGGTTGTAGGCTCAATTCCCAATGGGTTTTGGGGGCAGGGCATGCAGGAGGCAGCTAATCACTGATTTTCTTATCATTGATGTTTCTATCTATCTCTCTCCCTCCTCCCTTCCTCTCTCTGAAATCAATACAAACGTATCTTTAAAATAGTATTTCTGTGTTATGACAATCTGATTGAGTGGCTGGAGTTAGAGCTTATTTGTATTAGTTTGTTTTCCTACAGTGGCTTTTTATATTGTACGTACCTATGGTAGAAACTATTGTGGTTACCATTTTCCATATTACCCTCTTCTTGGGCACACAGCCTTTCAGGTGGCTGAGTAGGGGACATGTGACTGAATTTTGGCCAATAAGATATGTGCAGAAATAATGTATGATAGATCTCCTATGTGTGGATATGGCAGTCAGCCTCCTGTTTACACTCATATGTGTCTACTATCCTCTTCAGCTGTCTATTACTCATTTTCCTAAGCTCTCTTTCCTTCTAGATTCAGGGTAGGTTCAGCCAATGGGAGAAACTGGCTGAAAAAGGAAAAGAAAGCCAGGATGTATCCTCTCTCTCTCTCTCTCTCTCTCTCTCTCTCTCTCTCTCTCTCTCCCCCTTTCTCTCTTTCCCATGGCATCTCTATTAGCAGCCACTCTCCTCCTGGCTCCAGATCCATTGGACAAGATCCTACTATGGATCTTGCTCCTGTGAGATAGTCTAGGTTCCTGGACTCTAGCAAAAATACCACAGCCCCTGGTGGAAAGCCGTTTCCTGATGTTGTTCTGTTTGGTGGCATCTCTGTTCCTTGTCTGGCATCTATAGAACAGAAGTAATTATGCAGGCCTCACAGGGCTATTATGAGAGCGAATAAGCTAATATATGCAGAATTCATAACCGAGTTCCTTGCACACGATGGATGGATTCCAAATCCTGAGTCTCTTCAGCAGTACACAGGCAATGGAGTCTTCCTTCAGTCTCTGAAACTCTACCAGGTCTTGATTTCTTTCCTACTCAGTGACCATGTGAGCTTGTCTGCTTTGCTGCCTTTGAGTCCTCCCTTCAGCCCTAACTCGTACAGACCTCACATGATTTAGTTCACTGCACCTCTTTTATCCTCTCCATCTTGAGAGAGCATCCTCACCTTCATGGATTCAATTCTGACCTTTCTTCAAGGAGGGCCCTCCCATGTGCATCTTTATCTGTCATCTCCCTCTCAAGTTTCCATCTGATTTCTCCAAGTGCCTCCTGGGCCCTTCTCATTGGCCACCCAGGTACTGTTCACGGAAGGAGTGTCAGTTGGGGAAATGAGAGGTCAAATCTCTAACCTACCACTGATGCCTTTATTGTTATTTTAGGACTTTGGGGGATTTAGATGCTCCTTTAAGAGACGGCTTTAGGTACAGATTGTTTCTAACTAATATTCCTTCTAATTCTATTGCTTTGGTTTTACATCAAAACTTAATTCATTGCCAAAACCGGTTTGGCTCAGTGGATAGAGCGTCGGCCTGCGGACTGAAAGGTCCCGGGTTCGATTCCGGTCAAGGGCATGTACCTGGGTTGCGGGCACATCCCCAGTAGGAGATGTGCAGGAGGCAGCTGATCGATGTTTCTCTCTCATCGATGTTTCTAACTCTACCTCTCTCCCTTCCTCTCTGTAAAAAATCAATAAAATATATTTTAAAAAAAACTTAATTCATTATCTCCACTTCCCCCTCAGTAAAACTGAGTCTTCCTCCAAATATATATATTCCTTAAGGCTCAAAACTCTAGAAGTCAGATATGACTCAGTTACTCTCCCTTCTGTATCCCCTCTACTGTGGCAGTAGAGGAGTTAAAAACTTGACCATTAAGTCAAATGACTTGGGTTCAAATATTGACTTCAGCATTCATTTATTATGTAGCATGAATATACTTCTTTTTCTAGAACTCAGTTTTGCACCTCCATAACGGAGGTGAAATGAAGAAAACACTCAATGCCATGCTTGGCATAGAGGAAGCATTCAATAAATATTTACCATTATCCATCCATCAAGCCAGCCAGCCAGCCAGCCAGCCAGCCAGCCAGCATTTGTTTGGCAGGGCAGTTGCTTTCCTTTTGAAATGGATTTTTACTTATTTTATCTCCTGAGAGTTCATATTTTTTTTTCTTTTGAGAGAGAGGCCTAATTTCTCTTAAGTCACAAAACAGCTTGCTTATCAAAAAGCTACACAAAATATATGGGGGATTTATACTCCTAGAGAAAAAGTATGCATGCACCTAATTTTCCAAAGACAGTCCTAGTTCATACCTATCATTCTAGCTCAATCATAAACAGCATCTCATTTCTCTGTCAAAAGTGGCCTCAGTTGGGATAATAAATTATATGTGATCTGTATATGCAGGTGATCTGTTTGGGTCTTGGGTTTTTTTTTGTGTGTGTGTGTGTGTGTTTTTTTACCATAAAGAGCTCTTAGAATAAAGCCCCCATATTAAACAACATTAGTAAAAAGTGTTTTAAAATAAATGATTCCTACCCACTATGATTTTTCAAACTCAATAACAACAATATTATTTACTTTGTTTGATAATGAATCTTTACTACATTTTATCCTATATGTTTCAATAATAAAGTAGAATCTATCTGATTGGTGGTTTAAAAATTATTTCCTAACTGAAACTCATACATATGCGTTAAAAGTAAATATGTATTTATTTTCCAATTTGGATGTTATATACATTTAAGGTCTTTCTCACAAAATATGTGACCCTTAATATTTTTATAAAGGTTAATTATGTCTCATAAGGAAAGATAAATGCTTACTATCAGAAGAGAGATTCTGTTTCTTTTTTATTGAATTTATTGGGATGACATTGGTTAATATAATTATATAGGTTTTAGGTGTACAATTCTATAATATGCCATCTGTATATTATATTATGTGTTCACCACCCCAAGTTAAGTCTCCTCCCATCACCATTTATTCCCCTATACCTTCTTCTACCTCTCCCCAACCCCTTTCTCTTTGGTAATCATTATGCTATTGTCTCTGTCTATGAGTTTTTGTTTTGTTTTGTGTTGTGTTTTCTCTTTCTCAATCACTCTACCTTTTTCACCCAGCCCTGTAACTCTCCTCCCCTCTCACAGCTGTCAGTCTGTTCCGTAGAGAGGTCCTTTATAGTTTTCATCTTCAAAGAACCACTGAAGATAAACAGTCATCCTCAGCAGAGACTGAAATGTCTCCCTTGTTGTTTTTGCTTATGTTGCAGATCTGAATATGCTATCTGATTACATATCTTGAAAAATTCACTCGAGGTCTAATGTGGAAAAAACTGGCAATCCATTTCTTCATAGCTGAGACAGCCCTTGAAATTGCCAAAGGGAACTCCAGGGACTCTGAGGCCATATTGGAAAGTGACATCAGCCCATTTAGGATTCATATGCTCAGAGTCTTCAATTAAATATCATATTTAATTGAATATGATATTTAATTGAAATGGGAGGGGTAACTGAGATGCCCTAAACTCCAAGTGAGTTTAAGGACTCAAATATTTTTAATTCAGTAAAGAAATTGAATTTAATTCAAAACAACAAACACCCCCCCCCAAGAAATATGCAATATGCTATGGAGATTATGAATATGATTGAAATGTGATCTTTGTTCACACAAAACAACTTCTTCCACCTCCCTCTCCCCCAAAATAAATAAAACCATGGTTTTCTGAAAAGGGAAGAACTATGGAGATTATAGCATTTTGCCAAATAGACTCTCCATTAATAGTTACAAATATTAGATAACAAAACTAAATGGTCAGACAGATTGGAGCACTTGGTTTCCACTTCCATCCATTGAGCCTGTTGCTCTGCTGAAACACATACACATACTCCCTAACGTGCATATACTTAATTAAAATGTAGATTTGGGAGCTCTTCCCACAAAAAAAAAATCTGCTCTAGGGGATTTGGGATGGTTTCCAGAAACTCACTTATCATTCAAACACACCAAGGGATTCTGGCAGGGATTCAAATCTCCATCAGGATGAGATGAAGATGAAGAGCTCTGAGATGATAAGTTAGACTCAGAAGCGTTCAGAACACAAGAGGGAGGAGAGATTCCCATTCTCCACGGAGGCAAAAATAATGGGAAGGATCTTGTGCAATGATGGCCCCAATTTGTTCATGCTTCCTTGTATGAGGGCCCTTTGCATCACCCTCGTATACTCACACTTTCATGCTTGCACACACATGTGCTTGTGCACACGCACACTGTGAAAAAAAAGTTAAGATTGTTTTGGACAAGGAATTTTATAGATGAATATTAGTATTTTGATCATTGTTGAATTACTTTATTTTTATATTCCTAGGCTAACCCATGCAATCAGCCACGTATTCCGTGCACACACACACTGTGAAAAAAAGTTAAGATTGTTTTGGACAAAGAATTTTATAGACGAATATTAGTATTTTGATCACTGTTGAATTACGTTATTTTTATACTCCTAGGCTAACCCATGCAATCAGCCACGTATTCATCAAATATTTACTGAGCATCAACTACATGCCCATCTCTATTATTAGTCCTAGAATTAACTATTCTCCAATAAATGATTTGGTTGAAACCCTTTATCCTTTACCCAATTATTTTAACTCAATACATATGTTGAGATTTTGGGGGCGGGGGGGCTGATATATTCATATGTGTTGTAATAAATCAGGTTTTATGGCACTTCATAGTGGATATTTGGTTGTACATTTTACAGCAGATCAGGCCTCTTATATTAGTGGTAGGATTTAGTGCCTACATACTTTAAGGGATACTTGGTAGGCTGGATTCTTGTTTCTGCTAATACCATCCTCCCAGCTCTTTTAATTGCTCATTGATTGCTTGAAATGCATACATATTCATTCAAATGTTAAGGTTTCGTTCCCTATTAGGCATACCACCCAGTTTTCATTAATACTTAACCTTTTAATAACCTTACCACTATCACCCACCCTCTATCCACTCCTCAGCCCACCTGGAATG
>NW_006286587.1:7790627-7802499 GCF_000327345.1 Myotis davidii
CTCTATGATCTCGAAGGCCCTGGGGTACTGCACAGATCCCCTCTCGCTTTTCCTAAGTCATGCTTGCAATTTTGTAAAAAGTCCCTTTTTAAACAGCCATTTACTATCCCATTAAAATATACCCTTTGTTACTTGATAGAAGATAAACCTTTATGTCTGGGGTAGTCCCATTGATACCTCACAACAACTCAATTGTTACTCTTTATCTTCCTTTGCAGATTTAAAACGTCAGAGGTACATTGCCGATGGCCATGAGGGCTGAGATATAAATGCATCAGAATTAAAACCCAACTTTGCTAATTACAAACCCACATTCTAAAATGATGGAATCCTGCCTTATTGTTAATAAACGTATTTTTATTATTACTGGGTTTCTGGCTCAACACTGAGCACCACGGCCATTGTTGAGCACTCAGCCAGGTCCCTGGTGGGCACTGGGGACGTTCTGTGCAGGGGAATGCGGAGCAGCCTGTGGCCGGTCAGGCAGGCCAGGTGCCGCCCTGCCAGATGGCCGCCCACCCCAGAGGCCACTATTGAAAACCTGAAAGAGACAAAATGCCTGTGGAATCTTCCAAGAGGGACCAGATGCTGCTTAGGGAAAAACCTGTCCACACTATGGCATCAGGCGACAGAGGAACAAAGCAAGGGACCAGGAGCTGCCCTGCCTCATTTTAGAGTAAAATAATTGCCTACTGCCCTGTTCTTCCCCCCTGTGTGGTTATCCATAGGTTAAAATGATCCCATCAAAAGATTCATATTACAGCCCGGCCTGTGTGGCTCAGTGGTTGAGTGTCAACCTATGAACCAGCAGGTCACAATTCAATTCCCCGTCAGGGCACATGCCCAGGTTGAGGGTTTGATCCCCAGTGTGGGGCGTGCAGGAGGTGGCCGATCAATGATTCTCTCTCATTGATATTTCTATCACTCTCTCCCTCTCCTTCCCTCTCTGAAATCAATACATTTTTTTTTTTAAATAGAGTCCTAGTACAAGCAGATTCTGAGACATGAACTCCCCCGCTTTCTACCTTAAGGATTTCCATGGAGAAGTATATGAAGGGGAGAAACAAAAAAAACAAAAAAAAAAAGAGGCTCCCTGCTTGTTGCCGGGCCCGGGTATGTGTTTTGTTCCACTGCTAGTATTTCTGTTGGCAGCGGGCAGCCTGTTGGAGCGTATCCCCCAGGCCTTAAGTAGAGGCACCGGGTCCTGTGGGATGGAGCCTTATCAAATGGGGCTGGAAGGCGGTTTTGTCTGATGTGACCCGGGGTGTTCGCAGGGATCTGTGAACAGACACAGGTCTGCATGGCCAGCGCCCTCTGCCTCCCTTTGTTCCGCCCAGCGCCAGCCTGCAGCAGCCGAGCTGGGGATTGTGCTCCTGAAAAGGATTTCGAGGTGGCCACAGTGGCCAGAAGGAACCGAGAAACCACGAGGGCTGAAAGCCACGAAGAACAACACACATTGGCTGTGGAGCTCCAGTCCTGTCCATAAATTAGAGGATCCCTTTTCAGATCTGTGGTGCCCCTAGAAATCTGAACTAAGGCAGAGAGGAGCCGGCTGAGGTCTGTAGCCCACCATTTACCAAATGTGCTGTCATCAGCATCATTCACTCATTTTGTGGGACACAACATTTTAAAAAGCAAGTCAGAAGGCTATCAGAAGAGTAAGAACTGGCTGCATTTAAGATTTAATGAAGCCCGCCTTAGTTTTCCCTGCTTTCCCCCTCCCCCCCAACCCATTCTTAAAATCTTGTGCACTTGAACGGAAATTTAATCTGCATTTGGGTCTGATTTGTTTACCGTAGACTCATCAAAAGGCTATTTTGTAGGAACGAGTTCATATCCAACAAGATTTATATAACTTTCTGTGGGGCTGTATTTTTAAGAAATAGGAGCTGAAATTGGGTCCTATGGACAGACTTGCTGTGGCTGTAGCTGCGATTGCTCTGTCTTCCCACATTCTAAACTCCCTGACTCCATCCCAGGCACCTCAAGCTCTGCACTGAAATAAAGGCAATCTGTGCCCTGTCACCTGAATTTGAACCACCTGTGTGCCCAGGAATATGCCCTGGTGTTCTGTGATGTCACCTATTTTCATTTGTCACACACTGCCTGTGGCTGAGTGCAGGCGGATGAATATCTAGACACAAAGGTGCTGATCATGTTGGGTTTGGGGCTACCATCTTACATAGACTTTTAAAAAAAGAGAAGAAAACCATGTATAACTTTTGAAAGTGATATGACTTCATTGTTCTAATCTTATTTAAAATACACATGTGCAATGAAATTATTATGAAGACAAAGATAATGTTGTGAATCTATCTAACACTTGATTTTTTTTTCAAATCTATTATCTTGTTTGATTCTCCTCACAGCATTGTGAGGTAAAGATAGACTTTTTAGTTTTCTCTTACAGATGAGGAAATGGAGGCCCAGAGTTTCCATAACCACACAAAAGATATATTTAGGATCATCACCTGTGTCTTCAATATGTTATCTGTGTTTAATTTATTTGATAAGACTCCATCCCACAGATCACCAGCAGGGGTATAGGACCTTAGCTTAGGGACCTGCCTGTCCAAATTCCAGTAAGATAACTGTTCACATCTGGAGGTGTAATTCCCCTAATGACCCAGCAGGATCTTCCGGGTAGGATTGTCACAAATCGCTTGGGGGGGGTGGGAATAAGAAGGGGAAATATAAATTACTGTCTCCCTGTGATGTCAGCTTGAACTAATCTCTAAAGCACATACTGCAAATGCAGCAAACCTGGTGAGGAGAAATCATGGACCCAGGTCTAACCAAACACAGCTTTGGCCCCAAAGGATGCAGATATGAGCCTGGAATTTGGAAGAACATTGGATAGAAGGATTATACATTTTATTTAAAGTCTCTTAGCTTGAAGCAAATGTTATTGTTACTAGTTAGCAACTAGGCTAGGTTTGGAGCCAATCTTGACTACCTATTCAATGTTTCATTCTAACTGCGAACAAATTGGTGCTTTAATGAAATAGCCCTGAATTAGAAGTAGCATATAAATAGCCAATTTTCACCCTGTTCATAATTCCAAGTAAAAAAAAAATTTTGAATAAGACACATTTACCACATATGGCCCTCCAAAAGGTTGTTGAATGGCAAAAGATTTGCACACATTTAAATTGGATTTCACACAATCTGTAAAATAACAGAGTATTAAGGGCAATTAGCCTAATTAAACAAGATTTTGAGAATGCCTCAAAGAGATCCAAAGTGCAGATATCCTCCAAGTATGATCACAGGGAAAGCTTCCAGAATCTATTTTACCTCTCTCTCTGCTGCCCATTACCCTCAGTCCCAGTAGCACACTTGTGTATGCAGTGACATCTAGTGACAAAGGAATAAACCAACTCCATGGACACGTTCTTCACCTGAGAGGCTCCACAAAAAGGACTCCCTCCTCGTCACTATAAGTGTGTGCACAGTGGTTCCTAATACAAAACAGATACACCAGTTTCTATACCAAATAAATTCATAGAGGATAATAAAAAGATGTACCAACGAGGTTTGGCAAACTGCCCTGATGTCAGAATACAAACAGGCATTTACAATTTCTTTCTGTCTTCTGCCCGCACAGTGAAAACCAGTGTTCATACAGTTAGTGTGAAATGTGGTGAAGGTCTATTGGCATCTTCCAAGGAAAGAATAGATTCTAATTAATAGACCTTGTATATAACATGCTGCCAGATATTCACACCCAACATTTAGAAAAATATATAAACAACCAAGCCTCCAATTGGCCTTAATTGATCTGAAATCCATTCTAGATTATTTAGGGTAGGTAGACCATATGAAAATCTTTATCCTTCTATTTTGTCTGATTTTAGGATTTTAAGCAAAATTAATAGAATATGCATCATATATAGTTATAGACATATGATCACAACTTTCTCTGGATAACAAGGATTTGGGGTCTTGTGTTGGTAGACCTATAAGGAAGTGAAATCCAGAAATGTCTCCTGGCTTCCCTCAGCCACACAGTGGCTGGTTGGTTCTGTCTGGCCCAGGCCTCAGGTGCCTAAGCCCCAAGGATCCTACCTTCAGGGAGCAATGCCGATATACCTCACTGTCCCACTTGCCTGGAGTTCTTGTTGCTTTACAGGTTTTCTGGGGGCTGCAGTGAGTCTGAATTTTTATCAAATGCACAGGTGACTCTTATGTAGTTATGACCCAGTCCACACCTACCCTTTATGCCCCAGTGAAAAGGGGGGCCTGCCACTGGAGATCTGGAGTGAGTTCAAACTCTGTAAAGATAATTTACAGTCATTCTGGGTGCCTGAGAAATGGGTAGCATCATGAACCAGATTGTCCACTTTTCGTTACAACACTTTAAAAAAATTAATTGCGTAATTGCCAGAATATTCTCAAGGGAGTTGCAAGATGGCTGAAAGACATACTGTTTTGTTTTGTTGTAATTACCATTTCTATTTCGGAGGCTCTCTTTTCTGCCGTTATGGAAAAATAAGCTCTATAGGCAAATAAACTCTTCAAGCAAATTAGGCTTAGAGTTATATTTATATATATAGCTAGACATAGTGGCTGGGGACTGATAAAGGTGCTCACTTCTCCTGAATTGTTGATTATGAATTAAATGCTTGTAAATTGAATAATCATTGATACAACAAAGGATCTTGCTTTTAATGAAGCCCCATAGTAAATAAAGTGTATATTTAACTAAGTATTTTGTGATAACGTGCAATACACACACACACATGTTTTTTTAAAGTTGGCATATCATCTGGACATTTATGATAAAATAAAATTTTTTGTTTGTTTTAGATAGTCAATTATACTCAGAATATAGATTTAAATGCTGACTGCTATTGTTCAGATTTAGATTTTTTTTAAGTTTTTTTTTTCCAGTTGAATTGATTGTCAACTGTCTGTCCTTTGAAGTTCTGAATGTGCACTAACTTTGCTGGATGATTTTGTCACATATAATTCCACTATCTGAAGTACCTGGGAAAAGCCCTTTGAAGCTGATTTTCTCCTGGATATGTACTTGGTCTTGGGCCTGCAGAGCCTCAAGGATCTGGGACCTGCTTCAGGGCCTGCAGGAAGTGGGGGTGGGGTGGGGTGGGGCCAGGTGGGGATTGCCCAAGAGTCCCCTCAAGCTGAGGCTTGAGATTCATTTCTGATATTTTATGGGGATAAAAAGTTTCTTTCACTTCATGCAAGGCTAAAAAATGCTACTTTAGAGATTTCCTTGGAAAATGTTTGTCCCTTTTTCTACTACTTTTTCCTTCATTAACTTAATTTTGTCCCAGAGCCAATTAATTGCCAAGACTTCACAGATGTATGTGATATGAAAATCCAGACACTGTGTGTAGAGACCGGAACAACTGAGCCCAGTCCTACCTTGTACTTAACTGGACTGCCTGCTTGTCCCCATTCTGCCGGCTTTCATGTACTACCTGTACCCTTTCTCTTTCTTTCATTTTAAAGACAAATGTTCAGATGACAGCAGGCCATTCACCTTGCTCCTGGCATTTATCCCTGCAATAGGGAAGTGATTTTTAAAGATTAGCTAGATCACGGAATTCCCCATTTCAAAATCTTTAGTTGGCTCCTCCTCAGCCAGAAATGTGAGGCTTTCTCCCATTACCTTAGGTAGCACAGCAACTGGCCCCACCCACAACATAGCCTCCTGATGCTTCCTTCTCTGCTCTTGCTTGCTTTCAGGCCACTTTATTACTCCCCAGTACACTCATATTTATTTATTTACTTATATCTATCCATCTATCTGTTTATTATAGCAGGGGGCTGAGTTGGGATGGCTCGAACAACTGTAGATGCTGGGATCTCCCCCTTCCCCTCCCTCCTGACAGTGTCTTGAGCCTTAGTTCTCATTGTTAACGAAATTCTTCCTTTCTTCTTCACAGGGTGTCCTCTGAGACAAGAATGTCCTAGCAGGCTGCTTTTCTCACCTCTGATACCTCAGTTGGCACGGCTGAACTACTAAGGGTTGGCTGGGTATCTCTCTCTTCATGCTACCTCATGTAGCTATTTGAGTCTCTTCACGGTGAGGCTATCTCTGGGTAGTCCTCCTTTTTACCTGGTTTCCAATTTTTGGCCAAGTTGATTGGTGAATGTCAGGGGCTGGTGAGAAAAGGGAACAGGAGTAACCGCTCAATGGATAGAGGGTTTCCTTTTTGGGATGATGAAAGTGTTTTTTAAATGGTTAATGTTATGTTATGTGAATTTCACCACAATACAAAGAAAACAATGTCAGTCACAAGTTATCCCAGATTAAAGGAAAGGACTATACAGGGTATGAATAATGGGCCGCAGGATTCTTTTGGAACTCATCTTTGGAGACCAGTTGCCACACCTGCTCTTAGATGAAAGTTCATCTGAGCAGGGAGCTCTGCCCGTTTGTGGGAGGGATGCATTCTGTGTCTCTATTTTAGCTCAGCACGTCAGTGTTACTGCCCCCATCAACTTCTCTCACAACATTATAAACATGGGGACACAAGATACATTATTATTGTCCACAAAATTAATATGTGCTTTGTAGATCTAGAGTTTCCAAATAACCGTTTGTCATTTTTAATCAATGTCTATGGACAGACCTGTTTCAAAAGATCTTTCTAATTGGTTGTTTGAAACTCAGAATATGCTTTTCTCTAGGAGCACTTTTAGAAGTAGTGGTTAAGATTCAGTTGCAGACACTCATATACTTTACAAAGTGTTCCCTCTGATATTTCCAGTACCCACCTGGCACCATACATACTTTGACTATGATTATCTAACCACTATGCTATATACCTGAAACTAATATGAAATAATATTGAATGTAAATGGTAATTGAAAAAATTTAAAAAGTATTTAATCCTTAAAAAAAGATTAATTTGTAGTTCATTCACTATTTAGAGAGATCACCAGTTTTGTAGTCAGAGAAGCCCCACCCACAAAACTTTTTAGTAATTTCTATGTGCCAGTGACTACTTTAAGGTTTTCTTACATTACTTAATTTTCAGAGAAATACTATGCGGGTAATACTGTTACTATACCCACTTTATAGATGAGAAAACTAAGGCTCAGAGAATTTAAGCCTATGGTTGCAGAACTAGTAGCAGCAGTACTAGGATTCAAACCCAGGCAGGATGATTCCATAATCCATCCTCTTATCCATTTTGTTACCATGCCTTTATATGTTACAAATTTCCTAACCCTTAGTTTCTTCATCAGCAAAATTCGATAATAAAGCTTTATCCCATGGGTTATTTAAAGTTTTAGAGGAGGGTATATGTTGAAAAATGCTTTGCAAACTTAAAACAATATATAACTCTAGGTTTAATGCATCACTCTGTTTCTGTTTGTTCATTCAAGCATATTAACTGAACACATTCAACATGGAATAAGATTAATTTCTTGCTCTCAAAGAGCACAAGAGACATATACTTAAATAACAAATTATACCACAGAGTGACAAACTGATAAAAGTAATTTTTAATCCTCACCTGAGGTTATTTATTTATTTATTTATTTATTTTAGAAAGGAAAGGGTGAGCGCAGGGAATGAAACATGGATACGGGAGAGAAACAGATTATTTGGTTGCCTCCTGTACACGCCCTGACTGAGACTGAACCCCAAACCTAGGTATGTGCTTGACCGGGAATCCAGCCTGCAAACATTTGGTCTATGTGATGACACTCCAGCCAACTAAGCCACCCAGCCCCGAACAGAGGGATAAACTTTCTATCGGAGGAAGATGGGAGTGGTTTGGGATCTTGGTTAGAGTCCATCATTGAATATGAATGTGAACATCTCAGTGTGCCTCCTGCTGCTCGGATGTCGAGTAAGGAATCTCCATGTTAATTGTAGTTAAATTTGACATAACTGCAGAGTTCCACAGAGGGTACACTGAGAAGCTCAAAGGTGCTCTCTCAAAACCACACAGGTTGGGGTACCAGCATCTGCTTAAACTGCCCAAAATAGATCCAGAACTTGGTGGACAGCCACACGAGGCCAATGATAAGAGATAAATCCTTGGACAGACGGGTACCATCTTGAATTGGCACCTTTGGCATTCTGGTTAATTGTTTTTCAAAATGTTAATATTGCTCTTTAATATATTTTGCATCTGGTGTATGACAGCCACACCTGGTTGATAGAAAAAATCTGATGAGAGCATGATAACATTTCTTAAGTGTCTTTGATTCAATGAAAATTATAAACCTCAAATCACCTGTGCACTTTTAACACCCTTCCAAGTTTTTATAGGAGAAAGAAAGGTACGCAGCTGCTGCCCAAATAGAGTCACTCCTAACACTTCGTAAGTTCCTACTCCTAAAATGGCAAACATATGCACCTGTCCTTTTAGAATAAAGTATGCTTTTCAGAATGGGGTATAGGATCTCACTTAGACTACAGAGGGATGCACGATCAGTCAGGAGAGAATGTGAAGCCTTTACTCAAATACTTGAAAATATCCTTCATAGCTAGGAGGTCAGGGGAAGATAAGATTGCAATCAGCTAGGCCTTTGTTGTGCAACAAGCACATTTGGAATGCATGCTTCCACTGGCATTTGAAGTTTATAGAGACCAAAGGATGCATTTTAAGATATTCTGTTTGAACCAAAAGAACAAAGCAACTTGATATTTCACTTTTTGTTGATTGTTGTATCTTTGAATGGCTTTTAAGAACAGTCAAGAGGAGGCTTTAGGTTGAAACCATCTGAATCATGGGGATCAACTGTACTGGCCAGAACCAAGAAAGAAAACAGAGTGAAATAAAAAAGAATGATATATACATGTCCTCCAACACATGAAATGTATGCATAAATTAGGTAATATTTCCAAAGGTCTGTATTTCAGGAACACAAGGACAATAGAGAGACATCATTTACTGCTCACCATGGCCCCTTTTCCCATTGGGATTGTATTTATGGGGAAAGAAGTCTACAATTTTGAGAACCTCTTATGAAGAGGTAAAACTAAAGCTAGAAATAGTATAATTTCTAGTTAATTGCAATTTGGGGGAACTAAAGATTATTTAAATCTAATTTTAATATATATTATAAATATATAAATGAAAGTAATATATATCCTATCTAATAAAGAGGGAATATGCTAATTGACCCTCATGCTGTCGCAAAGATGGCAGAACCCACAGCCGATAAGGAGGGAATATGCTAATTGTGTGCCCTGCCCTCAAAGTTAGCGGCACTTACAGCCACAAGATGGCCGGCAGGGGAGGGCAGTTGTGGGTGATCAGGCCAGCAGGGGAGGGCAGTTAGGGGTGACCAAACCAGCAGCGGAGGGCAGTTGGGGGTGATCGGGCCGGTAAAGGAGCAGTTAGGCATCAATCAGGCTGGCAGGGAAGTGGTTAGGGGGTGATCAGGCTGGCAGGCAGAAGTGGTTAGGGGCAATTAGGCAGGCAAGCAGTTGGGAGCCAGCAGTCAGACATCCCCCGAGGGGTCCCAGATTGGAGAGGGTGGAGGCTGGTCTGAGGGACACCCCCTTCTCCCCAGTGCATGAATTTCGTGCACCGGGCCTCTAAAATATATTTCCAATCATCATATAGCTAAATAATTTTAATATATTTTATTATTTTAATTATCAAATCATATTTCTGAATTTTTTGTTGGCAGAGACATATACATTTTAATTCCTACTTAACATTATTTAGGAGCATTTTAACAATATAAAGACAACTAATTTATTTAGAAAAATTCTAAAATATGTTTTTATTATTTATTTATTTATTTATTTCAAAATATATTTTTATTGATTTCAGAGAGGAAGGGAGAGGGAGAGAGAGATAGAAACATCAATGATGAGAAAGAATCATTGATCTGCTGCCTCCTGCATGAACCCCACTGGGGATCAAGCTTGCAACCCAGGCATGTGCCTTGACCATAATCAAACCCAGGACCCTTCAGTCCACAGGCCAACACTCTATCCACTGAGCCAAACCAGCTAGGGCTAAAATATGTTTTTTTTATAATTAAAATAAAACACATTTAAAATTATTTAGCTATATGCTGAATGGTTTATTAGTGATTTCTCATCATTTGATCTGATTATTCTTTTGGATGGCAAAGAAATCTGTGGATTAACTTTGAATTAGAAAATTGCTAAAATACCATGATGCACAAGTAATGATCACAGAGCAAATGATCATTTCAAATTTCAAAGTATTCTGGGGGTTTACCGTGTTTAGTTTTGTATGGTCCACATGACACATGCTATCTATTGGAGTTACAATGATGTACTTTTTGAAAAAAAATGCATTCTGGCTGAGGTAACAGGACTTACCAATGCATTTCCAATGTTTTGCTCACACAACTATTCCACCTTTCAACCAACCTATTGAATGGGAAGCAGTCTGGAGTTCTGAAATAAATCATTTGATAGAATTGCTAGAATATTTGTTTCCACTGAACATTTTCCAACTTATTCCCTTAGAACAGTGGTTCTCAACCTTCTGGCCCTTTAAATACAGTTCCTCATGTTGTGACCTAACCATAAAATTATTTTCGTTGTTACTTCATAACTGTAATGTTGCTACTCTTATGAATCATAATGTAAATATCTGATATGCAGGATGGCCTTAGGTGACCCCTGTGAAAGGGTTGTTAGACCGCCAAAGGGGTCACGACCCACAGGTTGAGAACCGCTGCCTTAGAAAGAAAGGGGAAAAAAAAGTTCACTTTCTACAGAAAATCAAATGCAATTGTAATTTTATTTCACTGACTGTGATTAGCCAGAGTAAAATTGGAGTGGTGCTCTATCACCCATCAAGTGAAATACTTGGAGGGGTGGGTGCTGTGTGGAGGGGGTGAATGGGAAAAAAAACAAAGGAGGCATCTGTAATACTTTCAACAATAAAAATAAATTTAAAGCCCTAACTGGTTTGGCTCAGTGGATAGAGCGTCAGCCTGTGAACTGAAGGGTCCCAGGTTCGATTCCAGTCAAGGGCATGTACCTTGGTTGCAGGCACATCCCCAGTTGGGGGTGTGCAGGAGGCAGATGATTGATGTTTCTCTCTCATCAATGTTTCTAACTCTCTATCCCTCTCCCTTCCTCTTTGTAAAAAAATCAATAAAATATATGTAAAAAATAAAATAAATTAATTTAAAAAAGAAATGTAGGGAATTATTCCTCTAAGAATAAGGGGAAAACATCTCCAAAGAGAAAAAATGAATTTGGGGATGATAAAAGTGATAAAAAAAATTGATAGCAATATTGAACCTCTGAGAAAAGCATTGTCATATTTTAGGATAGATGGCTACTGACCTGAGTCTTGGGAGTAGATAAGAGCTAGAAGCCACAACCACATTGATAGGAATACTTTGCTAGCTCCTTTTAAAGCTCAACGTGAAATGATTAGTTTAAAAAATCTTGCATGTTGCTTTATTCCTAAGGCTTTCTTTCTTTTTAATTGAATTTATTGGGGTGGCATTGGTTAATAAAATTATCTAGATTTCAAATTTACAATTCTATAATACATCATCTGTATATTGTATTATGTGTTCACCACCCAAAGTCAAATATCTTTCATAGATTGAAGCAGAAGATGGGTAACATTGATCCTTGCCCCTGTCCCATTATTCAAGTAGAAGTAGGTAAGAATGAATAGTAAAAGCAGTCTTGAAGGGTAGGGGAAGGTGATGGGTACCCAGGAAAGCAATGTATGGAACGGGGAGGGATAACAGGGAAGTAAGTACTCTCCTCAGCAGATAGCGAGGTTATATTAAAACTAGTTCAGAGTTGACATCTTCATAGCCCCTCATTGGGGTTTCTCTGATTTACATGGTGATTTTAATCATGCACTTGAAAACTACCTGGAAAATCTTGGAGAATATATATGGTTAGAAGAATATATATATATAT
>NW_006286587.1:7802958-7807088 GCF_000327345.1 Myotis davidii
ATGCTACTATGTTCCTTAACCTGTAGGGTTGTTTATATTTATGGATCCCACAGCAGGAGAGTTAAACTGAACCAATAGAAAGTAGTGAAGACTTTTCACTAATGTTGCCGTATATGAAGACAGGGCTGAAGTATTACACAGTGGGAGCAGAGATGAGGCATTTGTACCTACATTCCTGGTATACAATAAGGGAATGAGAGAAAAAAAATGAGAGATTACATAGAAATTTCTATTAAATATGAGCCTATATCAACTAATCTTTTATTCAAATTAATTTATTTCTAATAGTATTTTAAATAATTTTTATCAATGTCCTTAAAATTTCAAAACTCATTTCCTTGAATAGCCTTTCCATATTAAATTCATTCAAAGTTACCATTACTTGCATGTCTAATGTCTAATATAATATAATTATAACTATATAAGATTAAATAAACCAACAAACATAAAGCTATGTGAAGATTTCCCCCTTCATATATGGTACCTGAAGAGGTTTTCCTAATGATATTGCCATTAACTGAAATGTTCTTCAAAGACTTAGGGGATTCTAGAGTATATTTAACTTATATATTTATATGTAATGGTGGATATTACATTGATATTTGATATTTTGCTAACAGTCAAAAATCTATTCAGAGACAAATCTAATGAATAAAGTGAAAGACTACTGCGTGTAACATAATTGAATTTATAAATAAAAGGGATTTGGTTCCTTGAACACAATAGAGGACTTAATATAGCTATCTCATTTCCCTTTCTTCAAAAGCTCTAGGAAAGGCACAGAAAACGGATTGAACATAAAAGACACACCCCCAAGAATGGGGAGAACAGCAGAAGAGACAGAGGAGCTACAATTTTGAGAAATAACTGACTTCAGAATTCTTTGTTGTGGGGTAAAACAGAGAACCAATCTGACATAGTCCCTAGTCATAAAAATGTTTAGGAAGCTGAGATATTAGATACCTTTGAGCCTGGGCAGAAGGGGATGTTGACAAAATAGAAGGATGGCATGAGAGCTTTCTAAAGAATTTCACTAGATCCCGCCCCAATTCTTCCACTCCAGTGGAAGTTTAGTAGGAAGACAAGAGAGGGCTCCAGAGCTAGGGTATGTCACACACCGTCAACAAAAGGAGTAGCGTATTGGAATTGCAGGGTAATGATCTGATTTTATTCAATATTCCCTCTGGAGGTCATCAGGTCAACTAAACAAACCTATCAGATTCAATTAAAGCCACAGCTTCCCACCTGTTATTTATAGTTTATTTATAGTATACATTCTAAATACAATGTACCAATCAGGAGTCATTTTTACCATAAACAAGATTGCTTGGTATAAGGACAGATATTGCACCTTTATCAGATTTCCAGGGGAACAGAGATGAAAAGTTATCTCAAGGTCAAATTTGCTCAAAAAGTAGGAGTGAATTTATTCTGTAATGTCTATCTATATCTATCTATCTATCTATCTATCTATCTATCTCTCTATCTATCTATCTACCATCATCTATCTATCTATCCATCCTACCTATCCACTAAAGAAAAAATTCAACTTTGGAAAAAAATGACATAAAGTAGTGCCTTGACTTTTTAGTTAGGTGTAAAATTTTACCTGAGAAAGAAGTAAGATAAAATTACAAACAGAGATGGTAAATACATAATTTCAAATCCATGCTTTTAGACTTTAGTTGCTGGTTTTAGAGTAAGTGTCCAGGGTGTTTTGTCTGAGTAAGATGTTTGAAACTGAATTTAACATATTAAATTTATGAAGAGTACATATCAATCAATACTTAACACTTTGGGGAAAACTGTGTTCAAATAATAATATTTTGTAGATTATATGTCAATGTACAGAGAAATAATAATTGGTCATTTATTAAAAAGTTAAATTTTTAATAAAAAAAAATTGCCCTGACCAGTATGACTCGGTTGAGTGTGGTCCCAGGCACCACGAGGTCATGGGTTTGATTTCTGATTAGGGCACATGCCAGGGTTATGTGCTTAATTCCTGGTAGGGGGTATGTGGGAGGCAGCTGAGCAATGTTTCTCACATTGATATTTCTCTCTCTCTCCCCCCCCTCCCTTCTCTCTCTTAAATCCAATAAAAAATGTTTTTTTAAAAATTTGGATATTGCACATATACACAAGCACAATGATGTTGATGATGATAATGATAAAAGGTAGCTATAACATGATGTCCCAGATTTTAACACAATAATGGTATCAAAAATTACAAAGATAAATAATTATGGCATATTACATATAATTAAATTAAACAAATTAGATTTCTCAAAGTGTTGTAAAGGTACAATATTGTAGCATTTATATAAAATTTAAGAAACAAAATTATATTACATGGAGTGATTCAAAAGTATTGAACAATGGAATAAAATCAACAAATTACTCATACATATCACAACATGGATGTATCTAAAAACTATGATGAGTAAAAGAGCCACACTTAAGAGTATATATCAAGTTATTCCATTTATGTGAAGTTCTAAAATAGGCAAGTGGTTATTTGCCTGTGATCTGTAGTGATAAAAATCAGAACAGTGGACAGTGGGGGAAGAAGTGATTGGGAAAGGGTTTGGCGAAACCTTCTGGAGCAATGAAAATGTTTTATAGCTTTATTAAGGCAGTATTTACATTTGTCACCAAACTTAACATCTGTATGTTTTATTTATTTACCAGAGACCTGGTGCAGGAAATTGTGCATGGGTGGGGTCTTGAGGAGAGTGTGTGTGTGGTGGGGGAGGATGCAAGGGGACCTCCAGGTGGGCGTGGGACACCCTTGCCAGCTCAGGATCCGGATCCATCCTGCTGACGTTCACACAGGTTGTTGGGAGCCATCTGACAGCCATTTTTACATCCTTTCTTCCTTGTGGAAAGGATATAGAGAGGCGACAACTTCCAGGAGGCCAGTGCCAATGTCAGGATCATGCCAGCGGTGCTGGTCCATCGGTGCCTGGCCCATTCTCCAGAGATTGGACCTGCAGGACTACTGAGGGAGTGAGTGGCTGCCGCTGGGCTGGTGGGCCGCCAGGACAGGTTGTTTAGCTGAGCAGTGCTCCAACTGTGGGAGAACACTGGCCACCAGGGGGCAGCTCCTGCATTGAGCGTCTTCCGCCTGGTGGTAAGTGTGTGTCATAGAGACTGGTCATTCCGGTCATTTGGTCATAATGGTCGCTTTTGTATATAGAGATTTTTTTAAAATATATTTTTATTGATTTCAGAGAGGAAGGAAGAGGGAGAGAGAGATAGAAACATCAATGATGAGAGAGGGATAGAGAGAAACATTGATAAGAGAGAATCATCAATTGGTTGCCTCCTGCACACCCCCTACTGGGGATAGAGCCCACAACCTGGACATGTGACCAAGAATCAAATGACCTCCTGGCTCATGGGATGACACTCAACCACTGAGCCACACTGGGCAGGCCAGGGACTGCATTTGTCTCCCTCTCCTGCTGTGTTACACTTGAAGATACTGGTGCTATTCTGAGGCCATATCTCTATCAGACTGTAATTAATTGCTTTCCACTTGTGGCTTCAACCCATCACACAATGACAGTGTCTGCTTTGTTTTGTTTATTGATTATTCTTCTCATTCAGCAGACCTGGATAGGCACTGAACGTCTCATGCGGTGCCTTTTTCTTGGAACCCCCTCAACTCACCAGCCTTTACTCAGATTAACACTTCTATAAGTGTGACAGAATGTCACCTTCCTTCAACTGTCACATACTTTGTACTTGATAAGGATTTGCTCCCAGCTCAAGTACAAATAGCCAAATGAGGAGGCTTCGCTGAGTCAAGACAACACACATTTTCCACGAAGTGTGGGAATACTGAGGAAGGTAATGTTAGGAGCCATTCTGAAGGTTCGCCCCATCCCCATTAGCCATTAGCACATTCTTTAATTTTATCAATGGTATTAGTTTCCTTTGAAGTTTTAAAAATAGATACTTATTTAAAAATATTTTAAATATATATAGAAAGGATAGTACAATGAAGTTTTATATATGCATTGTCCAGCTTCAAAAATTATTAAGAATTTGACACATTTAGTATTTGATTTATAATGAAAAATATTTAAAAATCAATTTTTATTCATCTAGTTTTCCTCTCTGAC
>NW_006286587.1:7807325-7813377 GCF_000327345.1 Myotis davidii
AAAGTTGCTTGCTTTTTGTAGGGGGGCAGGAGGAGAGGGAGAATGTGGGTATAGAGACAATGACTTTCTCTTTCTAATTGTGAGTACTTAAAAAATACATACATATATTTTTTCAATGTTTCAGTAAATTACACTCAATATTTATTTTGTTGTTCTAAATTGTCCCATTTTTGGTCATCCTCTTTGCATCCTTTTGATATGCCACACAATATTAGTTAGTCTCTAATATTTTCCGTTTTCTGACACAACATGACCTACAATTATTTTATGTATTTCTTGCCATTTCTCCAAGGAGCCCCAGTTTCTTTCAGTAGTGGGCGATATTTAGAAACCCTCACCTGGGCTCTAGGTGTGCACATTGCTATTTATCTTATCTTCTGGGCCTTTTCAATGGATAGTGCAGGTATTTTAACTTGTTAGTTGTTATTATAAATGAGCTCTTTTATGTCATTACACTCTAGTTCTGGCTTGTGTATATGCAAGCTATTGATTTTTGTTTGTTAATTTATATCCTGACATTTGTTCATTGATTCTTTGGGGTTTCATTAATACTTTCATTCAAACTACACTGAGTGGCCAGATTATTATGACAGGCCAGATTATTATGACCACCTCATCAGTACAATGAAGTGAATTAGTTATGCAAATAATAATAATAATAATAAAACCTTGAGAGTATTTGCTTAGGAAGTTTTCAATATTCAGTCTTTTTGGAAGTGTCAATGAAGTACTGATGGGGTGGTCATAATACACAGGTATTTTAACTTGTTAGTTGTTATTATTAATGAGGTCTTTTATGTCATTACGTTCTAGTTCTGGCTTGTGTATATGCAAGCTACTGATTTTTATTTGTTAATTTATATCCTGATATTTGTTCATTGATTCTTTGGGGTTTCATTAATGCTTTCATTAACTTTATTTATTTTATTGTGGTAAGGCAGAATGTGGAAAGTGCTATGGAAATTGAGGAGGGAAGGATTGTCTGCTGCTGAGGGGGGTGGGGCTGACTAACTGCAGTCAATGGCATTGCAGGTGGACTCTACCTGGTTGGAGGACATGAGCATGGAATTACAGGGAAAGGAGAATTGCTCAACTGCTAAGGGTAAAGAAGACTTGCTCAGAGCTAAATGTGAAAGCCAAATTGAGATGGTAATTATCATTAAATGCTTGCATTCACACAACAGAATGAATAAGGTTTTTCATCAATGAAATATTCACACTAATTGTTTTTAGAATGTAAAGGCAAAATTTTTTTATTGATAGAGTTGTTTACCTTTCAGAACTAAGAAATCAAGATTTTTAGATTCTCTAATGAGTATAATAATTCTAATGTATATTAAGGTCTGGGCAGAAGTTAACAGTTTCCAAGTGTGATGAACAATTGTGTTGGTATAGGGAGCTAGATATTAATAAAGGAAGGAAGCAATGGGAATTAGATATTATTAGGAATAATCAACTAGGGAGCATAAGCCTGCTTAACCAGGAAGCTACAGCTTCACATACTTCAGGGGATAGCAGCATTGCCCCACCTAGAGGATTTATGCCCCTCCCTCCCCCATATAGGGAAGAAGGACTGTGCTCTAATGAGTATAATTCTAATGTATATTAAGGTCTGAGCAGAAGTTAACCGTTTCCAAGTGTGATGAATAATTGTGTTGGTGTAGATTTACACCCCTCCCTCCCCCATATAGGGAAGAAGGACTGGATTTTCTATCTTCCTAGTCCACTCACCCAGACTATGGGGAGAGGTAAACAAACACATGCACAGTAGGAGCCAAGATGGGACCATAGAGGCCTGTCAGTCTAACCTGGGGAAAGAATCAGATTGGATAAGAGACACAACCCCAGATGATGTAGGAAAGAGATTTGTTATGGGGTGGATCCGTCAGAAGCCCACAAAAGCTTGGGAAGTTGATTCGTTAGTTTAAAGAAGTGCCTGGTCCATTTGAAGCCTGAGATAATGTAACCAGCTTAAAAAGCTCTCTCTCTCTCTCTCTCTCTCTCGCTTGGTAACACTTGCTCACCCCATAAGCTCATGCATTGCACAGCAGCCATACGGGTCTAATAGCCACCTAGGGCCTGCGGCAGACCATGCAGGCTCCAAGGGACTAAGCTTTAAAATGGCACAGAATCTCTGGACATTGGCCCTATTTCTGGGCTTGATCAAGACAAAACTGGACGTTTTCTAAGTAAGATGGACAGAGATGAGACTTTGGGAACCTAGGGCCCTCCTTTAATTTTGCATCTGACGCCACAAATAAATCTTACCACACCACAATCTCCCATATATAGGTCTCCTGGAATACTTTCCTTGCAACACCGCCAGAACACCACTTCTACCAGTAACATCTTCACCAGGGGTAAGTCAGAGTGTACAAGTCACAGTAGCTGAAATAGAGCTACACTGATAAATGACCCTGTCATTTTTCCTATTAATTTATTGGTTTGTTGATCATCATAGGTCAACACTCAACCACTGAGTCCATGCCAGCATGGCAGGATATTTGTTCCTTAAAATGTTATTTGCAAGTAAATAGCAAGCTTCTTGGACAAGAAATTAGAAGACAAAAGATTTAAAGAAAAGGTTAACTTAAACCAGGGTTATCATAGGAGTAATGAAATTCTGTGTCTTAGAGGCCCCATCAGAAACTCTAATCTTGTCCCATAGAATCAACTGTGGTTTTCATTAAATGGAGTTCTGAAGTAATCAATTGGGGACCCTTTTTCATGTTTTCCCATCAGAATGCCTATCTCAATGCTGTATATTCTTAAAATTATGGATTTTCCTGTATGATGGGGAATTTATGAGTGAGAAGGATAAGAGGAAAAATAATTGATATAAGTAACTAATATATGGGAGGTCAGATAAGAAGCAGATTCTAAATTTCTAGATTCTATGTAAGCTCTTCTAGTGCCTTCACTGTGAGAAATTGGGTTAGTCACGTGATCACACCATTCCCAATGTCCCCAAAGTCTCTATATGATTTTTACTGTCTTCTGGGGTCTTGTTAAAATGCAAATTTGATTTAGTAAGTATGGGGTGGGTCTGAGATTGTTAATTCACTAACAAGCTTCCAGGAGATGCTAAGACTGTGGTGTTCAGGCCATATTTTTAAATAAAATAATATTTTGGATATACGGAGTTAATAATATATTGTTGAAATTTATTTTAAATTTACATATACATATATGTGTCTCATATTTCTGAGTAATACAAGTCTAGACAGTGACTCTGCAGTCCTTAATTCTACGAGTGCTGGATTATCCATAGAATCAGCTCTCTAAAAACTGCAGACGCAGCCCTCAATAAACATATCCTATTTTCTTGATCCTTTACTCTCTTTTCCTTTTCTCACCATGCCTGCTTCCTTCTTTCTGTTCTTTTCCCCCTTTATTCTCTCTCTTCTCTTCCTCTGTCTTTTTCTGTCTCTTTCTTTATAGATATAAATATTTATTTTTTTAATTTCTCAATAATTATGTATCATCTTAGACTCCCTTTTTTCACTCATCCTTTCACCCAATCAGTGCTCAAGTCTTAGAAATTTCACCTCACCCCTGCTCACCTCCAGTGCATGCATTTAATTCCTCCTCTCCTCTAATGTGACTTCCTTCATTAGTTTCCTCATTGGGCTGCTTTCTCACTCCTGACCTCTTCAGCGACTTATCTCATCACCTCTCTACTTTCTCTTCAGGCATTTGAGTGAATAGAATTAAAAACCTAATTGTTTTACCCCCTCCCCCTCTTTTAACATCCTTGAGTGTATCTACATTTGTTTTCTGGTTGAAATTTGAATTCTAGTTCAAAATAAAAGACCCCAAGTGTCTGCCAATGCCTCCCTTTTAGATTTTTTTCTCCTGCTCCTCCTCCTCCTTCGCCAACATCACCACCATATAACCTTTATGCAGCCAACTGAACCCCCATATACAAGCGTAATCAAAGGCAAAATGTTTATGGCAGAAAACCACTGTGGCGGTCACAGAAGTCAACAGTAACAGGAACTAGCTAAAGCCAGATCATTCCAAGAAGGAGGAAAAATTGACCATAGAGGGACCCTGAAACACATTATACCATCATTATAATGAAAACTGACACCACAAATAGAGGGGGGACCTATGGGAGTGAACATATGACACTTCCAAAGTGACCATGTTAGGGACAAGGCCTGTCCCAACCAGAAAGTGGAGCCAGAATTTGACACCCCAAAGTTCAGAAACAATCCACCCTTGGAAACACAAAATCTCAAGAACTGACTCATCTTGACACACAACTTACAGGTGAGTTCACCTGCTCAATGTGCACTTTCCTTCTTTCACAGTGGGCTCTCTGTGAGACTCACAATGCAGGGAACGGGCAGCAGGAGGTAGCAGCTAGTCCCTGGCTAAAATCCCCATCCTGTCTCCGGGAGCCTACATCCTAGTCTCTTTACCAAAAGCACACACACACACACACAGAGATAGATAAATTGGACTTTATGGAATTAAAAACTTTTGTGCTTCAAAGGACACCACCAAGAAAGTGAAAATGATATATTTGATAAGAGACCTATATACAAAATATACAAAGAATTCTTACCACTGAATAATAAAAAGACAAGTAGTCCAACTGAAAAATAGACATTTTCTCAAAGAAGATATACAAATGGACAATAAGAATATGAAAGGATGCTGAACATCATTAGCTTTTAGTGAAATACGAATCAAAACTGCTACAAAACACCCATGTACCTGCACTGGCTGCAATTAAAAAGATAGACTATAACAAGTAGGCTAATTATGATGGTTCTCTTTTATTAGATAGGATATTTCAGAAAGGAAGGGAGAATGAGAGATAGAAACATCAATGGAGAGAGAGAGAGAGAAGAGAAACATCAATGATGAGAAAATCATATATCGGCTGCCTCCTGTACACCCCCCACTGGGGCTTGGTGATGGGAGGCCTCTCTGGGGAGGCAGCCACGGAGGAGCCAGCCAGGCAAACCACGGTCCAGGTGCAGGAGCCGCAGAGACAAGGCCCTGAGGCAGGAACGGGCTTGGAGCGCTCCGGTGGGAAGAAGGCCTGCGCCATGGAGCCCAGTGAACCAGGAGAGGACGAAGGCCAACAAAGCGGGCGCTGGCCCCTCGAGCCTGGGCGGGCTCCATTCCGAGTGCAGGACATGGGTTTGGAATAGAGGTGGCCTGGATGATGCTTTCGGAAGAGTCCGTCGGAGGGTCCTGGCTGCCAGCCTGAGGAGGTGAGACTTTCTCCAGGAAGCAAAGACGCTTTTCAGCAGGGACGGCGCAGACTGTTCTCCCTCCTGAGGCCTCTTGCCCTGTCCAAGCGCACATCCCTGTAGGCCTCACACCCGGCAACCGCTGTGGGAGCCAGCCCCTCCGTTGGAGCTCACTTACCTCGGTGCTGGATGCGGTGGCGCCATGAGCTCAGCTCTCCTTCCAGCTGTGAGGCCTGGGACAGTGTCTCCTGTCTCCAATTCTCCGTTTCCTTCTCTGCTAAATAGAGATACACTTTTAGATAGCCAGCCACGCTGGCCAAGCACCACACAAAAACCAGTGGCCCTGACAGGGGCAGAGGTCGAATATTGGGGACCAGCTATAATTGTAAGAAATATGAATCGTGCTCTGTTAACCGGGATTGTTTCATTCTGATTAGGGAAGGCACATTCTAACCTGGCTGGGAGTTGCACGTGGGACCTGGGAGCTCACCTGGAAATGCAGCCCATCCTCCACATCCAGGAGCAGCCTATTATCATGGACAGATCAACAACCTTGTTGCAGAAACCAGAGCCGCCAACCCTTTGCATACCTGCAGGCCTTTGCAAATCTCCAGCCCACATTACCTATAAACTACCCATTTGGCATACCCTTTTGCCTACTTCTCATGTAATCGTCATCCTTCTACTCAATATAAGCAGTTGGCTTATGGTAGGGGACAGAGCTGATTTTTGTGGATGACTTGCTGCTCTCCCAGACTGCCAGCATTATTGGACGGAGCTCATATGTGATTCAATCTTGTCTCTGCTGAATTGGCTCCAGTGGTGACAGGCAGCCCAGACCC
>NW_006286587.1:7814097-7817506 GCF_000327345.1 Myotis davidii
GGGGGGGCGGGGGGGGGGGGGGGGGGGTGGGGCCCCCGCCCCCTGTCACACACAAGAGCTGCAGGGCGATCAGGGGGTTTGGGCGCTGCCCCCTGTCATGCTGATCCCGGTGCCGGGAGGTCTCTCGGCTCCGCTGATCCCGGTGCTGGGAGGTATATTACCCTTTTACTATATAGATTAGAAGCCTGGTGCATGGGTGGGGCTGGCTGGTTTGCCCTGAAGGGGGTCCTGGATCAGGGTGGGGGTCCCCACGGGGGGGCCTGGCCAGCCTGGATGAGGGGATGATGACTGTTTGCAGCTGGTCACACACCCTCAGGGTGGGGGTCCCCACTGGGATGCCTGGCCAGTCTGGGTGAGGGGCTGAGGGTTGTTTTCAGGCTGGGGGTGACTGAAGCTCCCAACCGCTCGTTTTTTTCTTTTTTTTTTATTCTGGGCCAGCTTTAGCTCTGAGGCTCCAGCTCTTAGACCTTTGCTCCTGAAAGCAGGTATCTGGTTTGTTTCGGTTCTATAATCGAAACAATGTATAACTCTAGCTCTGAGATCCCGGCTAGCTGAATGCAGGTTTCTGGGGTTTTGTTTAGCTTCTATATTTGTAACAATGTTTCAAACTGCAAACTCAGAGGCCGCTACCAGTGCTCAGAGGCGGGGAACGTTGGAGTCCTCTGTCACTGAAGCAAGCAAGCCTCATGTTAGTTTCAAGCTGCCTGGCTTCTGGCCGCCATCTTGGCTGGCAGTTAATTTGCATATTTCCCTGATTAGCCAATGGGAAGGGTAGTGGTCTCAGGCTTATTATGATGGTTCTCTTTTATTAGATAGGATATTTCAGAAAGGAAGGGAGAATGAGAGATAGAAACATCAATGATGTGCCCTTGACTGGAATCGAACCCAGGACCCTTGAGTCCACAGGCCAATGCTCTATCCACTGAGCAAAACTGGCTAGGGCACATGCTACTCTTTTGATAATAATTTATTTACCAGGAAAACTGAACTATCACTGCTCATGTATTTACAAAGCCAAATCCTTATGGGTTTTGTTTTTTTATGTGAGGTTTAACTTGGGAGCTAATTTTAGCGGCTCACATGAAAGAGATTTACTCTGGAAGCTCCAAGTGAATCTTTCTATAAAGAACCTTTGCTGTTTAGCTCAGGAAGACTGGCCTCGGGGATTAGGAGATGGAACGCTGTAAAACTGTTCCTAAAACTGCGCCCTAAGTGTGGTTACTCCACACCCACGGCGGCGGGCTCAGAACAAGGTCATATTTCCTCTCCTGGTTTCTCTTTGGCACCAATTGTGGAGGGAGAGAATCAGAGAGGAGAGTCACACAAAAGATTGGCCTCTGGCCCCTAGCAGGATGCTGAAGGCTGTCTGCACAGTTTCCCCGAGTGACCAGCCCACCTGTGGGGCTGGCTGGGCTCTGGGTGAAGGAAAGAGACAGGAGCTGATCAGATTTCCCAGCTTTGAAGTGAAGAATGAGCCAGAATGAAGAAGCTCCTGATCAAAGGCTGCCCGGAGCGATAAGAAAGGCGACAGCAACTCTCCAGGGAGAGCTCAGGCACCTGCGGCCAGGTGGGGAGAGGGCGCCCAGCCCTCTGAATGGGCACTTTTGTTTCCATTCAGGAAACATTTGAAGCAATTGGAACTAGCAATTTATAAGTCAGATTGGCCTCAAAAGACTGTAATTCCTTCAGTCTGAGGTGGGCATCCCAACTCTGTACTTTTATCAAGTTCTCCCTGCCGGTTTAGATGCCTGTAGAGTTTAGGCACCACTGGCTCAATTCTGGGATTTACCACCAATCTGGAGGAAGGGGGAAGCCATTTGGGGGGGGAAATAGTTGGTTAATATTACAGTTAGCCTTTAATTTCTAATGTTCATCAAAATCCTGCAAAGAATTGGGATTATTTTCAATAAATTTAATCTACAGATTCTCTGAATACTGGATATGAAACTCAGAGGAATTTCTCTGGGGACCAAAATGTCTTTGTGAATGTTCCAGGCACTGGGCTAGGTGCTAGGGGTGGAGAAGAATAACATGGCCTTGTTCCCAAGAGCTCAGCATCATGTTGGGGAGACAGACACATAAACAAAATAAATGAAGTATTATAGAAAGAATGTATGAGGCCTTGTTCCAGCTCAGGAAGGGAATGACTAACTCTGCCTGGAGGGTGGGAGGATAGGCAGCCGAGGCTTTCCCAAAAACACAAGGTGGGAAGCCAGGCTTTGGTGTTGAGGAGGAGCTAGCCTCCCTGGCACGAGGAGATGCAGGTGGCCTGGCAAGGAAGGGGGAAGATTCCACTCCCAGGAAAAGCTCTGTGCAGCAACACAGGCCTGTGAACCCTGGGAGGTTCAGTATGGCATGAATACAGAGGACGTTGGTGATGGGGGTGGCTGGAGATAATGTAGAAAAGTTGTCTCTATCCGAAAGAACCTGTAAATTCCATGAAAGAGACTTGGCCATTGCCTGTAAGGGATGAGCAGTTAAGGCAGGAATTTTTCATCTGTCTGTAAACCCCAAAGAACCAGGAATCATGGATACAAATGGTTGATTAAGTACAGTCAACTTAAATTGGGAAAATATAAGGGATGTGTTTCTAGAATTATAACACTTCAGCATTCTGATTTGATTTTGCAAGCTTCCAATGAATAGTAATAACAGTTATTCATAGTTATTATTATATATGCAATTCATGGCCTCATAGTGCCCACACAAGGTAGGTGTGTTATTGCCTCAACTTCCTAGAAGAAATTTCTTAGAAAAGCTAAATAACTTACATCACACAGCTTATTAAGTTATAGGCCTGAAACTCAAGCACACATTTTCTGAATTTTAACAGTTTTCTTCTACAAAATGTGAATTTACTAAAAACAAAAATGTATACCTCTAAATAAACACATAAAGATCAACTTCTCATGTAATCGTCATCCTTCTACTCAATATAAGCAGTTGGCTTATGGTAGGGGACAGAGCTGATTTTTGTGGATGACTTGCTGCTCTCCCAGACTGCCAGCATTATTGGACAGAGCTCATATGTGATTCAATCTTGTCTCTGCTGAATTGGCTCCAGTGGTGACAGGCAGCCCAGACCCATTGATTGTCTGGTTACATATTCTCTTTGGGTGCTGAGAATGTTTTAAACTTAGATTGTAGTGATCACTACATAACTCTGTGACTATACTGAAAATCATTGAGGCATATGCTTTAAATGTATAAATTTTGTATGTCAATTACATCTCAATAATGTTGGTTTTTAAAATTACCTTATGGTTTATATGTATTCATTTAAAAGTAAGGTTTGGTTCATTCCTTGGCTAATATGGGAAGGTAGGAATTTAGGGATAGTGAATTGATAATTCAGGTTTAATATAGTGGCTTATAATAGCACATGCCTCTTTCTCTCTCTCTAAATATA
>NW_006286587.1:7821741-7827064 GCF_000327345.1 Myotis davidii
TGTGTTTATTGAAATATAACACTATTGCATTCTGATTTGATTTTGCAAGCTTCCAATGAATAGTAATAACAGTTATTCATAGTTATTATTATATATGCAATTCATGGCCTCATAGTGCCCACACAAGGTAGGTGTGTTATTGCCTCAACTTCCTAGAAGAAATTTCTTAGAAAAGCTAAATAACTTACATCACACAGCTTATTAAGTTATAGGCCTGAAACTCAAGCACACATTTTCTGAATTTTAACAGTTTTCTTCTACAAAATGTGAATTTACTAAAAACAAAAATGTATACCTCTAAATAAACACATAAAGATCAGAAAATATAATATATGATGGAGCAACCAAAAAGAGAAATTTAAGAGTGAAATGTTATGATTTCTGCATATGTCAAGGTAGACCTGGCCAGGCTGGGGTTACAAAGAGACAAACAAGCACAATAATTTTAAAAATGAGATCTCTGAGTCTTACTATAATAGAGGTTACTTCTTGCTCACTTCACAATCTGAGGCAGTTTAGAGGGCACTCTTTGGTGTCTCTCTTCCCCCAGTAACTTAGGGCTAAGGATGTTTCCATCTTGAGTCCATACCTTCTTATGGCTGTTAAGTTACCCTGGCAAATCCCAGCCAGCAGATAGAACTTTGTAGATCCCTCTCACACTGACTCTTGACTCAACCATGTGACTTGCTTTGGCCAATGAGATGTTAGCAAATGAGATACTAGCAGAGGCTTGAAGAAGCACTGCACACACTTGACCTTGCTTATCCTTGTACCTCTACTCCCTGACAATGTCCTGCTTTTTTAATACCTGAAAACTGTGTGCTATGGGAAGAATAACTACGTCCATTATTAATTGATTTCAGTTATCTTTCTTGTGTATGATGATGTGTATGTAAACAAAGTGCTTTGTGATCTACACAGCTTTGTACAAATGTCAATTGCTTATTGGATTATAATTATCCTCCTAATAATTATCCTGCCTGGGCCCTCTCCATGATTGAATTAATATTCTAAGACTCAGGAATGGATGATACAATCTGATGAAGACTGACAAAGAATAAAATATGGTTTTTTTTTAAACCCATATTTTATTATTAACCAAACTAAATTATGCCCTAATTCAGGTTCTTTTGGGTAGACCATGGCAGTCATTAAAAAAGTTTGAGGTAAGTCTGAGTAAGTTACTCTCACACAACTTCACTGCCAGGGTATAGTGAAATAGACTCAAACCAAATCCCATAACACATTTAGACATTAATTTAGCCTAAAGTTCATATAACTGGTCTTTAAATTTGATGCTGTTATGGCTTTCTATCTTTGAAGGTACCTTGATGATTCCTTGCAGTTTAGTTAAGGTGAATACAACATTCTAGAAATTCCATTCCTTTTGGAGTTGGACTCAGGCAGCTATTGTTGCTGTCTCTCCTCTGAGCTCTTTATCATACCACTATTTTCATGGTGACATGTTTGATAACATGGAATAGAAAAAAACCCCACAAACTTTTATACTTGACACAGCCTCAACATTCCCATAAAAATGTCATTTAAATTTTAGGCATAAGTCTGTTACAGGCTATGGATGTTAGGCTAGATTCTTATGGTATCTAAAGACAAGTTACATTAATTTTCAGAGACTTTCTCCATCTGGCAGGCATTCCAGCTGCAGAGTTAACTCCTTCCCTGGCAGGAACATAGGTATTTTATTATGAGATTGATTGGAAGGATCTTGCTATCGCTCACTGCCTGGGAGAAAAGAGAAAGCATTGTTTAGTTTTCAGGTATACACCCTCAGACAGTCAAACTCCTTTCCCCGACCCATGGAGATGTAGTAACTTGCAGCAGAGCTAAACCAGGATTATGACTCCCACGCTGACATTAGCAATTGACTGAAATGTGGTTTCAGGCCAGGGCAGGAGGAAATAGCACAGAACAATACAGCCAAGTTCATTGTGCTAACTGAGCTACAGCTCCCTGAGAACCAGGTGTGAATTGAATAGAGAGAATATAATTGGCTTATTTGACTCATAACTTATTTTCCCCAATTTTTCTTAAATTCAGTTCTTTCTCCTTTCTCTCTCTTACTTCCTGGCTAGTTGGCAGATATTCATATTTCATCTGAAAAAAGTGTTCCAGATCCAGACACCTACAGTCCCCACTTCAAAAAATGACAAAGTAAGAATTGACACAGAGGCAATGATAAAGTTTGGAAGCAGGAGGGACAGGAAGGAATAAAAATGTTTTGGGGGGTTTCTTCTGTGCCAGCCCAAATATGGGCCTTTTATGTTTATTAGTACATTTGTCTGATGAAATCCCTTGTTGTCAGGGATTATTTTCACAATTCAACAGATGAAAAAAACTGAAGACCAAAGTTTTTAAATAACTCTGGTTACCCATGTAGTAAATGATGGAAATGGGATTCAAGGCCAACTTCATTCATTCAACTGAGCTACTATACCAACCTTTTCCTTTTCATCACCAGCTCTCCTGACATCAACTGTTCCTGATTTACTTTATTTCTTTGGCTATATTTTCTGGGAAAAAGTTATGTGCCAGACACTATGTGCCAGATACTAAGGAGTTACAGATGCTTTTCCTATCCAGCATTTATTTCTTTTCTTTTTTAAAAAATATATTTTATTGATTTTTTACAGAGAGGAAGGGAAAGGGATAGAGAGTTAGAAACATCGATGAGCGAGAAACATCGACCAGCTGCCTCCTGCACACCCCCCACTGGGGATGTACCCACAGCCAAGTTACATGCCCTTGACCGGGATCAAACCTGGGACCCTTCAGTCCGCAGGTCAACACTCTATCCACTGAGCCAAACCGGTTAGGACTATTTGCTTTCTTTTGTTTTGTTTGTTTATTTACATATTTGTTTGTTTGTTTGTTTTTAATCCTCATCCAAGGATATATTTTCCATTGGTTTATTTTAGAGAGAGGTGAAGGGAGGGAGAGGAGAGGGACAGAGAAACATCAATGTGAGAGAGACACATTGATTGGTTGCCTCCTGCACGTGCCCTGACAGGGGCTAAGGATGAACCAGCAACTGAAGTACATGCTCTTGACAGGGAATCAAACACATGACCCTTCAGTCTGTGGGTCAACCCTCTAACCACTTAGTGAAACCAGTCACACCTCCTTTTTTCTTCATTTCTTTTCTTTGGGGAACACCCATTCTAATCTCTTGCTCAAATGGTTTGAGTGAGCCTGAAAGCAATCCTGTGGCCCTGGAAGCAATCAAGCATCCCTGGCCATAGCCATTTGTTCAGGAGTGGGTGGGTGTGTTCCAACCCGTTTCACTGAGAATTAGCCTGTGAATTTTCTCTGGAAGTATTAGGAAAGAGAAACACTTTCTGTTGGGATAGCTAAGGTGATAGAACTTAAGCCTGGATACTTGTTGACTATCTTTGTGAAACTTGAAAACAATTTTTCTGAAAATTAAGTGCATGTAGAAGAACCTGAATCAAGAGATGAGGAGCAAACACTATCTGTGTCCCTGAATCCCATTATCCCATTTTACCTGAAATTGGGAATTGAACCCCTAAACTTTTCAATTACTTTAATCCTAAATTTCTTTTCTCTTTTCTTTCTTTCCTTTCCTTTCCTTTTCTTTTTTCTTTTCTTTCCTTTTCTTTTCTTCCCTCCCTTCTCTCTTTCATTCTTTCTTTTTCCTTTTTTTTCTTTTTCAAAACATAAATTGCTTTCATGTCTTATTTGTAACAGAAAGATGCCTGGCATTATACAAGGTTAACCAATATAGACTGGATCTCTGATTTAATGAAGACTTTTGACTAACAGATAGATGGGTAATAATCAAATATCACTGGGAAAAAAAGTGTTATAAAGATTGATAGGTGCCCTACAAAGAGACATTTATCTACAGAAACATATATCAAAACTTTTCCCAGCTAGGGATTCAGAAAATCTTTTTTTCTGTAGAAATTACCAAATATCTAAAATATACATAAAATTTAAGTATATGGAAATTTGGATAACATATGCTTCTGGTAGAGGGAACGGAAGATGCAAAAGGGATAATTGTATATCCAGTAAAATGAATGAAAGTTAAGGTAGCTGACAGAAGGAAGGAGTGACATTAGAGAGGTAGAAAGGTAAGCAAGAACCAAACCATCATGGCCCTTGTAGGAAGTCATTGGATCATGTTCCAAGAGATACAAGCTGCAAGAGAAGCAAGAAGTCATTGCAGGATTTTAAGCATTCTGACATAATTAGACTTGATTTTGAAATAGGCCTACAATAAAGAGGATGGAGAAAAGGTGGTCACAGTGGATATAAGTAAACCAGTTAGAAGATGAGTATAGCAGTCTAAGGAAGATATAATGGTAGCTTATATTGAGAAGTTGTAGCAGCAGCTATGGACTGGCTGGACTTGTTGTGGTGATATTTCTAAGGTGAATTTGGTGGGAGAGGAAGCCTAGGGGAGGAGAGATAAACTGTGATTCCTAGGTATCTGGCCTGGGGTAACCTAATGAAAGATGCTTTTCTTTAATGACAAAGAGATCAATGAAAAACAGGACCTACGCCAGGGAGCTGAAAGAATGAATTCAAGCTCAATCCTGTTGAGTTAGATGTGCTTTTGAGATATATAAGTGGAGATGTTGAGTTGACAGGAAGAATTAAGAGTCCATGTCTGGAACTTAGACAATTAGATATTAGATGGAAGAAAAAAACTTGTGAGACACTGCTGTATATAGATTGAGACTAATTGAAGCTGTGGGTGTGACTGACATTGCTTAGGAAAAACAGTATAGAGTAAGGAATGTTGACAGGCTAGGTCTGAAACTTGTGATACTCCAAAATTTAATATCTGTTGTTAAAAATAATCTTCTGGAAGATATAATATCATAGCTTTCATAAACATTTTAAATGAGCACGTGTTAAATACTTTACTAAACTCATTTTAATGGAAACAATAAGATCTCACAACTTGATTCAGTCCTCATATTGATCTACAGATTCAACACAATCCCTATGAAAATTTTCACTGGTATTTTTTTTTTAAATTGACAATCTAATCCTGAAATTTATATGAAAATTCAAGGGACCCAGAATAGTAAAAAAATCTTATAAAAGCAAAAAGCATGTAGACACACACCATCTAACGTTAAATCCTATTACAAAGCTAGAGTAATAAAGACATTGCGGTAAGAGCATGAGGATAGTCACATGGATCAATGAAACTGAACTGAGGAGAAACCAAGATGGCAGCATAAGTAAACACTGGAAATTGCTGCCTCACACAATCACTTCAAAAATACAACTAAAAGACAAAACAGACATCATCCAGAACCACAGGAAG
>NW_006286587.1:7827287-7828883 GCF_000327345.1 Myotis davidii
CTACACAACTGGGCCTCAGCTAGGCACCTCCAAACTCCATACAAAGAAAAGGAATCTACAGATCTCTCTATAGCTCCTGTTGGGTAGCCTCAGACAGAGGCTAAATTAGCACCTCCTTAGAGATCCAAGTGCCAGTGTACCCAGTGGTCAGAGTGGGACCATCCAGATTACAACTCCTCAGATCCTTAAGCGACACACTCAGGAGGCAGACTCAGTGAGTACCAAAGCCCCACTGAAGCAAGTCTTGCCCCAGAAGGGTGTATCCAGCACAGAAGTTCTCCCACCATAGACACAGTTGATTCTCAAAGCCATTGGCCTGCAGGTCAATTCCTCCCAGTGATACCAACTATAATCAAGGCTTAACTACAACAAGACTGTGCACACAGCCCACAAAGGGGTGCACCACGCGTGTCCACCTCAGGTAATTGGAGAGGCTGAGCCACTGGGCCCTAGAGGACACCTAGCATAGAAAGCCACTCTATCAACACAGGAAAGCAGCCAAAATGTGGAGACAAAGAAACAGGTCACAAATGACAGAAATGGAGGAAAGCAAACTACTGATATAGAGTTCAAAACCACACTTATAAGGTTTTTCAAGAATTTTCTAGAAACTGCTGATAAATTTAGTAAGACCCTCAATACGTCTAGTGAGACCCTCGAGGATATGAAAAAGGACCAACAAGAAATTAAGCATTAAGAAATTATTTCACTGACTGAAATAAAGAATATTATACAGCGATCCAACAGCATACTAGAGGATCGCAAGAATCAAGTCAAAGATTTGAAGTACGAAGAAGTAAAAAACATCCAACTGGAAAATCAAAAAGAAAAAATAATCCAAAAATATGAAGATAGTGTAAGGAGCCTCTGGGACAACTTCAAGCATACCAACATCTGAATTATAAGGGTGCCAGAAGAAGAGAGAGAGCAAGATATTGAAAACCTATTTGAAGAAATAATGACAGAAAGCTTCCCCTACCTGGTGAAAGAAATAGACTTACAAGTCCAGGAAGCACAGAGAACCCCAAATAAAAGGAATCCAAAGAAGACACACCAAGAAACATCATAATTAAAATGCCAAGAGCAAAAGACAAAGAGAGAATCTTAAAGGCAGCAGGAGAAAGAAAAACAGTTACTTACAAGGGAGTACCCATACGAATGTCAGCTGATTTCTTAACAGAAACTATGCAGGCCAGAAGGGAGTGGCAATAAATATTCAAAGTGATGAATAGCAAGAACCTACAACCAAGATTGTTTTACCCAGCAATGCTATCATTCAGAATTGCAGGTCAGATAAAGAGCTTCACAGATAAGAAAAGGCTAAAGGAGTTCATCACCACCAAACCAGTATTATTATATGAAACTAGAGGCCTGGGGCACAAAAATTTGTGCACTCGGGGGGAAGAGGGTTCTCTCAGCCCGGCCTGTGCAATCACAGTCTGGGACCCCTCCGGAGATAATGACCTGCTGGTTTAGGTCTGCTCCCGGGTGGCAGAGGGCAGGCCCAATCCCTAGGTGCAGCCCCTGGTCGGGCTCAGAGCAGGGCCAATTGGGGAGTTGGGGCGCCGCCCCGTCATGCACAGAGCAGGGGGATTG
>NW_006286587.1:7830226-7837351 GCF_000327345.1 Myotis davidii
TCACAGATAAGGAAAGGCTAAAGGAGTTTGTCACCACCAAACCAGGATTATATGAAATGCTGAAAGGTATCCTTTAAGAAGAGGAAGAAGAAGAAAAAGGTAAAGATATAAATTATGAACAACAAATACACATCTATCAACAAGTGAATCTAAAAATCAAGTGAATAAAAAATCTGATAAACAGAATAAACTGGTGAATATAATAGAATCAGCGGCATAGAAAGCGAGTGGACTGACAATTCTCGGGGGGAAAAGGGTATGGGGGTGTTGGAAGCGACTGGACAAAAATCGTATACCTATGAATGAGGACACTTGGGGGGGAGTAAAGGCGGAGGGTGGAGTGGGTACCGGGTGGAGGGGAGCTATGGGGGGGAAAAACAAGGAACAACTGTAATAATCTGAACAATAAAGATTTTTAAAAAATAAAAATAAATTTTAAAAGTACCACAAAAAAAACTGAACTGAGAATCCAGAAATAAACTTCAACATTCAAAGTCTATTAATTTTTGATAAAATGGGCAAACAGTTCAATGAGGAAAGAATAGTGTTCTCAACAAATGATGCTGGGACAACTGGTTATCTACATACAAAAGGGGTAATTTGGACCCTATACCATATCATACACAAGAATAACTCAAGCAGATCATACACTTAAATGCAAGAGCTAAAACTATAAACTGTTAGGGTAACACATCTTTGTGAGCTTTGTTTAGGTAATGGATTCTTACACATGGCATCAAAAACAAATTTCAAGAGAAAATTAGATAAATTGGATTTCATAAAAATTGAAAACTTTTATGTTTCAAATTATACAATCAAGAAAGTGAAAACAAAATCTATAGCCTGTGAGAAAATCATTGCAAATCATGTATCTAATTTGGGACTTGTATCCAGAATATATAAATATCTTTTAAAATTAAATAATAAAAAAACTAATAATCCAACTATAAAAGGGCAAAGAATTTTAATAGTGCTCCTAAAAAGATGTATGAATGACCAATAAGCACGTGAAAATTTTTTTAATAGCATTAGTCATTAGTAAATTAGAAATCAAAACCATAACAACAGACTACCTCATACCCATCAGACTGACTACAATAAAAAAGACAGACAATAGCAAGTGTTGACATGGATGTGGAAAATTGAAACTCCCATACATTGCTGTGGGGCTGTAAATGGTGCAGGTACATTGGGAAACAATTTGCCAGTTCCTTAAATGCCAAATACGCATTTGCCATTTGACCTAGAAATTCCACTCCTAAGTATACTAGTATATCCAAGAGAAATGAGAACATATATTCTCACAAAATTCTGTACACTCAAATTCAGAGCGGCATTATCCATAATAGCCAAAAAGTGAAAATAACCCACATGTCCATTGATAAATGGGTTAAAAACAATGGGATACTATCTATACAATGGCATATTATTTAGCCATAGGAAGTAATGAAGTATTGACACATGCTGCAACTTGATGGAATCTCAAAATTATTATACTAAATGAAGGAAGGCAGTCAGAAAAGAAAATACATTGTATGATTCTCTTTATATGAATTGTCTAGAATAGATGCATTTGAAAAGACAAAGTTAGATAAGGTTGGCTGAGGCCTGGGAGGGTGGCAGAGTGGTTGTCAAAAGACTACTAATGGGTATAAATCTTATTAAGGTGATGCAAATGTTTTAAAACTAGATTTTCTTTACGATTTCACAGTTCTGTAAACATATAAAATATTGAGTTGTGCACTTAAAAATGGGTGAAATTTACACTGTGTAAATTATATCTCAATAAAGCTAATAAAAAGAGACAGAGAGTGTGCCAATTAAAACTACAGTCGCATTTATGGATGAAGAATATTGACATAAAGTTTCAACGGGCTCAAAACTGTTTTGTTTTGTGTGTGTTTTTTTCTGCAGGGAAAATGGTTGTTCCTTCACCTACATAATTTGTTTTTATGTCCACAGAGAAAGATCATTTGTATTGCAGTTCTGTACAACATATCAAGTTATAAAATAGCTCTGTATAGTTATTAAATAGCACAAAGCAATGAAAAGCCCAGAGCTCCTCTACATAGACTCAGAATCAGATAATTCAGAATACTTCATTTTGAGATAAAATTTTTCCTACATCAATTCATTTTATTAATTCATTTTATTGTGTAGCAAACCACTCTGAAAACTAATGGCTTAAACATAATAAACACTTTTTTGTGAACCTCATGATGCATCAGATTGGTTGTTTGGGCTCAGCTGGCAGTTCTTCCTCGCTGGTAGATTTAGGTTTTTGTGAGCAGCTGTTCAGGATGGATGGCTTCGGCTGGGACACCCTATCTCTGCTCCACGAGGTTTCTCATCCACATGAAACAAATCATCCCAGGTCACATGGTCACTTCTTCTCCAGCACAATAGCTCACATGATCACAGCAGGTATTTACAGGAGGGAGACCTACATTTGAAACAGATGCAGAGCCACTTCCACAATATTTTATTGGCTAAAGCAAGTCACAGAGGCAGGTCAGTTTCAAAAGGTTGAAAAAAATAGACTTCACTTTGGGAGGTGCTCTTTAAGTCATGTTGTAAGTAGTGTGGTTACAGTGAGTGGAATTATTAGGGCCATTTTTACCACCAAATTGACCATAATGCTTGTTTGTAACATTCTATTTCATAGGATTTACCTAGATTTTCAGTTCTATATTAATTAATGTGTTTATTTGTAAATGTCTAACTCCTAGTAGATGAAAGCTACACAGGGGTCAAGGTTATGTTGGTTTTTAAGTTGGATGTTTACTCCTAGCACATTTTTGGCATATAATAGGCACTTAGTGAATGAACAGTTAGTCCTTCCCCTCTCACCCCTGAGTAATTTACCAGGTTGATGGAAGCGCTGAAAATAATGTGTTGGCAAGATGACCTAGACAGATCTAGCAACTGACTATCTAATATCTAATGAGAGAAGCTATGACTGGTGACAACTCAAATATCTATAACACCATTGCTGGAAAGGTCAGAACAGCCAAAGATCATTCATAGACATATTAAACAGCTTAATATATCTTAAAATGCTTTGGGAAAGAAGCAGAGGTATGGTAATCCCACCGTGTTGAGAATATCAATCAGCAGCTGAAAAGATTGTTAAAAACATAGACATGCATGGGTTGCCCATACTAGAATTTTGAGTCAGCTGGTCTGGAATGTGGCCGGGGCCTGCAAAGTTAAGACAGCCAGTTGGTTTCAGTTTCTAATTTCCTTACAGTCCCAGGAACAGCTCACTGCAGCCCCTTCCAAGTTCCATCATCAGCCAGTCACAGTTCTGAGAACCAGCTCTGCAGGGTCACTCAATTGTGTTTCTGAGGTGTCTGCCTCAGTTGGTAAGACATCATAGGTGTCTGGGTTGCAGCTTTGCAGGAACTTTGCTGCAACCTTTCTACATTGTAATCATGCCGGTTTCTTTTCTTTCTTCCCACAACCCTAGGGATGAAAGCTCTTCCTGCAGTTACTCTCTTACATTAGTTTCCTGTTTTGCCTTTTCCTACTCACTCAAATTCCTATCTTAAGTACTTTAGATTAACATAGCTGGTGTGGCTTTGGTTTACCTGAGCAGATCTTGACGAATGTATACATTAAGCTCTAAGTGCATTCATCCTTCCTATGGAGCCACCCTGCATACTTGCCTCCACACTGCTCTCCTAATGAGGAAAGTGCTGTAGGGAGAAGATCCTTGCCAGCATCACTTTCTCAACCCACACTGATTATTTTGAAAACCCCACCCAGAATGATGTCTCTACACACCAGGTAGTCCAGAATATCCCCACTAACTTGTGGAACATGTTGCACACATATGACAAATCCAACAGCAAACATCTGTTTTGAGATATTAGAGGCTAACCTATTTGGCTTGCATCGATGGACCCAGACACATGGAAGGGAGAAAAGCAATTTAGTTTCACTTGTTAGCAGGGGCTGAGCTGGAGATTGAGGGTGATCAGGGTCCCATGCTGTTGGTTTCTGGAACAAAAGTAATTACTTTGGCCAAAGTCAGGAAAATCTCACTCTCTGCTTGATTCCACAGTGAGAGATGGCAACACCCGATTCCAAGCATGTGCCTAATTTTATTAAATTTTAAGATCCTAGAATACTTCAATAGGCAAAAGTAGTATCCAATTACTCTTTATGCCAGCAGATACTTCTTTGGGATCAATACTCAGTGAAGAATTTGAGTCAGGAAACATAACACAAGAGGAGAACTATGCCTTGTTGTCCAATTTTTTCAACATTACCATGAACAGGTGTTTGATTGTTTGTTTGTTTTGTGTGTGTGTGTGTGTGTGTGTGTGTGTGTGTGTTTTCGCTTCTTAATGTCTCTGTGTGTGTGTGTGTGTGTGTGTGTGTGTGTGTTTTCGCTTCTTAATGTCTCAGTTCACCCATTTGCAAAACCTCTATTACAAATATTATTGGATAGAAGTCTTGAAGACCTAACCCATGTCTAATATGAAGGGTAATTACTTATTTTTAAAAAGGAGTCTATTAAGAGTCTCCACATGCCCCAAATTTATCTGTGTTATAGGGCCTGATTCATATATTTTTTCCAAAGAACCTTGTCAGATACCCCCAGTTAGATGTTATATGTCCTCTCCCTCAAACCCTATAATACTTAATCTCTACTGTCCACAGGCATTCATTTTTTTTTCCTTATGATATATTTAGTGTTAATGTCTTATATCACTTACCAGACTATAAACTTTTTGAGATTAGGACACATGGTAAGCATAAAAGATAATATTAACAGATAAGATTCATGAGTGTTGCTGTGCCTTTATGCACTTTGTATTATTCTACCTCAAAGAGCTGTGATGAGAAATAATTATTATTTATTATAATTACTCCCTTTTAAATTTATGAAAATCAATTCTTGAGAGAGTGGATTTTCTCAAATACATAAGGTGAGAGGAAAAAGGAGTCAAAGCTTAGGCAAAATAATCTAGCCTACTCTGACTTATATAAGTCACCCTATAACATACATGTATTGTACTGAACTTAAAGAACCATCTTCCATCACTTATTTGATTGGGGACATTGGCCAAGATATTTAACTTTTATGAACCTCAAGTACCTTATCTGATACATGGTAATAAAATATGTTTTTCTGAAAGTAGAGTTCTGACTCTTTTGAAATTCTTTCCTTCCTTGTTAGATGAGGCTGAATGCTCTTCTTGTTCAAGATCCCTCTGCCCAGAAAATCACCTCCATTGGCAAATATGTCCAGTCTTTTAAAAAATTTTTAATTTATTGATTTTCAAGAGAGAGGAAGGATGAGAGAGAGAGAAAAAACACACACATCCATTTGTTGTTCCACTTATTTATGCATTCATTGGTCAATTCTTATATGTGCCTTGACCTGGGATCAAACCCACAACCATGACATATCGGGACAATGCTCTAACCATTTGAGTTACCCAGCCAGGGTCAAGATGTACAGACTTTAGCATAGCAAAGCCAATATCTAAGAAGTTGCAATTGCCTAATCCTGCATGCAGGAATATGCATATAAGGGAGCTTTCAGCATTCACTGCCACATCTGAAGATGGGAAAAATCAGAATTAATTAGACACACGGCCTTGAGCTACACTCCTACAGAAAAACTAAATCATACAACAGCCACCATAACCCCAGGCACATGTTTTGTCTTCTCCTTATAAAGGTACTAGAGGCCCGATGCATGAAATTTGTGCATGGGGGGTGGGGAGGGAGTCCCCTCAGCCCAGCCTGCACCCTCTCTAATCCAGGACCCCATGGGAAATGTCCGACGGCGGTTTAGGCCTGATCCTAAACTAGCAGTTGGATCCCTCTCACAATCCTGGACTGCTGGCTCCTAATTGCTCACCTGCCTGCCTGCCTGGTTGCCCCAACTGCCCACACCCCACTGGCCTGGTCACCTTTTACTGCGCCCCCCTGCTGGCCTGGTCACCCCTCACGGCCCCCCCACTGGCCTGGTCGCCCCCCACAGCCTGCTGGTGAGTCATTTGATCATCCCTCACTAACACCCCTGCTGGCTTGGTCGCCCCACAAAGACTGCTGTTCAATCATTTGATCATCCCTCACTAACACCCTTGCTGGCCTGGTTGTCCCATGCAACCTGTTTGTTCAGTTGTTTGGTCATCCTTCTCTAATACCCCTGCCAGCCTATCACCCCACATAGCCTGCTGTTCAGTCATTTGGTCATCCCTCACTAAGCCCCCTGCTGGCCTGGTCGTAGGCAGCCTCCTTGTGAGATCATGAGGGTTACTTTGCATATTACCTCTTTATTATATAGGATATGCAATTGGCAGGAAAATGTACATAGTTGGGAATTTAGACTTTGGCCAAAGACCACAATTTTCCAGGAAGTGGGGTAGTTGTCCTCACAGTAGACATCAGTCTATACTTCCAGAGCTTACCAATGCCACAGTAAAGTTTTATACACACAGCAAGACTATTACATTTCAGGGGATGTTTTTGCAGAGCTCTTCTTAAAAAGTTGTCCTCTAATACCTTCTAGTTGCCACACAGATAGATCTGTCTGGGTGCCAAAGTGATAAACTAGTAATACTTTGGTTAAAACATCAGCCTGTCTTTCCCCAGAGATATACTTGATAGGAATTGGGCCCAATGGCTACACTTTAGTTATATTAAGGTTATTTGAGGTAGGGCTCCTCTTTTTATTATTATTTTTTAATATATTTTTATTGATTTCAGAGAGGAAGGGAGAGGGAGAGAGAGATAGAAACATCAGTGATGAGAGATAATCATTGATCGGTTGCCTCCTGCATACCCTGTACTGGGGATTAAGCCCACAACCCGGGCATGCGCCTTTGGCCAGAATTGAACCTGGGATCCTTCAGACTCCCTACTGGGGGGTCAAGACCACAATCTGAGCATCTGTCCTTGACCAGAATTGAACCCATGACCCTTCGTGGTCGTTTGGTCATAAGGTCACTTAGGCTTTTATATATCAGTATCAGATGTCCAGTGCATGAAATTCGTTCACTCGAAGGGGGGGGGGGTCCCTCAGCCTGGCCCGCACCCTCTCGCAGTCCAGGAGCCCGCGGGGGATGTCTGACTGTCAGTCATCTTTAGCGCTGCCACAGAGAC
>NW_006286587.1:7837473-7845279 GCF_000327345.1 Myotis davidii
TATTTTTTAATATATTTTTATTGAGTTCAGAGAGGAAGGGAGAGGGAGAGAGAGATAGAAACATCAGTGATGAGAGATAATCATTGATCGGTTGCCTCCTGCATACTCCCTACTGGGGGGTCAAGACCACAATCTGAGCATCTGTCCTTGACCAGAATTGAACCCATGACCCTTCAGTCCACAGGCTGAAGCTCTATCCACTGAGCCAAACTGGCTAGGGCTAGGGCTAGGCTTTTCTTTTTATAGCATCACTACTTGAGGCCTGGTGCACGAATTCACACATGGGTGGAGTCCCACAGCTTGGCCAATGATCGGGCCAATTGGGGCTGCAGGAAGTTGGCCAGCAGGGATCAGGGTGGGTGGGGGGGCGGTGGAGCCTTGGGAGGTTTCCTGCATTGCGCGTCTGCTCCCTGGTGGTCAGTGCACTTCATAGAGACCAGTCATTTGGTCGTTTGGTCATAAGGTCACTTAGGCTTTTATATATCAGTATCAGATGTCCAGTGCATGAAATTCGTTCACTCGAAGGGGGGGGGGCGTCCCTCAGCCTGGCCCGCACCCTCTCGCAGTCCAGGAGCCCGCGGGGGATGTCTGACTGTCAGTCCTCTTTAGCGCTGCCACAGAGACGGGAGGGGCTCCTGCCACTGCTGCTGCACTCGCCAGCTGTGAGTCTGGCTTCTGGCTGAGTGGCACTCCCCTGTGGGAGTACACTGATCACCAGGGAGCAGCTCCTGCATTGAGTGTCTGCCCCTTGGTGGTCAGTGCATGTCATAGTGACCGGTCATTCTTCTGTTTGGTCGATTTGCATATTAGCCTTTATTATATAGGATAGATAATGGGATTTTTTAAATGCCTTACTTGTAAAATTAAGACATCAAAATTATCATGGTGGATGTTCTGGTTTTAATTTTCCATCACTCACATAGCTTTTATGTTTAGAAGGAATCCTATTAATATGAATGTCATGGAGACTGACATATAATTGGGGCTGTGAATCTTGAGGATATGATAGAAAGGTACAGGCTCAGAAAGCCATTGTGGCAGCTTTGGCAGAGTGGATGTGGTGTGACAATCTAGTGACATAGCAAGGAGTATATGAGGTTGGTGTTCTTGGCAGCACAGAGGCAAGGATATCAGGGAATAGTGACAGAGGCAGTGGGGCAATACTGTAGGGTGCTGATGTGAGATGGTGGTGTGAGGCAGTGATAGTACAAGTGGCCTTTTCTGGAGCTGAGTCTTGGCTAGATTCTGGCTCCCCATGATGCCTACATAAATCTGTTTTCCAGGGTTTCTGTGTTTTCTGAGCAAACATTACAGTGTATATTTTTTTCTACTTGTGTAAAAAAGAGTTACATCCTTTTGCTTGTCACCAAGAACCTGAACTCATAAAATGCTTTATTTATAAAATTTCCAGGTTTAACTTTTGAGAAATGTGGTTTTATAATTCTTCCTAAATTGTTCTCCAGATTTTTTCTTTTTTTTTAAAGTCTTCTACTCATCTCTGGAAGTTTTACAAGGGTCTTCACTTAACATTGTGACAGGATCATGTTTATATGTTATTCAGTATGCCAATCAAATAAATTTTATTTTATTTTATGGGTCTATTAAAGAAATCCATACAAATCTTTTGAAATCACACATAGTACCTGTATCTAGCTTTCAAAATCTTAACATTATTTTCAGAAAATTATGCTGAAATAATTGGACATCCATCTACATGCAAAAACAAACAAAAAAACCTCTACCCATAACATCCACCAAATTCAGAAATTCACCAATAATAGGTTTTGATCTAAATTTAGAACCTAAAACTATCAACTTCTAGAAGAAAACAATGAAAAAATTCTCTGCAATTTTGGGTTTGGCAAAGATTTCTTATGTGTTAAAATAGCACAATCCAGGAAAAATGAAGAATAAATAATTGGATTTAATTTTAATTTAAATCCTGTGCTCTTCAAAAGACACTTTTAAGAAAATGGAAAGTCCTGGCCTGTGTGGCTCAGTTAGTTGACCATTGTCTTACACACCAAAGGTAGTGGGTTCAATCCCTTGTCAGGGCATATACCCAGGTCACAGGTTTGATCCCTGGTTGGGACATGTGCAAAAGCAGCCAATCAATGTTTCTCACGTTGATGTTTCCCTCTCTCTCTCTTCCTTTTTCTAAATATCAATATTTTTAAAAGTTAAAAAGAAAATGGAAAAATGGGTCACAGACTAGTAGAACATATTTGCATATTACCTATCTGATAAAGTATAAAGTACCTGTAGCTAGAACAAAAAAACACACACAAACAAACAAAATAAAGAAACACCTCTCAAAACTTTAACAATAAAAACAAAACAAAACAAGCAAGGGATCCAAGAAGCAGTGGAGTGGAAGTTACACTCACCTTCTCCCAGGACCAAATTGGAATTACAACTAAATTATAGCACAATCAACCTGAATAACCAACTGAAGACTAGCTGAGCAGAAGTCTTATAATAAAGAACAAACAGAGGAAGCCACTTTGAAACTGGTAGGAAGGAAGAAGAGGTGGAAAGGCCTGGCCCCACACCCACAAGTGGCAGTTGAGATCTAGAGGAATATCTCAGCTGCAAAGGTCCCCCTGAGGAGCAAGGTGTTTCAACCCCAGGCCAAGCTCCCCAGCCCAGAGCACCAGTGCCGTGAAAAAGAGCCCACATAGTATCTGGCTGTGAAAATCAGAGGGAGTTCTGTTCACCAAGGTGAGGAGGGAGACTGCTAGAAATCCAGAAGTCCTCTTAAAGGGCCAATGCACAAAATCTCATTTTTGGCCACTAATCCTGGGCTCCAGCAGAGAGATGATGGCTCAGAGCAGACTGACGTCATTGAGGGAAAGACTGAGTTGTGTGTCTTCAGGGAGAGGGCTGGAAGGATAGCTTCCATGTCCCTGTGCTGAGTCCTTTTCCCACTATGCCCATAGAAGCCAACTTTGCAGGGCTGAGCACGCCTTCTGTAAGGCATCAACCTGGAGAAATACACAAGCCCTACCCTCCCACCTCCCTGTAGCCCCACCCTATGTCAAACTTGTGCCCTATACCCTACAGAAAAATTAGCTAGCTGTGACCAGCCTAGGCCCACAATTCAATCTTTCTTGGAAGGTTCTTGAGAAGGCTCAAGAAAACTCAGGGGTTATCAGAAATGCACAGAGAGAAACTGAATTGTGTGGCTCTAAGGTGAGGGTCTCTTTTCCCTGTGTAACCTGAAAAGTGAGACCATTCCTATGCAGAATCTTCCCTCCACCAAGCCAAATATTAATCTGATTTACCCTGATGAACTCTAATTGCCTCACCCTGGCAACTCCCTGGACCCCACCTTATTACAAAGGTTCAGAGGACCTAGGCAGGTGGCAGCTGATCTTGATATACCCTGAGACTTTTGCTCAGTGGTCTCAGATCCAACACTGACAACTGCCAGAAGCCGGTCCATCCTTGCTGCTTGACACAGTCGCTGCAGGGAAGAAACATCTGCACAGCATATGTTTCAAGGGACCTGGCGTATATGGCATACTGTTCTTAATATGTTTGCTCACTTAATATGTTTGCTTGGCTCCATGTGTTTTAACCGAGGTCACCTTTCCAAGAAAGGTTGTTTCCTCAGGTAGGGATTTTTCCCTGGAATTAGGTATTAACAGGACCAAGGAAGGGACAGATGTAACAAGACAATAAAACACAAAAGTTGGCTGGAGATCCTGGTTGGAGATCCTGGCTAGGCTGCTGATCAACTGAAGGCTGTTTCCATGTCATTCCTTCTTTGCTGGCTCCATCCACACCTTTGGGGACCCCTGGACCTGCTGGGGTTGGACCCCAACAGGCAACAAGTTTGAATCTGTATCATCCTGGTGAACACTACTCACCTCTACCTGGTGACTCACTGAAAACCTACCTCATGCAACTCACATATCACCAGAGGCTCTTTCAGTGACTGAGACTAACAGGCAGTTGGCCAGTGAAGGCAGATCTTGGGGTGCCCTGTGTCTTTTGCTGACCTGCCTTCTGTTAAGTACTGGTGGAAGCTATCCTCAGTATGCAGATTGGCCCTTCCCATGTGTACCCAGGCCCAACAAAAGCAGCCACTAACCATGGATCACCTTGTAGCTCCAAACAGGTATCTCAGGGCCAGTCACAGGCAGCATCTGACATTGATCTGAACTGAAGTCCCTTCCAAGAGTACCCAAAACAAACACACTCAGTGTTGGCTTCACACCACAACAGAGCAGGGCCCAATTAGCCCCAGAAACTGCACACCTGAAGGAAGATCTTGGCAGGCGCCGGCTTCTGAAGGGGAAAATTCTTCTTTGAGAGGGGCCAACCCTACAAAGCATCTTGTACACTGTGGTTAGGATAAAGCCTCACAGTCAGCTAGCCTGTGGGTTAACCTTCCTCATGGATGGACCGAGAGCAATCAAGATTCAACAGCAACACGAGGGCTCACATAATTCACACAAGGGACATTCCTGGAGCTCCTAGATCAGGTGATCAGAGAGATTGTGCCTCTGGGTCCCATAGGACACCTAGTACATAAAGCCCAGATCATAGCCAGACTGGGAGACATAAATGATCTACCTAATAAACAGAAACAAATACAGAGCAGCAGCCAAAATAGGGAGACAAAGAAACGTGCCCCAAATAAAAGAATGTGAGAAATCCTTAGAAAAAGAACTAAATAAAATGGAGGCATGCAATGTACCTGACACAGAGTTTACAACAATGATTGTAAGGATGCTCAAAAACAAAGGGAAAGAATGAATAAACTCAGTGAAAACAAGAAAGGGATAGTAAGCATAAAATAGGACATGGAAACCATAAACTATCAGAAATGCAGAATACCATATTTAAAATGAAGAATACACTACAAAGAATCCACAGAAGGTTAAATAGAGCAGAAGATTGAATCAGCAATTTTAAAAATAGCAGAAGATACCCAATCAGGGCAACAAAAAGGAAAAATAATTTTTTAAAAAATGAGAATACTTTAAGGGACATCTGAGATAATACCAAGTGTACGAATATCTGCATCATATGGGTATCAGAAGAAGAGAGACATCAAGAAACTAAAAACTTATTTGAATATATGATGACTGAAAACTTCCCTAACCTGATAAAAGAACAAGCTACACAAATCTAGGAAGTGCAGAGAAGCAAAAGGAAACCAGAACCCCCCACCAAGACACATCATAATAAAAATTCAAAGGTTAAAGACAATAAGGAAATCTATTTACCTATAAGGGAGTTTTCATAAAACTGTCAGCTGATTTCTCAACAGAAATTTTTCAGGCCAGAAGGGATTGACATGAAATATTCAGAGATAAAATGCAAGGACCTACAGCTAATATTACTCTACCCAACAAAGCTATCATTTAGAATGGAAAAAATAGATAACGAGCTTAGCAGACAAGAAAAAGTTGGAGGAGTTCATAACCACTAAACTAGCTTTACAAGAAATGTTAAAGGGTCTTCTTTAAGAAGAAGGAAATAAAGGATAAAAAACATGAATAATAAAATGGTAATAAGTACATATCTACCAATAATTACAGTACTATAAATCTAAATGTATTAAATGTTTTAATCAAAAGACACACAGTGACTCAATGGATTAAATAACAAGACCTTACATATGTTGTCTATAACAGATTCTCTTCAGACAGAAAGATATATGTAGACTGAAAGTAAAAGAATGAAAAAAGATATTTCATAATAATGAAAACAAAACAAAAATCTCAGATAGTGTTTACTTTTACCAGACAAAACAGACTTTTAAACAAAGCATAACAAGAGACCAAGAAGGATCCAGCAACTCCAGTTCTGAAAAAAAAACCACAAAAAACTCTAAATCAAAAGGAAATGCACATCCATGTTCATTGCATCATTATTTTCAATAGCCAAGATATGGAAGCAAGCTAAGTTTATATCAATCCTATCTAATAATAGACAAACATGGTAATTAACCATACCTTCACTACCATTGCCACTGGCTGATCAGCGTGATATGCAAATTAACCACCAACAAAGATGGCAGCTAATTTGCATACTGCAGGCAGGACAGGACAATGGGAGCCACCATCCAGGCACCCTTGTGCAACCCCAGGAGCCGCCGGAAAGCCAGGCCACAGGCAAGGCAGACCCTGGGACCCAGGAGCCCATTGGCGAGGTTTGCAGGCGAAGCAGCAATCAAGCTATGAGGGAGAGGGTTGGGGGTGGAAGCAGCTACAGGAGCAGCTCTGGCCAGAGACTGAAGACTCTGGCTGGAGCGAGGAGCAAAGACTGAAGGCTCCAACTGCAGTGAGGACTGTGTCCAGAGCGAAGATGGAAGGCAGTGGCCAGAGTTAAGTTCTGGGTCCCGGGTGCCAGAGGAAAACTGGTGCTGGCAGCCAGGGGAAAGAAGGCCTATTGCACGAATCTTCATGCAATGGGCCTCTAGTAGGTAAATAAAAAAATAAAAAAGAACCGGTGCATATATGCTGTAGAATATGGCTCAGCCATTAAAAAGAATGATTCATGCCACTTGCAACAGCATGGATGGACCTAGAGGGGATTGTGCTGCATGAAATAAGTCAGACAGAGAAAGAAAGATGCCATATTATTTCACTTATATGTGGAATCCAAAAATTTTTTTTATAGAAATAAAAAATATTATAAGAGCACAATGAATAATTGTATGCCCCCAAAATGGATAACTTAAAGTGGATAAGTTCCTAACAGCACACAACCTACCAAGATGGAATCATAAAGAAATAAAAAATCTGAACAGACTTATAACTAGTAAGGAGATTGAATCAATATTCAAAACCAATCAACAAAGAAAAGCTAAGGAACAGATAATTCACAGGTAAATTCTAACAGTCTTAGAAAAGAGAATTAAATCAATCCTTAACAAACTCTTCCAAAAATTAAGAAATAGAGAGCATTTCATAACTCATCTTATGAGTCCCACATTACCATAATACTAAAGCCAGACAAAGGCCCTACATGGAAAGACAATTACAGGCCCATATCCCTGAGGATTATTATTAAATTTTAATTATTGACTGACTGGTTGATTTGTTTTAGAGAAAGAGAAGGTGGGAGAGAGAGAGAGAGAGAGAGAGAGAGAGAGAGAGAGAGAGAGATTTGATGTTCTACTTATTGGTACTTTCATTGGCTGATTCTTATATGTGCCCTGACCGTGAGTTTGAACCCACAACCTTTGTGCTTTGGGATGATGATCTAATCAACTGAGCTAACCAGACAGAGCCTCTTTGAGGTTATTGATGCAAAAATCCTTAACAAAATTCTAGCAAACAGAATTCTACAGCATGATAAAATAATTATACATTATGACCAAGTGAGATTTATTTTTGGAATGCCAGAATGTATAGCAGTATCTCAAAATATTAAAAATAGAATTACTATATTATCCAGCAATTCCACTACTGGGTATATACTCAAAAGAATTATAAGGGACTTATGTAAGTATTAATAGACCCAAGTTCATAGCAGCATTGTTCACAACAGCCAAAAGGTAGAAACAACTCAAATGTCCATCAACAGATGAATGGATAAGACACATACGGTATATACATACAATGCAGTATTATTTAGCCTTAAAAAGGAGTGAAATTTTGACATATGCTACAACATGGAGGAACCTTGAAAATGTTATGCAGCGTGAAACAAGCTAGTCACAAAAGGACAAATACTGCATGATTATACTTACGTGAGATACCTAGAGTGGCCAAACTCATAGAGTCAGAGATTAGAATGGTGGTTATCAGAAGCTTGAGGGAGGGGAGAACAGGGAAATTATTAAGT
>NW_006286587.1:7845387-7868723 GCF_000327345.1 Myotis davidii
AAAGCAGCCCATGCTTTTGAAAGCAATTTTTTTTCTACTCTACCAGTATTATTGCTAATAAAAACAATTACATTCTATTAAATTCTACTATTTGTTTAAAAATATTATGTTGCATTTTCAGAATGATCTTGCCTTGAAGACGTTATTACCACCTTTGACAGATAAGATGAGATTGAATAACTCCATGGTCACAAAGCAAGTGCTCGAATGGAGCTTATGTAACATGAAATTCATGTTCCATGTGACTACAATGATGGTCCTTAGATCTACTTACTCACCTGGGAGCAGGAACATGAGGCAATGTCCTGGTAAGGCCCAGGAATGCTTTGTTTAAAGGAATCTTGCAGAGAAAGGTTCTAAGTGGATAAACACCAAGGAGGTGAGAGCAGTACCCTCCAAGGACTAAGGCAATTTGGGAAATGGAAAGAATGAAAGATTGATGGGCAAGGACATGGAATCCCAATGAATCAGACATACACATTCAATAATGGATTAAAAGAAGAAGAAGAAGCTATGAAAGTACCGAAGACATGACCTTAATTCTCCAAGGAGCACAGTTGTAGAGTTGCTTTGGGTCTCTCCAGTTTCTGTGAGAAAATCCTGGCTGACAGGACCCCCTGATGAAAAAGAAATGACTCTGTGTGAGATTTAAAGCATTTCTTATTTGAAAGCAAACTTAATTACACATACTACATGTATACACCCCATGTGGAAATAATAAATGTACTTATGATGGAAATGTTTGCTTGATTTATTGTGCTAGGAGTTCTTACAAGAAATGGAAACAATTGTTACAAGTGACATCAAATGTTTAGCCTGGTTTCTTTTTCTTCTTTTTTGTAGTATTTATTATTAACACATATTTTTAAATGTAACTACCACACAATAAGGCATATAGCTCCTGACTTGTGGTAGTACTAGTATTTCGTGAGTTTGGAAGGGAGAAATTAGTCCCAAGAAAACATGTGCAATATCTGAATATGACACAGGTAAAAGCTGAGTTTTGAAACCCATCTTTAAAAATGTTGAGGTCTGTACGAAATAGCCTTCAACTTCTCCAACATGAGATAGGATTTATTTTAAAGTTAGAACTTTGAATAGAAGTTGGCAGAGGAATGATTGGTTGTTTTCTGAAATGGGTAGTCAAATGGGCTCAAATTCTCGGAATGAAATCAGTAAAAGTCCAAACGTTGGTGTACACAATGTTAAACTGTAAATACATTTGTGAAGAACTTGCTCACCCATGAATTTTGTGAATTCTAGTTTAAATTACCACAAAATCCTGTTAAGATATGAATGTTGTATCAGTGACTTAGTCCTGCATCACAAACCATCACAGAATTTTGTGGTTAAAAACCATAAGTGTTTAGCATTGCTCTTGAATGGGTATCAGTTTGGGCTGCCCTCACCTGGGCTTTGTTATGCCTGCACAATCCAGCTATGTGTTGGGAAGGCAATTCTGCTGAGATTGGCTGGGCTTTCTGACTGTGGGATGGTGGACTAGAGCCTGGGTGGTCATGGATAGACTTAGCTTTGCTTCACAATGTCTCATCATTCATTTGGCTAGCCCATGCTTGTTCACGTGGTGGTTTATGGTTCCAAGAGAGTGAGCAACTCTTCCTTCTTCTGCTATGCTGCCCTCCCTCAAACACACACACACACACACAGACACACACACACACACAAACTCACACACGGTGACTGAAAATTAGGGAACCTCGAATAAGCAAATTTTTACCAAAAATGGGATAAATGGATACTATAGGATTAAAACTCATCTTTAGGCAATTTTAACAACACTTTCTTAGAAAAAAAAAAACAGAAAAAAATAATAAAATTAAGAGAGATTTGAACAATTTAACAAGCATGAGCGTTTAATAACTATGTGTGGAACATAGCACCCAACAATTATAAAATACACATTCCTTTCAAACTACACAGGGAATGTACAAAGATTGATCTTATACAGGGCCATTAAGAAAGTTTCAATAATTTCAGAAAGTTAGGGTTAGGTTTATGGTTAGATTTAGGGTTAAGGTGTTAAGTTTAGACTGGAAGTTAGAAATAGGTCTCGCTTATCTTTAATTTGAGGGTTAACTTTAGATGTAGGGTTAGTATTTGTGTTAGCTTTCATTTGGATTAGTGTTGGACTTAAGATCAGGGTTATTATTTTGCTAACTTTATGGTTAGTAATAGCTTTAGTGTTAGAGTTAGGACTAGAACTAATAATAGGTTCATGTGAGAATTAGTGTTAGAATTAGGGTTAGATTTAAATTAGGATTAGTTTAGTGTTGGGCTTAGAGTTGGGGTTATAGTAGAGTTTAAGGTAGTATTTATGTTAATATTGGGATAGATAAATAAACCAATAATACAAAACTAAAAATACACTTGATTTATAAAAAGTGACAGTATAGAGTAGTAAGAAAGTAATTCTCTTTTTAATAGAAGACATTTGGGGGAAGGAGGGAAGGAAAGGGGGGAGATTTGGAGGTTGAAAGTGAGGGCTAATGAAGGTTTAGAAGATTAGATGGATTGAATCATGGAGAGTTTAGTCGAGATTACTTGATGATAGGGTTCTCCATTCCTTTTTGACAACTTTTGATGCCTTTGAGAATTCAGTTTTCAAAGTTAAAAACAGTGTGGAGATAGGCTATATTGTTATGAAGGGCAAGCAAACCAGGCTTTGGAAGCAGACAGTCCTAGTTCTATCATAATAGCTATTTACTATTGCCTTAATCTCTGAACCACTTATCTATAATAATAAAAGTATAATATGCTAATTAGACTGGACAAAGCCGGGGCTGGGAGGGAAGCCAGGTCCAGGGTGCCTGCCAGTGGGCAGAGGGAAACCCGGGTCCCAGGTGCCAGAGGGAAGCTGGTACCAGCAGCAGGAGGAAGGAAGGCCTACTCTTGCATGAATTTCCTGCATCGGGCCTCTAGTATAAAATAGACCTGGTGGCCGGCCAGCATTGCTCAGTGATTGAGCATCAACCTATGAATCAGGAGGTCATGGTTTGATCCCTGGTCAGGGTATATTCCTGAGTTGCAGGTTCAATCCCCAGGGTGGGGCATGCAGGAGGCAACCAATCAGTGATTCTCTCATCATTGATGTTTCTATCTCTCTCTCCCTCTCCATTCCTCTAAAATCAATAAAAATATATTTAAAAATATTTCTATACCTTACAATGCTGAGCCTGGGACCCTCATACATGTTCTGAGTTGCATTATCTCTAGAAGTAATGTGTTCCCATGAGGCAATTTTTAAGATGCTCTGAACATTTGCAGGGCTAACAGCATACCTCTGAGCAGTTTCATTTTCATGTGTGACCAATAATGTGTCTTTGGAGTTAACTGTATTCAGTCCCTTATCATATACAATTTCAACTGTGCTTACATGTCTGTGAAAATAAAACTTTGGTATTATTTTATTGGAAAAAGTAATGTATTTATGTAATAAAAATACAAGTAGTTTGCAGAAGCTGTACAGTAAAACACTGTCCTCACCTCTAAGCTCTTATTTCTTAGTTCTGCTTGAAGGCTGCCACTCTTACACATTTCTTAGTGACTTTCTTACAATGATAATTTGACTCTGGATGTAAATTTTCTGTTCAGTTGCAAACTAATGTTTTATTTCTCCATTTATTCATATGATCAAGGAAGACCTTAAAATCTCCTTTCCATCCACAGGATTTATGGCATCTCCCCCTCCCCTCCCCCCAAAAAAATACTCCCCTCCAAGGCATCGGCCCAGTTTTAGACATTTGAAAATGAGCCTTGTTAGCCCTTTAATTAGACTCGATCTCCTTCTATTTCACAGTGCTGCCCCACCACTCCCCAAACACCCAGAAGAGTGCTTTTGCGATTAATGAGAGCAAACCCCATTAAAATGAGCTCAATCATGAAAAAAAAGTTCCTTATACCATATTTGTAAACATACAGATATGTACAGATTACCTTGACCTGCTTACATATAATTTAGAAGGTCTAGGTAAAAACAAACAAACAAAAAAGACTGAAGAACTAGGGACAAGTGTAAAAGTAAGTCTAGATCAGGGTTACTTTAAAGCAACCTGTGATGGAAAATTTTGACTGAGTCAGGATCTCTGGACCAGGTTCAGGAAAAACACAATAAAACACCCTATAGCTTGTATGGATGCACATACCTCTTCCCACACACACTAATCAGAGAGATTCCATGACCAAATTCTGAAAGAAATGCCAATCCAGGCAACATACAAGCTCTGCTTGATATGTAAGTGAAAATGATGAATTTATAAACATCTGTTTTCTGACACTATTGCAAGGTGGGCGCTAATCACAAACGGGTCCAAATTATTCTGCTCTGGTTTTTAAACAATTCAGTTGGCCAGGAATGGATGAGTTGAATAACCATCACTTTTATTGAGCCAGAAAATTTATTTCTCCAATAAATTTGAGCAAGTCATACTTTCTCATTTGTAACATGAAGAGGTTGAGTGATACAATTTTGAAGTTCCTTTCAAGCTCTAAAAAACTGTTATTAGCATTACATCAAGTAACTGGACAACATCCATATCCCTTAATGGGTATACTGAATTTATAACCAAATGTAACTCAAACTAAGAAGTTAAGAAGAATTCACTTCTGATATATATAGAAGACACCTACCAGATTATTTTTTAAATATGGTTTTATTGATTTCAGCGTGCGAGAAAAACATTGGTTTGCTGCCTTCTGCATGTATCCCAACTGGGATTGGGGATCAAGCCTGAAACCAGGAATCAAACCAGTGACCTTGTGGTGCACAGGACGATGCTCAACGAACTGAGCCACACTGACCAGGGTCACCTATCATATTACTGAATGTGCATTTGCTAAAACAACATGGTTTAGCTCAGTTCGTCTCAAAGTGTGATCTATAGATCAGCATTGTCAAAGCACTAGATAGCAAATATTTACTTCAGAACCACTAAAACAGAAAATTTGGGATTGAGACCCAGGAATATGTATTCTAACAAGTTATCAAGTGGTTTTTATGCACACTAAAATTTGAAAAGCAATGTCCTAAAATGTAGGTAAAAACATCAACTTTGTACTCCAGCCTGGATTTGAACACCAGCTCTGCCTCCTACTAGCCAGAATCCTTGATAAGTTCTTTAACCTCTCTTAGTTTCTATTTCTTCACCTCTAAGTGAAATATCAATAAATTATCTCACAGGGTTTTTGGGGGGATAACATAAAATAACATGTGTTAAACATCCAGCTAATAATAAAGAAAGCTTATCTCCCTTCCCCTGCTGAGAAGCATTTAGAAATATAAATTGGTACAACCAGTATGGAAAACAGTATGGTGGTTCCTCAAAAAATTAAAGTTAGAACTACCATATGACCTAGCAATCTTGATTCTGCATACATATAAAAAGAAAATTGAAATAAATATCTTGAAGATATCAATATTCATGTTCAATGCAGCATTATTTATAATAGCCAAGACAAGGACACAACCTAACTGTCCACCAACAGATAAATGGATAAAGAAAATATCACACACACACACACACACACACACACACAACAAAAAAACAAATAAACAAAAACAATGGCTTATTATGCAGCCATAAAAAAGAGTGAAATCTTGTCATTTGTGACAACATGGATGGACCTTGAGGACATTATGCTAAGTTAAATAAACCAGACAAAGAGCAATTACTGTATGATGTCACTTATATGTGCAAACTGAAAAACAAACAAGCAAAAAAAAAAGAACTCATAGAAACAGAACAAATTGGTGGTTGCCAGAGGTAAAAGGTGGGGGTGGGTTAAATTGGTGAAGGGGGCAAAAGCTAGAAATTCCAGTTATAAAATAAGTCATGGGGATGTAATGTACAGTGTGGCAACTCTCACTAGTAATACTGTATTGCATATTTGAAAGAGCCTTGGAGACTAGCTCTTAAAACAAATTATAACTATGTGTGGTGATGGATGTTAATTAGACAGACTTATTGCGGTGATCATTTTGCAATATAAACAAATATCTAATCATTACGTTGTACACCTGAAACTAATATAATGTTATCTGTCAATTACACCCCAATAAAAAGAGAAACAATTTCACCGAGTGGTAATTTTAACAAGGAATTCACAAGTATTCTTCCTGGAATGTGGATTTTACAAATTTTAGGGATACAAAAAGATCAAGAGCTTTTGGAGGGTAAAAACCACCCACCCAATGGGAATATGTATTCTAGGTGGCTTCACCTCTCATAGGGCCTTATAGGCATGCCCTTCTTAGCATCTCTGAGACTGTTGTCTCCGGCAGAGTGGTTTAGAGACCATGTCCTAGAGTGCGATATATATATTAGCACAGTGCATTTGACAGAAAAGCTGCAATGGACAATAGAAAGCATATGCAAATCACTGCTAATTATGCTGGCTACCAGTTTCTGTCAACAAAGTATGCAGGGAAATGGCCCAGGAAGAAGTTAGGGGACTTTCTCATTTCAGAAAAACATATGTGAGAATATGCTGAAGGTTTGTGGGTAATTTGGAAGCGTTTTAATGTAATGGATCACTTGGGAATAACAATTCTAATAGGTAGATGCATGCCAGCAGAGAAAATAAAAATTCACCCCATAGATGAAAGGGGAGAATGAGAGAATTTTTGTGATGCAGCTTAGAACACATCTAGAAACGATCATGCTAGCCATCAATATGCTAAGATATGAATAATATCTTAGAATTGATAGAACAAAAATACTATAGCCTAAGAGACCTTACTGGCAGAATAGGAGAAACTATAGACTGTATCCATGTCCTCTTTGCAAGTATATCTTAGACCTCCTACTAAATTTATGTCCACTCTTCCACACTGATGGAATAGAAATATGGTATATATTTGATGGGACCCAAGAGTAGGAGAGAAGGCTCTGTATTGGTTACATTGATTGCAAGTCTACTAAACTGCAGGCATTTAAAATATATTGTTCAATTTATCACATGTCTGCAAGTAAGTCTATAATTCTGATTTTACAGAAGAAAACAATTCTATTTCACTTGATGCCAGTCAAAGGTCGATTAAAGAAGAGCCTTGTCTATGAGACTGCTTGGTCTGCTGTTACCCAACCTCCTTCCATTTTTCAGTAAGTAGCTTGCACAAGCCACCTTCTGGCAAGAGGCTCTTTTCTCCTCCAGTTGAACCCTGGAGACTAGAAGGATTGTAGATCCTGGTAGTGTTGTGAGTATGGAAAATGAAACAACAACAACAACGAAAGAGCTGAGCCATTTGATTTGTCTTCCAAATACATTTCTGCTTGCTGGGGCCTGAAAGGAAAGTTATTTTTCATCATCATTGAATGCAGCTATTTGTTAAGATGTGTTTATTAGACTTACATAAGATCTCTTGCCCAAGTAACTCAAGCTCAAGTGAAGGGGAAACAATTTTTATGATCTCTGGCTCTACCAACTTAACATCACGGTGAAAGGGCTCATCAACATGTCTTTTAATTTCCACAGATGAGGAGGAAGCAGAATTAAAATGGGTTTTAAAATCAGATACCTTAATTTTTTTCCCCCAATTACGGGTCTGCCTATGTCAAAGTATAATTTTCACAACTGATCTGAAACAAATATATAGTGAGCATGAGTCGAAATTTATTTAATTCACTAATGAAGGAAACAGCACAATTTTTGGAAAGACAAAGAATGAATGCTGAAATAATATTGCTAGGTTAGATGCAAAACTGGTTAGTGTCCAACAGGTAAAAAGACAGAAATTTGGGGGTATTTATTTAGTTATTTATTTTAATGACATAAACCATTTACATCTCGGTCAAACAAAGCTCTGTGTAAACAAATAACTTAAAGTCTAGTCCCTAATTTGTAGGAAACAGTAATTCAAATAAAGGTCAACAAACTTTTCTGTAAAGTGCCAGACAGAAACTATGTGAGACTTTGTGGGCCAAACAGGCGTGTGTTGCATCTACTCAGCACTATTATTATAATACAAGAGCTATCATAAATGATACAGAAGCAAAAAGCAGGGCCGTATTCCAATAAAACTTTATTTATAAAAACATGCCACGAGCCAGGTTTGGCTGATAGGCCATAGTTTGCCAACCCCTGCCTTAGAGAACAGCCTTGGGTGGACCCATTAGACAAGGATCCAGCAGAACTTTTGAAGTATAAGCAGTGGTCCTTTGTATTATCTCCAAAGATACCGGAACCTTATTCAAGTTACTGATTTTCTTGGCTGTCATGTCTTGGCTTCCATTTACTCATTCACTGAATGGGAATCGTTTTCAGGAATACTTGGGGAATATTGTAAGTACTCCGTGGGCTAGTAGTCAAAAGATATTTATTCCTTCCAAACTCCATTGCATTTTTATTGTCCCTCCCAAAAGCTATTTCAGAATACAAAGTGCTTGCTTAAGTTGAAGGCAGAGACTAACTGACTTAAACAGCAAGAGGCTCGGGGAGTAAAGAACAACTTGTCCACAACTATTTTTCTTTCTGAGCCCAATGGAAGTCCTCTTTCTACTGTTCAATTTGGTGGGGGGCTTCTCTGGTTTAGCCAGCAAAAACATGGAGTCAATTATGGCTTGACCTCCTCTTCTAGATATAACTAGAACTGTAAGAACAGCTCAGAGGATCCATGGGGCCATCTTAGATGCTGCCAACCATATAGGGGATTACAAACCTTTTTAAGGGAAATACATAGGACTGTCCCCAAACACAATCAATTAGGTATATCTATAAAATTTTAAAAAATAAAGTCACCGTAGAACACACTGTGCTTGTACTAGAATGACATCCATCTTGTAGATGTTCACTGACATAAAAAATAAAGCATAACTACTCCTGGTCTGCATGAGGTGAGTAGAGGAATTGAAAGCCAGCCTCAGGAATATGATATTGCTTGACATCCAAGTGAATGATCACTGGACTTGTCTCCTTAACTGGGTATAGAACAAAAATATTACATAAATACATTTAGAATAAAAATAAACCCAAAGTAAAAAATCAAATTCACGAGGATTTTTGGGAATAAGTCGAACCTTCAGTACAGAATTTGAGGAGCCTTCTGAGGTGAATGATTAAGTAACTGCCTTGCCAGATGAGCCACTTCCAGGGCAAAGGGGTAGGTTAGTTGTGGGGAGGATGAGATAGGAAGTCAGGGACTTTGGTCTTAGTTCTACCTCTGATATTCCCTAAAAGAAACTGGAGATCACTCAACCTGCCTAGATTTGTTTCATAATAAACAACAAAACAAAAAAAGTGCAATTGGTTTCTTTGAAATCCAAAGGGCATTACTTTGTTAAGCAATTCATTCTATTTTTAGACAAATTAAACCATGAGTAATTTTTCCCTGTGATTTCTACACTTATATGAAGAACCTACCATCAGCAGCTACAATAGTATCCATCACTAACATATAAAAACAGTATCTCTACTTGGGCTATTTTAGAAAGTGCTCAGACCCCTCAGTTTGAACACATATTTCAAGGTTGCCCTCTTATAGACCTTTTCTATCTTGTGGACATTTCTATTAAGTGACCAATGTGGTATGGTCTTTACTGACCAACAAAAGAAATGGAGTGATGGCCATCTTCCTATTAATAGTTTTCCCCTTATAATATATAGTTCTAATGAAATGACAACAGCTTTTCAAAATGCTGTGTTCAAACATATTTCTATGGTTAATATTGCTCCACAAATTTATTATTCCAGTTTTTCAGATACTTTGATCACTTAACTTCAGGAATAAATTAAGTTTGATTTGGTGGAGGTAGCTAGAGATCTTTTTCCTCACTCTGTGAATAAAAATTGCTTTGAGAAGCATAATAAACTTACATGGAACTGTATGCTCTGAACTTCAAGTTAAACACTATCATTTATATTTGGTTCAAGTGGATTATGTAGAATAGTCCATTGTTTCTATGGTATTAGCTCTAAAGACTGTGAAATATCACACATAGCCCAAATGTCTATGAGCAAAGACTCCTGAATGGTTGATGTAGACATCATCCTATAAGAAGGTAGCCCTAGATGTGAATATTTTTTGAGGTCAGCACAGACTCCTCAATGGTAAATACATGCAGAATAACCTATGAATGCATAATAGTAATTATTATTGAAATAATAATAGAAGTTACCATCTATTGATAAATTGTTTGTGCCCAGTACTGTGTTAAGTACTTTCATTTACTCATCATGAAAATTCATTTACTATCTCTTAACTAGGTGCTAGTATCCCCATTTTACAGATAAGAGAGCTGAGGCTTTGAAAGATAAGTCAGCTTTGCCAAGGTTAAGCAATTAAGTAATGGCTAGAGCTCAGATTTAAATCCACCTGTGACTGAGCCCAGCAGGGAGTCCTAGTTTGAGTCTTAGTGATACCTACCATAGAATTCAGGCTTCCTAGCCATGTCTGAGGGGGCATCCATTATGAATGGATGTGCATGAAATATTCTGAAGGAAAAATATGGTCACATGAAGTTTTATGCAAGTACAAGAAGCCAGCATCAGAGTTTTTGGACAACTGTCTGCCATCCATGAATTGTTTTCCATTGTCTTCAAAGCTGAGTAACTATGTTGTTCAGGAGACTATAATCCCCCAGGCACTAGAGCATGAGGTAACCTTGTTCTTAGTCTATGTAGCCAAGGAGATAGAGTGTTTTCTTCATGTGGGATACACCTGAAGCAAAGCACTAGACTTATGCTGGAGCTGAGCTCTAGAGAGCTACATTTCCAGAAGAGAGAGTGGACAGAAGAGGGCTTCAACACATTATCATTATGCCACTGGTGGGATATAGGATGGACTCTCCAGAAAACATGGAACGGCGAACAACAGAAAAAATTCTGGACTCTCCTCACTGCTGTGAATGCCTGTGAGAGACTCTCTGAGGAACCCCTGTAGTATTTGTGTGGAGCTTGGAGGAGTTGGAAAGAGTTAAAAAAATGCATGTTCAATTATCTGGTTCTCAGAAGAATGGATTCATATCTATTGATGACATGTAAGATTATATTAGATTTTCTTTTTAACCACTATAATTCGGTTCTTATTAAATAATATTGACTCTGTTACTCTGTTACCCATGTAAATTATATATATATATATTTAGACATTTAGTTGCACACCACTATAAATGATTATTTGATCCCCAGACTTTACATTGGCCTCTCTTAAACATACCTAGCTGATTTCAGTCAGTTATTCCAATCTATGAGGGACATTTTGACATCTTCTGATAAGCACTTTTACTAAATATTTATATTATTTTTTATATAAACAGTAAGATTCCTCAGCTTAGAGCCAAATTTAGTCAAGCTCAACCAATATTAGCCAAACCTCAAAAAAAAACACATAGATTAGACAGTAAGAAAAGTATAATTTTTTTTTCTCACCAAAAATTCTAATAGGCAAAGATCAATGTCAGAGACCTGAAGCATTCCTAGGAATTTTTATTTAGGTTGACACTGAGCCATTTACCAGCATATACAGTTCAACTCATTATGTTCATGCAAAGAAAATATCACTTGTCCCAGGTTTCACCAAATCTCCCCAAAGTACATGCACAACCTTGTCAAATGCCTTTAAAGAAATCAAGATAATTTGTTTTAAAAAGTCCCCACACACACACCCAAAATAATAAGTGTTTAAAATGACTCATTCTTTCTCAACTGTATTTCAATAGCACATGGGAAGAATTTATATTTCATCAAGAATTATCTTCTCTCTCTCTCTCAACTTCCAGTCTTACACAGAAGTTGGTATGGGCAAAACTGCATAGAACATTAGGTAGAAAAGTGGAGACCCTGTGCTCTGAGAATTAAGATGTAAAGAGAATTTCTTCTGCATGAGTCATCAGAGAAATTTTCCTCTCAGAGGTTATAATTAAATTGTGAGTATGAATGAAAGTGTGTTAATTTGGGGTTCCCCAGAAGTAGCCCCTGATTTTATATATCTGAGGTTAAGTGCAAGTAGCCTATTTGGGAGATAAAAGAAGAGAGGGAAATCAATAAAGTTTAGATAATAAGAATGTTTGCACAGTGTGTAACATATCCCAATGGGAAGCCCTGAGGAGCAGTGTTGAGCAAGCAGCTTAGATCAATTCTCTCTGAAGGATAAGGCAGCTGTGTTGTTGTTGTTGTTTTTAATATCTTTTTATTGATTTCAGAGAGGAAGGGAGAGAGAGAAATATCAATGATGGGAGAGAATCATTGACTGGCTGCCTCCTGCAACTTCAGCATATGCCCATGACCGAGAAATCAAACCATGACCTCCTGTTTCATAGGTCTATGCTCAACCGTGGAGCCACTGGGAAGGAAATTGTGCTTTTGTGTGCCATTCCTGACATCCATAGGTTAAGGTAGTTTCAGAAGAAGGAGGTATTAATTCTTTGACACTTTCTGCCTGCCTGTGCTTGGCCAGAGAAAGCCCTCAGGTAAAGAGAGGCAAGTGCTAACAGTTGGAAGATGAGCCACTGAGCATAAAATGGCAAAGATTATGATGTGGATCTCCATAGTATGTGTGATTGTGGTGTATATGTGTGTGTGTGTGTGTGTGTGTGCGCGCGCGCGCGCGTGTGTGTGCACTGAAATAACAATATACCGATGGAAAAAAACCTTCCAAGCTGAGAGAAAAACAGTTTAGCAGGAGCAAAGTATGCATGAAAGGATATAAGAGAATTAGGTGATAAGGATGCATTAAAAGAACATTTCCAACTAGTAAAATTTGTCTAACAGTTTCCTACTTCTACAATGAGATTAAGAATTACAGATCTCATAGCAGAACTAAATGCTGGCTATTCCTGCTTAAATGAAACAATGAAGCTAGAACTGGTAAGCTATATTTCCCATCCATACGCCCCATCCTGTACACAATTCTGGCTGTGAAAGGGACAAGAGAAAACGTCCAGTTCACTGGCTGGTTGGCATTTTGCTTCTCTCTTGAACTCATCTTGAAAAGGTTAGAATACAGTGGTAAAGAAGGCAATCTGATTATGTTCAATTGCATATGGACTCCTAATGCCCTCTGCTTCTCACACCTTTTTTTTTTTTCTCACTTAAGCCACAGTATGGTTAAAATTTAGTTTAGTATAGAGTCTAGATCTGATAAGCCATTTGCTATGTGATAGCAATTAGAAAGTGTTACTCTTCTAGAACATTAAATCTATATTATAAGCCTTTTACCACTTGAAGAATACTTAGTCTAACCTACTAAATAAGTTATGCAATTAAAACTCTTTATATGTATGTGTATGCTTTCAAAAGATCTTCAAAACTAGATTGTCCATATATGACAGCCATAATTTGTAATCCATTGATGAAAGTATACTCTGAGAGTATTCAAATCCCCTTACAGTGCTTTCATAGTAAGCTTTTGGTTCAGAACAACCCATCTATCCTTATCTAATAAAAGAGAAACATGGTAATTGGTGTACGACCGCTACCCTTCCCATTGGCTAATCAGCAAGATATGCAAATTAACTTCCAGCCAAGATGGCAGCCGGCAGCCAGGCAGCTTGAAACTAACATGAGGCTTGCTTGCTTCAGTGATGGAGGCCTCCAACGTCCCCAGCCTGCCTTGCCAGCCTCTGAGCCAGCAGTTTGAACATTGTAACAAATATAGAAGCTAAAAAAAACCCCAGAAACCAGCTTTCAGTGAGCTGGGATCTCAGAGCTGGAGTCAGAGCTGGAGTTATACATTGTTTCAATAATAGAACTGAAACAAACCAGATACCTACTTTCAGCAGAGGAGGCCTAAGAGCTGGAGCCTCAGCGTTAAAACTGGCCCAGAATTTAAAAAAAGAAGAAGAAGAAAAGGAGTGGTTGGGAGCTTCCGTCGTCTGCCAGTCTGAAAACAGCCCTCAGCCCCTCACCCAGGCTGGCCAGGCACCCCAGTGAGGACCCCCACCCTGATCCAGGACACCCTTCAGGGCAAACCAGCTGGCCCACACACGTGCACCAGGCCTCTATCCTATATAGTAAAAGGGTAATATGCCTCCCAGCACCTGGATCAGTGGAGCCACGAGGCCTCCCAGCACCGGGGTCAGCGTGACAGGGGCAGCGCCCAAACCCCCTGATTGCCCTGTGGTTCTGTGTGTGACAGGGGGTGGGCCACAACCTCCCTATCCACCCTGCTCTGTTCATGACAGGGGAAGGCGCCCCAACCACCTGATCAGCCCTGCTCTGTGCCTGATAGGGGGGAGCTCCCCAACCCCCAGATCACCTTGCGGCTCTGTGTGTGACAGGGTGCGACGCTCCAACCCCACCCCCAACCCCCACGGGCCCTGCTCTGTGTGTGACAGGGGAGAGCCATAACCTCCCCATCAGCCCTGCCCTGAGTGTGAGAGTGGTGGCGCCCCCACCCCCTGATCCCCCCTGCTCTGTGTGTCACAGGGGGTGGTGCCCCAATTCCCCTATCAGCCCTACTCTGTGAGTGACAGGGGGGAAGCTCCTCAACCCCCTGATGGGCCCTGCTCTGAGCCCGACCAGGGGCTGCACCTAGGGATTGGGCCTGCCCTCTGCCACCCGGGAACAGGCCTAAGCCAGCAGGGCGTTATCTCCCAAGGGGTCCCAGACTGCGAGAGTGCACAGGCCAGGCTGAGGGACCCCCCGTCCTCCCCGAGTGCACAGATTTTTGTGCACCGGGCCTCTAGTATATATATATATAAAAGCCTAAGTGATCATTACAACTGGACAACCCAACAACCGGATAACCGGACGGTAGCTATAACACACACTGACCACCAGGAGGCAGACACTCAACACAGGAGCTGCACCCTGGTGGTCAGTGTGCTGACACAGCCAACCTCCCACAGTCAGCCAATCTCTAGCAGTCCCTCCCCTTGACCAACCAGCCCCCATCAGGACTTGGCAAGATGGCCCTATGGGCTCCCATCATTGGGCAGGCAGAGGGACTCCACCTGTGCACCAATTCGTGCAGTGGGCTTCTAGTAATGTATATAGCAATTTGGCAGTTCTTTGAGAGGATTGGAGCTAAGGATGACAGAGGGCCCTACTGATGCAGTAACTCAGAACAGTGTCCAGTGGGAGGAAGCATGTGGTAACAGGAGCACAGCAACTGGCAATTTTTAAAATTCCATCATCTTCTAGAAACAATAGTTTTTTAAAACAATCATCCTCAAGATGATAGCACTGATAGACGTAAAGCTGATTCTTGGCAATGAACCACACTTTATTGCCCTACATATAACATTTGTTTTATCCATGCTCTTCTGAGACATCTCATCATTGACATTGTCATTTCTCATTGGCATCTGTAATTCACCTTCAATGGGCAGTTGATTGGTCTTTCTAAAAATATAAATCTAAAACTATGGTATAGCCATCTCCCACCTCAAGCTCCTCGGTGTCCTTCTTTTAACAAAGTTATCTATATTATATTTTAACAAAAAATATCTGTCTTATATTATTATCTTTAAACATAAAGCAGAATGAGTAATACATAAAACACAGGAACTTCATTATACTATACTTCTTGAATTTTATTTATTTTCAGAGTCAAATTTTTATTTACTTATTTTCTCTTGATTTTATTTTATTATTATTTATCCATCATCATTTATCCCCCATATACCCTCTCCCATCTACACCCACCCACCCTTCTCCCTGCAGTCACCACACTGTTGTATACTTATTGACTTTTAAAGATTACACATTATTTTGGGATCATTTTCTTTCTGCTTTTAAATTTTGCAAGTATATTATTTTTTTAAAATGATTGTGTATTAATCAGTATAGGTTTGTTCAACTACAGTAACAAACAAACCCTTATATCTCAGAGGCTTAATACAAAAGTTGATCTCTGGCCTTATCCAGTTTGGTTCAGTGGATAGAGTGTCGGGCTGAAGACTGAAGGGTCCCAGGTTTAATTCTGGTCAAGGGCACATGGCCGGATTGTAGGCTCAATCCCCAGTAGGGGGTGTGCAGGAGGCAGCTGATAAATGATTCTTTCTCATCACTGATGTTTCTATCTCTCTCTCCCTCTCCCTTTCTCTCTGAAATCAATAAAAATATATATTTTTTAAAAAGTTGGTCTTTGACTTATGCAAAATTCTCTGCTGATCTAGTGACATTTTCCAAGAACTGATGAAGGATTTCAGAATACGGGCTGACACATTGTAGCAATGCCACCTACACGTGTGGCCCTCCAGAGTCACTGTGGAGAGATTTGGAAGATGCACGAGAGCTATTATCTTGTCTCTGCCCTAAAGTGACTCATATCCCAGACTATTGGCTAGAATAAGTCCCTTCATCTATAGTAAAGGAGCCTAGGAAGTGTTGCTTTAGGTGTTTCCAGAAAGGCAAGAACAAGATATGAAATATTTTTCAGTAGGAATTTCTGTAACAGATTATGGTGGTAGATGGTAAATTAATTTCTTAGTGCCATGCAATGGCAAAAGAAAAATATAACACCCTATGTGAGCACCCCACTCAATCTGGGAAAATTTATCAGTGCATAAATGGCAAAGTATGGGAAATGCATTCTTATGAAACCCAAACAGCATAGCTTGGAATACATAGTTCTTCAAGGTCTGACCTTGCCAACATCTCCAGGATTATCAACAGACATCCCCTGATATGAATCTTACTTCTTAGCTTGTATCATTGCAATTCATGATCACATACCCTGTGCCAGTTATTCTCTATGCTTTGTTCTATCTTCCCTTTAAGTCTCCTATTAAGCATTACCCATCCTATGATCCTCCCAGACACAGCCAGTGCACTCATACCCCTCCATTAACACTTATCTCACTATGGGCCATTATTTGTAGACATCCTTGACTTCTCAATAGAACATGAGTTTTTTGAGGAAAATTGCCAAGTGTTTTTCATCCCTAAAATCCCAGAACCCAGTAGATTTCAGTATTTAGTTCTTAATAAGTACTGAAGAAAAGTTTGTTTCTGTTGATCAAGACTATCCTTATTTATATTTTAATAAATTTTTGAAAGGGTCTCAAATAATGGCTTAACTCTACTAAGTATACTGTCCTTTGGCTTAAGTAACTTTGAAATGCCACCAATCTATCAGCCTATCAGCTCTTATCTTAGTTCCTCCCTAATGTCATCTTGGTCCTTGTGACTGTTCCAGCTCCATGCCCACCTGGCACACAGCCCTGTCCCAACGTGCTCTGCACCGTGGGGTTTGGGCTGATCCTATGCTGTTCCAGTGAAAATGTTAATGAGGTCCTTATTTTTCAAAAAGTTGTCCAGAGCTATGGTGAATTTGCTTTGATTATAACCTGATGGTGTGATCTAGCAGCATTTTTTAAAACTGATTGGCTGCACGGTGAGAAATCAAACAATATGAAGACATGGACCACATTTGTTTCCTTCCAAGCGTCTCTGCAGATGTGTAGGAGAGTAAGGAAAGACTGAAAGCAATGAGGGCAATTCTCTTGAGAAATATTCACAGAACGCAATTCACTGCATTGCATACCAACTCTTTACAAGGCTATACCTTGGATAAAGCAAGATCGTTCCCTCTGGACTCACAATCAGCGTATGTGCTGGTGACAAAAAGGAGTGAACAGACCAGTATACCAAAGGAAGCTACAGGACAAATTCTCCTCCAAGAGAAACACCAATACTGAGGTGTGAGCATGCAAAGGAAAAAAATTACTGACTCACCCACTCATGTTCTATAACAGCTACTGATGAGTTGGTTTTTAAGTGAACCCTAACTTAAAAAAATAGTCAAGTACTGAGCAAGACACAATTCGTGATTCTTGGCATGGTTTGTATTATTGACTCCCTGGGTCTGGGACAGTACTGAAAAGGGAAGTATCTATAAACAGAATGAATAATGTGTAATAATATATTCTATGTTTATTTTTACATCAGATATTTGGAATGTTGGCACTAGTGAGAAACTAATTTAATTTTGATTTCCTTTTGAACCCGTAATGTTGTAACCCCTCCACTCCCCACCTCTACCCCCGCCAAATGAGCCATATTCTGAGTCATGAAAATTAGCTGGTGCCATAGTTATACCAAGGTTGTGTTTTTTAATACATCTTTCTTAATTAACAGAATCTTTGATGTTTGCTGGCAATTTTATTTTCTGGAAAGGCTAATAATAATAATAATAATAATGTACCCATTTGAAATTGACCACCTAATCTACTTCTAAAAGTTTTTTATCTTTGGATTGATTTGCACTTCTCAACCAATTATGGAGATGGTCAGATATTATTATACCCATTTTGCAGATGAGGACATTGAAACTGGGACCTTGGAGACTTGCACAAGTAGGTAAAAATGACTCCCACACCAAGTCTCTGAAGATATTTCCAATCACCAGTAACCATAATGGTTCAGTTCTTATAACACAGGCTTTCTCAATCAAGTTGGGCACTATTGACATGGGGCCAGATAATTCTTGGTTGTGGGACCTGTCCTGTGCCTTGTAGTATGTTTAGCAGCATTCCTGGCCTCTACCCTTAGGTGCCAATAGCAGTCTCCCCCTCTTCCCGCTTGAGATAAGCAAAAAAATATCCCTTAGGCAGTGGTTCTCAACCTTCCTAAGGCCATGACCCTTTAATACAGTTCCTCATGTTGTGGTGACCCCCAACCATAAAATTATTTTCGTTGCTACTTCATAACAGTAATTTTGCTATTGTTATGAATCGTAATGTAAATATCTGATATGCAGGATGTATTTAGGCGACCCCTGTGAAAGGGTCGTTCGACCCCCAAAGGGGTCGCGACCCACAGGTTGAGAACTGCTGCCCTAGAGGATAAAATCACCTGTGGTTGAGAACCACTACAATAAGAGAATCAGGCTTCATGACAAATGGGTTCTTCTGTTTATGTGGCTTCCTTTCTCCTGGCTTTGTGTGCTATAGAGGCCTTCCCTCGTTGAAACATTTGTAAAAGGCTATAGTGGATTGGCCTTTCACTATGACTATAGTTTTCACTATAGTTTTCAGCTATGGACCTCACAGTCAGAACGCAAGCTACATGAGGGCAGGGGCCACATCTGTTTCCTTCAATAAGTATTTTTTTTCAGTAAATGGAAAATGGACCACCAGTGTCACCATGGACCTAACAAGTTACACACTTTACACTCATTATATGACTTCATTTTCTAACCATGTATATTTTACCTATTAACAGGCTCATTTTACAGATTAGGCAAAGTTTAGAGAAAAATGATTCTAAGTGGATCAGCCTGCATTTAGGACCCAGCTCAATCTGATTAGAGAGTTATCTATATGTGATCTTTTGTGCCAGTATTGTTTAAATTGTAGTTTCACACCCTTATTAGATTATGAAACAAAGTTTTTGTGTGTGTCAAAACTAGCATCTTTTTTTTCTGATGATATAGAATAAAATGAAATAAAAAGGAAATGAAATGAAATAAAATGAAATAAATATCAAGTAGTTGAATAGTAACTGTAATTGAAAATATTTAAAAATTTAAAAACATACATAAAACAATACTTAAAAAAGAAAACATCAAAGTGAATTACAGTATTAAGGTTAAGATATTGTTTGATAAGACTTTTGTTTCACTGAGTGTGTGTGTATTTTAGTAGTTCATAATGCAAAATACACTTTTTCCATTTTCCCTGTGGGTCAGAAACATTTTTAAAACACTGCCATACTATCTATTTTTTTTGTCTTCTAGTGGCTAGAAAATGTTTGCTTGGCATTTTCAAATTAAATCATTTTCTAAAATTGGAAGTTTGTTCTCCCACTAGCCCAGCCTACTTATTATTTTGTTCATCTGGTATACCTGTGCTGGTATGGAATCTGGGGAAAGTTGAGGAAGAACTTTAAAAAGTGGATGCCAGGGATACTTACCAGGTGCAGAAACTGGAAAGACTGGTGTTGCACACACACCCATTTGGACTTTCCACTGGGGGATTCCTAGGTTTCCAGAATTCTGAACTTTCACTGATGTGACATGTTTTGAAAGATGCATTTCCCTTATATTCCAGGATCCAGTCTTATTTCTTAAAGAAAACCATGATCAGTGATCCTATCATCAGAATTTAACAGGGATTCAAATGGTAAAGGAGAAGCATGGTTTGTAGAGTCCCAACTCCAGCAAAACAGCATGAGGAAGGATGGGTTTTGAGCTGAATGATGATCACTTACTAACCAACATAATTTCTTATACATTCTTCCAGAATCCATGAATATTTTCTTTTCTTTTTTATATGATTTTAACACTGTTACCATCTGACCTTTTTCTATTATTTTGGAAATCTTTCTATATCAACATACCCAACTACTTCCTTTCTTTAACTATTGAATATCATTCCACTATATAGTTTAACAGTCTAAAAATAAACATTTTGCAGTAGCTGTTACTGCTTCTTCCTCTTCTCCTTCATCTTCTTTCCTTCTTCTTTCTTCTCCTCTTCTTTCTTCTTCTCTTCTCTTTACTCTCTCTCTCACCATTACCATGTTTTTGTATTTATGGAAGTATAACTAAAAGTTTTTAGAGCAGTTTTGTGGAAATAAGTGCGCCTGTTTTAATTTTCATAGATGTTGCTAAGTTGCCCTTCAAGATCATAGCAATTCCTTTTACACTTCATATTGGAATACATATTTCTGCAATAGACCAATCAACATTGTATAATAAACACCTTCACATTTTTGCCATTTTTAAGGTAGTAAATCATATCTTGTTAGTTTATTTTGCATTTTTCAATTATGTATACGATTGAATGTCATTTCATTTATTGTAAAACCTTTGTATTTCTTTTCCATTATAAGCCTTTGCTTCACCTTTTTTATTCTTTTGATATTTTTCAAATTGATTAATAAAACTTCCTTACACATCAAGGGCATTAGCTCTCTGTAACATGCACTACAAATATTTTTCCTGTTAATTAACTCTCTGTGACTTAGTTCTTTCGATTTTGAAATATTAATTCAAAAATTATATAAATTTTCCACTACAAATTATATTATCAGTTACTAATGTTCTGTTTCTAGAACCTTATCTTTAATTACATTCGAGTTGTGTGCAAATTGTATTGGAATAAAGAGAAAGAGAACATGTTTATTTTTAAAAAGACAAACCAGTTTTTCTGGTGCTTTTTATTAAACATTCCAATACTTTTTTTGCTGATCTCAAATTATTTCTTGACACATATTCAATTCCCATGTGCCCTTTTTCCATAATTTCTAGACTTTGTCATTTTCTGTTTATCAAAACATATTATTTCCAGAATGCCATTTTAAAAAAGAGTTAGCTATTCCTTTCACAATTATTTAAATTTGTTCACACCAATTTGAATCCACAAATGGAAGTTGATTAGGTGCTGAGGAGAGTTTTCTCTGAAGGTCTTATTCAAAGTGATCTTTTGAAAATTTAACTACTATAGAAAGTTACTGATTTTTCTTTGAAGTCTTTCACTTCTTTGCAGTTTTCTCTTTATGTACAATGCAAGGGTGTGCAAAATATGTTTACAGTTGTAATACAAGGAAATAATATAATAATCAATAAATAATGATACAAGAATAAATTGTTTTATGTACCCACACCTGTAAACCTATTTGCCCGCCCCTGTATTGCATTTGAACTGGAAGGTTTTGGGGTGGTTTACATCATTCACTCAGTCCTTTAATAAACAATTTTTTAAGATACTACTCTATATGGGCACTATTTTAAATGCTGGCCATACAGCAGTGAACAGTTCATATGGATCTTCACAGTAATATTGGAGTGGGTTGAGAGAGACCCAATTTTTCAAAATAACAGAATTCAGATGTTACGATGAAAATAACCAGGGCCAGAGAACAATTGAGGAGCAATTGAGAACAATTGACTGTCCGAGTGTGAAGGGAGTCACCGTGTTCCTGTTCTTCTGCACTGTCCAGGGCTGAATTGCCACATCCCAGGTCTTAACAGATATTTACTGAAGGAGTGAATCCATCGAAGATGGCCGGAGGTTCTGGCCTTGCCCCTGGGAAACACTTCAGTTTATGTTGTCTCTAAAGTTCTATTATGAGGAGCTGTTTAGACAAGGTCTATGGAAGATTTTTACTTTGAGGAGGAAAGAGATTTCCCTTCAGTTTTTATTCCTTACTTATTGCAAAAGTGATTTTGCAATGACTGATTTCAACATTTCTCCCTGAGCTTCTAAACCATGCTGGTCCTGAGCAAGCCTGAGCAAGTTTCCAGTAACAGGGTTTTTCCTTCCAGCCCTACCTCCCAATCTGCCAGAGGAAGCTTTGCATATCCACACCTGTGTGGGGAACAGAATGGAAGTGAGAAGTGAAAACTAGCCCAGAGGACCCAGATGATGTAGATTCTGAATAGTCAAAAGGTTTCCTGCAGAGTTATTGCAAAAGCTCACACTGAAGAAAAAGAAAAAAAAAAAACTTACATTCTGATATTGTCTCTGAGGCTGGATTTGCTGTGGGTTATACATGAGCCCCATCTTGTGCTTCCTCCAAAATATTTCCACTGTACAATTTCAAACACACTTATGAAACTTCCCTTTGATTGATTAGTTGAGTAACAAAATACACAGCAGAAAAATCAGAATAGATTAAGTGATGACTGAGTCTTTGACCAGTTTCTTCTTTTTCTGTTCTGTATTTGCTTTAAAGATTGAATGCTATTGGCTTTTTTTTTGCTATAGTTTCTTCTTATACTTATTGATCTCTACTAGCATTATAATCATTAATACTTGAGATGAACTTTTCTCTTTGATGTGCCCTACTTGTCAATCAACAGTCCTTTAAACTCTATATTCTTTCTTTCACTCTTGACATGTGCCATTGTTCTCCACTCTGAATGCCTCCCCTGCTGTTCTCCAAAGCTGCTCAGAATCACTAAGAGGGTATATTGCAGTATCAAGTACCATGGCTTCAGGCTCCGCCACAGCTGCCCACTTTCTAAAAGCTCCCTTTATTCTTTGCAACTGCACTATCCAATTCAGACTGACAAATATCAGTTCCTTCCCCCTTACCTTTCATGTAAAAAACAAAACTAAACAAGACACAAAACCTGAAAGTGTAATAAATCCCTCCCTCTGCAGAGTGTACATTAATACACCTTGTAATTGCCCTTCCCTGTTGGTTTTAGTTCTTTGCTCTTTATTCTTTTCTTCAGTACTCCAGCTTCCTCCGCATTATTATTCGCAGCCTTGAAATCCAAGTTGCAAATGCAGAAAACATGCCCACCCATTTTGGACAAACCCGCTCCCATAAAGAGGCCAGAGAGTAGCATCTGCTAGTACTGCTCACTAAAAGCACTCATCACTTGATTCATGAGAAAGAAGCAGGTCTTAGATTAAAACCTAATGAGCTATGAGCTTGAGAGAACACGAGGGGGTTGGGGGGAGTGCGCTATATAGTAGTAGATT
>NW_006286587.1:7868847-7882220 GCF_000327345.1 Myotis davidii
TATATATATATGATATATTGTTCTACCAGCCACTGTACTTACCCACATGGAGAAATATTGAAAGACTTCCAACCACTGCCTCTGGGCAGCTCTCACTTGGTGTATAATTCTGTGCTGCTTCTCTACTGCTCTATTTGCCAATTATAAATAAGAATAGCTTCTAGTATATTACACTGCATACAATGAACACTTGAGAAGAGTGGCCTTGGGCAGGTTGTTTAAAGCAAATGTAAAGATTACCCCATCTCGAGAGCAGTTTTGTGGATGAACGGCTGTTCTCCCATACTGCTGGCAGTATTGGAATAAAAGCTCATATGTGTTTCAACCATCTCTGCTTAATTGGCTCACGTAGTGACAGGCAGCATGGACCCATTGATTGTCCAGTTACATATTCTGGAGACCACGGAAGGATATAAGCAAGAGACTCCTCTGGGAGAATCAAAGGCTCCATCTGGGAAATTTGTACCATCTCAAAGCTCGATGCACTAATTCAGCAAAAGGGAGAGGAACAACATCAAAGGATGGCAAGTAGTGTCCTGGCGCAAAGGAGAGCCCAGAGCAGTGAGAGGAAGCAAGAGAGTGAGCCACGTATCGTTAGTAGAATTTTTCAGTGCTGTGCTTGGAACCATGGAATATGCAGTCTCCTCTTGTTTTATCGAGTGTCTATTCCTGTACTTCAGTCAGTAACTGCCCAAATTATTGGTGGTCCGCCTCTACATGGAGATGTTTAGTTGTGGCTGGAATTCTTCCTCACGTCAATGTTCAGTGCTCTCTGGGTGCTCCCCGTGTTTGTGCTTAGCAAAGTTGTGAATGCCGTTTGGTTCCAAGATATAGCTGCCCTGTCATTGGAGGTATCAGGGAGAAAGCCTCACCCATTCCCTAGTATTAGCAAAATCATTGCTGAAATGCTCTTCAACCTTCTGCTTCAGGCTATTTTCCTCATCCAGGGGATGGTTGTGAGTGTCTTTCCCATCCACCTTGTTGGGCAGCTGGTTAGTCTCCTGCATATGTCCCTTCTCTACTCACTATACTGCTTTGAATATCATTGGTTCAATAAAGGCATTTAAATGCACCAGCGGTTGTCAAACATAGAGAGGAACTGGCCTTACTACTTCAGATTTGGTGTACTTCTGGCTTTCCTCACAGCAATGCAGTCCTCATCCCTTATCAGTGGCTGGCTCTTCTCTACCCTCTTTTCTTTATTCATTATTAGCACCAGTGAAGCAAAGACCCCTGGCAAAGCTTACCTTTTGCGCTTCTTCTCCTTGGTGGTTTTCTTAAGCAACAGACTCTTCTACAAGATGGTCTACCTGCAGTCTTCCCTGAGTAGCTCAACCTCTGCAGAGAACTTCCCTTTGCCACTTTCGTCTCCTGCCAAACTGAAGGCTGCTGCAGGCCACTAAGTCACCTGCCACCCAGGGGGAATGAGTGGGATTGGGAGGAGGCTGTGCAGTTCTTTCCTTGTTCATCACCCCCACCAGGGAAGGCAGGGCCTGCTCTGCCAAGGGCCCTCTGCATATTCCCTTCCGAGGAATTGGGATTTTTGTCTCTGGTGAACGTAAGGCACAATCTTCCTGACTGACACCAGTAATGGGATTGTTAACACTTAGGAGTCTGAAAGGCCCACAGGTTTTTCTGCAGCTCTTTTCTAGCACTTGCCAGCCTCCCGCACTTGGACTGATTGGAGTACTTTTTCTCCCCATGCCATTTGCCCTTCCACCTCCCTTTCCTGCCTTCCATCATCCTTGGATGAATGGATTTTGAAATTCTAGCTATTGTATTTTGTGGACCTGTTATTTTTGTTGTTTTTCTGTTAAGCATGTACATTGGATGTGGGAGGTAAAGGAGTATCTGTTACTACTAGTCACTCTTTTTATAGCTATCACTGTCTTGTTTCTTTTAGCTCAGGTTAGATTTTGGTCTCTCTTGCTCCACTGTAAAAAGTAAGCCTGAAGAGATGGGACAGGAGGAAAGACCTCACAGCCAGATCTGCTAGGTTTTAAGAAGTGATTTTTCTTCCCCTTACAGGGGAAAAAGCTTTTTTCACTGGTACATTTAATGTTCCCCCAACTACAGGGAGGTAGCAGTTTTGGACAAGCGCCACAGCAACACAGAATGCTCAGAGAACCCGAACTTTTAAACTCTGCAGGTCTGAAATTTACTGTCGGCCATTGTTGGGTCTGTCTGGAATATTGGGTGCTGCAAATCAGAACTGAAGGGGTAAACTTATTAAACCTGAACCTGTGATTGGTGTTTTTCTGTCATTTTAAAGAGATAGCATTGGGGGAGACGGCAGATTTCAAAACATTTGTACAATTTTAAAATGTCATAATTAAACGTGAGCTGGTTTCACACACACACACACACACACACACACACACGCACACGCACACACACACACACAGAGAGAGAGAGAGAGAGAGAGAGAGAGAGAGCGAGAGAGAGAAAGAGAGATTACCCCATCTCTACTAAGTGGATTATGTGAACTATAAGTACTATTGACTTCACATAGGTCATTGGACAGGAATCAAGTCTTTCCTTATAAGGAAACTGTATTGTTGTTTTATAGAACAATTCTAATGAGCATTAAATTCTTCCAGTGCCCCTTTATGGATGTGAATGGACCTTTTTCTAGAATTCAGGGATTCTAGATGGATAGGACCTTAAGGACAGAATTAGAACACAGAATTTGTAAGGATGTTTTCAGAGGCAATACCCAATGACTTTATGACCCACTGTCTTTTGTTACAGAACAGACCCTGAGCCAGCATCAGCAACACTGGCATCACCTGAGAGCTGGGTAGAACAGCAGGCCTCACTCACCTGCTCTCTCTGAATATACATTGTAACAAGATCTTTGGGTGATTCATGTGCATATGCAAGTTTGAGGAGCCCTGATCTACCCTAACCCCTTTATTTTCCTCAAGAACAAACTAATATTTAAAGAAACACAGTATGTTGCCCAAGGTCACTGAGTCAATTTGTAGTCAGGGGAACTTGGGCCAAACTATATGGGTCATGATGTTAATTCTGAACAATCATTGCTTTTTCTCATAGGTGGCTGGTTCCTTCATTAATACCCAGGGTTGGCCAATGCCCCACTTGCACCAGCCCTCTCCAGATAGGGATTTCAAACCCCTTTCTCCTCCATCAAGACTTTCTGCAGTACAGAGGTGTTCTGTATCTGTGCTCTCCACTGCCACTTGGGCTTATCAAACACTGGAAATGGGGCTGGTGCAACTAGAGAGCTGGAGGAAGAGTGATGTCTTCATCTCTAGGGCATAGTAACCACTCAACTCTAACATGGTAAGAGGAGCTTCAGGACTTTTGTTTGAGCTAGCACAGTGGCAGTTTTTTCAGCTCATGTTCTTATAAAATTATTTGCTTTTGTTGCAGTTTTCAGAAATACTGCACTAGAAAAAACTCTGGATTGTCATTTATGAACTGGGAGAAAAAGCAGTGAGCCTTTATGATCATCTGGGAATCTACCAGTTCTTTTGAAAGGATATAATCAAGCCAGTAACCTGCTATCCCTTATGCAAATGCCATGTCCTTGTTTTTGTGTTTGTTCTTAGAATTTTTCAGAAAAGGATGAATAGTCTGCTACTACTTGTGCTTCCCCTGGCTATGAGTGAGTGAAACTTTAAATTGGCTGATTTTAAAAATATATATTGCAGCCCAGCTAGATTGGCTCAGTTAGTGAGCATCGTGCTGTGCACCAAAAGGTTGCCAGTTCGATTCCCAGTCAGGGTGCATAACTGGGTTGCAGGTTTGGTCCCTGGTCGGAGTATGTATGGAAAGCAACCAATTGACATTTCTCTCTCACATCGATGTTTCTCTCTCCCTCTCTCTCCTTTCCTCTCTCTAAGCATATCCTCAGGTGAGGAATATATATGTACACAAAAAATTGTGTACTTGGGGGGGTCCCTCAGCCTGGCCTGTGCCCTCTTGCAGTCTGGGACTGCTCAGAGGATGTCCACCTGCTGGCTTAGGCCCGCTCCCTGGAGGATCGGGCCTAAGCTGACAGTCAGACATCCCTCGGGTAGCCTGGGAGCCCTTGGGTGATGTCCACATGCCGGGTGGAGCTTAGGCCTCTAAGCTGCAGTCAGACATCCTTAGTGCTACTGAGCAGGTGGCAGAGGCTCCCGCCACCACCGCTGTATGGCAGCCATCAGCCTGGCTTGTGGCTGAGCAGAGATCCCTCTGTGGGAGCACACTGACCACCAAGAGGCAGCTCCTGCATTGAGCATCTGCCCCCTGGTGGTCAGTGTGTGTCATAGTGACCAGTTATTCCCAGTCATTCTGCTGTTAGGGTCAATTTGCATAGTACCCTTTTATTATATAGGATAATAGCAAAATGTTTTAGAAAACATATCCAGCTAACATTTAATTGTGCTGATTCATGGCCAAAATTTCCCAATTCTTCATCAATGTTGTCCCATGGACTTCTGCAATATGATTTTTTTAGCTCCTCCTATAAAAAGGTGAAGTCTACTTCCTTATCTGTAAATCTGGTTTGATTTTATGATTTACTTTGGTCAGAACAATGCAATGGAAGAGACAATGTGTCAGCTCTGAGCCTAAGCTCAAAGGGTCTTGGGTTCTTCCATTCTCTTTCATGAAACCTGACAATGACAAACCTGAAAAAGCCCAGTTGAGGCTGCTGAAAGATGAGATACCCCAGTCATTAGTGAGAGGACCAACCAAGGCATTCTACCTGTCCCAGTTGCAAATTAAACCAGCCAACCCCAGCTGCACACCAGTTGACTACAGACATGTGAATGAGTCCCGTCAAGATCAACCAAGCTCAGGCTACATCAGCCAACTTGTCCAGTACACTTATAGACTTGTGAAAATAATAAATGGTGGTTGTTTTAAGCAACCAAATTTTGGGGGGTGATTTGTTACAATATTGTCATTACTAGAAAACTACTATAACAATGTTATCATATTTAATATGTTTAATGTTGCTTAACATTTCTGAAGGGAGCAAAAAAGGTTTCTAAGGCTCTGATCTGATTAAGTTCCTTGAAATCAGAGTCTATTAGAGATAGAAAGGATATCAGCATTATTCCTTGGCTACAGGCAGTTTTACAGCTGAGCAAATAGAGCCTAGAGAAGGGAAATAAATAGCTTTGCATTGGACAGCAAGTTAGAAGCAGCACAGGATGCTAGTCTTCTGTCTCCAAGGTCTTTGCTAGCCCTCAGTGTGTTCGTTCATGAATATGCTCTGAGTTTTGCTTATCTGCCAACCAGCAAGCCTTCAAAAAACACACACACAGCTTTTTAAAAGGGGATTACATTTACAGAGACCAATGCTTCCAACGTTACAATCTGATTCTTTGATTTCTAAAGGCCTTCTCAATTCTTTGTTAAAAGAAATCCCAATTTTGTCATTTGTCTTTTATGAAAAGATTAGTGGATTGTCTTTACCATCACCATAGCACTGCTTACTTAATCATCTATTATTTCTATTTGTCATTTGTCAAAAATTTTGCATGTTATAAAAAGCCTTCTTGAATGTGGCATGTTTTCTACTTACCATTGAGTGAATTTCTTCACTGGTTTTTATTCACTTTCTTGGCAAGTTAGTACCTCAGCTTGCTTGCTTCTATTCTTTTTAAAGCACTGGTAGTCATTCTTTGCATCTCAGAGTTTATAACATATTTTCATGTAAATTATCTGATTTGCATTTCCCAATAATCCATTTTTATCCACAGCAAGGAAACTGTGATTTGTACCAAGTCATGTGGATTGGAAAGAGAAGGACTAGGTCATGCTTCTAGATTTCCTTTCAACAGTTTAATTTATACCAATGATATTACTTTGCCAACTTATAATCTGCACCTGTTGGGTCTATAACAGTGCCAGTCATGCGCAATTTCCCCCTTATTACTGAAATACCCTGGGCCAAACTGCTTCCTAAGGAAATAACCCCAGCTTTTTCCTGGCAGAGGCGTCTTCCATGAGGAGTTAGTGATCTTAAGTCCAGAGCCCTTCCCTTCAGCTCTAAACAGGCCACAATTTAAATTAAGAAATGTAGAAAGAGAGGAATCTTCCCGTAAATCTTCCTAGGTTTACCTAGGCAGAGAGATAATAGCGAACCCTTAGTTCTACTCCGTTTCCTTGGGGCTTTCTGTTTCTAGTTCTAATCCATTTGTGTCCTTAAACTATTGTCCTTAACAGTACTCGAGTCCAACTCACATAATCATCTTTCCTTTGTATGACATTTCAAATTTTTTTCAAAATAATGATGTAATTTAATAAGCACAACTAATTTATTAAGTGAACTGCATTAAGTACTACTATCTCCATTTCCAAAGGATGAAAATTAAAGCTTTGAAAACAGATTAAGTGACTTGCTCAAGGTCATACAAAAAGGTACCAAAATTTAAACTCATGCCTCCTGCTTCTTGATCCTAGAATCTTTTGCGTTTTATTTTTAATTGAAATTGGACATCTTTAGTGTGCTACACAGATGTCTCTTTTGATCTCCATTATTGGAAAATGTACAAAAAGAGCATTTCAGAGGAGAGTTTAAGGCAAGGAAACCTCAGAGAACTGCTCAAAAAAAAATCCTTAGTGCCAGCAAGTGTGTTTCAAGGCAAGATACATGTCACTTTGCACTTTCTACACCACACTGACGTCTTACCTTCTAGAAGGCTATCCAATGACATTCAACACTGTAGTCAAGAATCATGATTCTTTTGTCTAAGATTTACATAACAATGCAAAAATATTATTTTTATATCTTTTTTTTAAAATATTGTTTTATTGCTTAAAGTACTACAAAGAGTATTATATATGTCTCCTTTTTTTTCCTCCTTGACCTTCTCCTGGCCACCCCTAATCCCCAGAGTCTTGTGACCATTGGTTATGCTCATATGCATGCATACAAGTCCTTCGGTTGATCTCTTACCCCTTCCCCCAACCCTCCCAGGCCTTCCCGCTGTAGTTTGACAGTCTGTTCAATGCTGCTCTGCCTCTGTATCTATTTTTATAATGGTCTTTATTATCCATAAATGAGTGAGCTCATGTGGTATTTTTCTTTCATTGACTGGCTTATTTCACTTAGCATAATGTTCTCCAGTTCCATCCATTTGGCATTGGCAATGCCAAAATATTATTAATTATCCAAAGAGAACATAGAACTATCATGCAAACACACAGTTGACAATTTGCTCTGATAATGTGGAATGCAGATTGGCTGTATTTCATATTTATATAACCTTCCATGAGATGCCAAATAGATTAGATTATGGTTCTTTAATACTGGGCACCACTGAATGGTTAGGATTAGAAGGATGAGGAGGAAAGTTAAGGTTTTGAAAAATGTGCCTTGCAGACCTCCACCTACAGTTGCCTGAGGATATCAACTGCTTCAGAAATTCATCTCAGGCAGGCCCATTTCTGCAAGACATCTCTGACCGCCTACTTTTGTTCAGGGACTCACTGACAGCCTCAGCACAGTGATCTTGGATGGTTCTTCACAACCTTCCTTCCTTCCCTCCCTCCTCCAAAGAAGTCTGACCTCCATCATGGTCTGACAGTTCTCCCAGCCTTCCTTCCCATTTTTTCCCCCAAGGCAGTTCTCCTAATAACATTTTTGAGGTACTGATTTTAGAGAGACAGGAAGGCAGAAAGAGAAAAATATTGATGTGAGAGAGGAAACTCTATCGATTGCTCCCATAGGTGCCCCAATTGGTTATGGGTTATCAAACCCATAACCTAGGTATGTGCCCTGGTCAGAATCAAACGCATGACCTTTTGGTGTATGGGATGATGTTCCAACCAACTAAGCCACCTGTCCAGGGCTGTATGAGTTCTTTTTATTTTTTTAATATTACTCCCTTATCAAATTTATTACTTGCAAATATGTTCTACCATTAATAGGTTGCTTTTTCGTTTTTTGATGGTTTTATTTGCTATGTAGAGCCTTTTAGTTTGAAGATGTCCCACTTGTTTATTTTTGCTTTTGATTTTAGATTTTAAAAATAATCACCAAGACTTATGTCAATTAATTTACCACCTGTTGTTTTTTGTTTTTGTTTTTTTTCCCTAGGAGTTTTATGGTTTTAGGTTTTATGCTCAACTCTTTAATCCATTTTAAGTTAATTTTTTGTGTATAGTGTAAGACATTAATTCAGTTTTATTCTTTTATTTGTGGCTATCCAATTTTCCCAGCACCACTTACCGAAGTGCCAAATTAACACTTTCAGCTTTTCATCATTGAGTATGATGTTAGCTGAGGCTTGTAATATATGGCCTTACTATGTTGAGGTATATTCCCTCTATATGCACTTTGTTGAGAGTTTTTATCATAAGTAGATGTTGAATTTTGTTAAGTGCTCTTTTTACGCATATATTGATATAATCATGTGATTGTTACCCTTCATTTTGTTAATGTGTTATATCATACTAGAGGCCTGGTGCACAAAATTCATGCTTGGGGGGTGGGGGTGTGTCCCTCAGCCTGGCCTGCACCCTCTCTAATCTGGGACCCCTTGGCGTATGTCCAACTGCCAGTGGGATCAGGTCTAAACCGGCAGTCAGACATCCCTCTCACAATCAGGGACTGCTGGCTCCTAACTGCTCCCCTGCTGGCCTGATCACCCCCAACTACCCTCCCCTGCAGGCCTGGTAACCCCTAACTGCCCTCCCCTGCAGGCCTGGTTGCCCCCAACTGCCCTCCCTTGCCAGCCTGATTGCCCACAACTGCCCTCCCCTGCTGGCCATCTTGTGGCAGCCATCTTGTGGTGATCATCTTGTGGTGGCCATCTTGTGACAACGTGAGGGTGGCCATCTTGTGGTGATGTCAGGCTTTTATTAGATAGGAGTGACTGATTTGGAAATGTTGAGCCATCCTTTCATCCCTGGAATAAATTCCACTTGATCGTGGTGTATGATCCCTTTAATGTATTGTTGAATCAGTTGCTAATACTGTGTTGAAGATTTTTGCACTTATGTTAATCAGGGATATTGGCCTAGATTTTCATTTTCTTATGCCACCCTTGTCTGGTTTTGGTATCAGGTAATGGTAGCCTTATAAAATAAATTTGAAACAGTTCTCTCCTATTTTTTTGGAAGAGTTTGAGAAATGTTGGCATTAAGTATTCTTTGAATGCTTGGTAGAATTTACCAGCAAAGCTGTCTGGTCCTAGACTTTTGTTTGTTGGGAGGTTTTGATTATTGACTCAATGTCCTTACTAGCAATTGGTTTGTTCAGATTTTCTACTTAATCATGATGCAGTTTTGGTAGGTTGTGTGTTTCTAGGAATTTAATTTTCTAGGTTATTCAATCTGTTGGCATGTATTTATAGAATAAATTTAAAAATTATTACATGATAATGATTAAGAGTGGTTAGGAGCTAGTAGAAGAGTTTGAACACATCACAATAATTTACTTTCCCCATATTTATCTCCAGATCATTTAAAAAATCCAAAACAAGGATAGGCATGGCTACTGATCTGGACTGGTGGGCTAGTCCTGTGCAGCACAAGTAGTGGGCAAGGTTGGTATGTCCCACTGAAGTATCTTTTTCAGAAGGCGTTTTTTTAAAATCAGAGAAGTATCTTTCTATACCTACGACCTCAAGCAAATCAAGATTGGCAGAAGTAGTCAGTTTTAAATTCAGGGCCGTGAGTAAAAATGTGTTCTATAAAGCATCACCCATACCAAAGAAGAAAACCTTATCCCCTTTCTGCTGGCCTCTGATCCAAATGGAAGAGGGAGGGAACAAAGAAACCAGATCTTTTCTTCCCATTGTTATTGCCAAGATGGGGATTATTTCTAATTGTCCTCCAGCAAGAACATTGTAATTCACTTCACTTAAAACCAGTACAGTACATCCCAAATGTTGGTTAAGCGGCCGTGTAAATGGCAGAACCTTAATGCCTAAAGCTTCCATTCATTCTTTACTTCAATGCAATGCAATGGCAGTGCTATCTAGACTTTTCTATTTTTCCAATAATTTATTTGTAGTCTCTCTGCTTCTGAAACTCTAAATTTGTTCCCCAGAGGGTAGATTGTTCCGAAGGTATACTCTAGCATTGAGCATTATTTCACAGACTTTAATGAGCACACTAATATTCTCAGGATCTTGTTAAAAACAGATTCTAGCTCAGTAATTTGTTTTTAAAAGTCTGATATCCTGCCAGAACCGGTTTGGCTCAGTAGATAGAGCGTTGGCCTGCGGACTGAAGGGTCCCAGGTTCAATTCCGGTCAGGGACATGTATCTGGGTTGCGGGCACATCCCCAATAGGAGATGTGCAGGAGGCAACTGATCAATGTTTCTCTCTCATCGATGTTTCTAACTCTCTATCTCTCTCCCTTCCTCTCTGTAAAAAATCAATAAAATATATTTTTTAAAAAAAGTCTGATATCCTACATTTCTAACAAATAAAAGGTTATTATTTGATGGTGTTGGTCCGAGGTCCTAAAGCATACTTCTCAAACTTCAGCATGCCTCAGAATCACTTGGAGAGGTTATTAAAACACAGATCCAGGGTCCTGCCCCAGAGATCTTTATTCAGTAGGTATGATGGAGCATCTGAGAATCTGCATTTGTAATAAACACATTGATGTCAATGCTGTTTGTCCCTGGATCATACTTTGAGTGGCAAGAATTAAGTGAACATATTCAAAGGAGAAGTTCTGCAAAATCTGACTCTTTTAGCTGTCCAACTATTTGATTTGCATGAAAAAAGTGTATTTGGAAAACTGCTGAGAGCTTTTACTTGTAGCAGATTCATTCTGCTTTTAACTTAAACTTATCATATAAGGGGAAATGTCTAGGACTAACAGATACATAGGTCTGTGATGTGGATGAGAATCATGAAAAAGAGGAAATAGCATAGATTTGTAATCAGGGGATCCAGACTCACCATAACCTTTCTATGATTTCCTACTTTTAATCTTTCTCATCATAAATAAGACTCCCTCCACAATACCTAAATTCCATAACTGGTATTTTACCTCTGCTTTCCTGCTTCCAATGTTGCCAGGACATAAAGATAGGGCTCAGAAAACATCAAAAGCTGCCTGATACTGAGCCCTTAGAAATCCTGATAAGAATTAAGACCCGTTCCTAGGGAGAGAGACTGCATGCCAAATATTGAGCAACTCTACATCTCTGCATGATGCAATAACTCTATATCATCTCCATGGCCTGTGTGCTTGGGCTGTGATGATTCCTTTTCACAGAGTCTAACATAAATCTCACAGCAATCCAACTAGCAGATGAGAAAGCAGAGGCTCTATGTATTGGGTCATAGGTCTATTTTTCTAAAACCTATGCTCTACCCATGGTCGGCAAACTGCGGCTTGCGAGCCACATGTGGCTCTTTGGCCCCTTGAGTGTGGCTCTTCCTAAGCCTTAGGAGTACCCTAATTAATTTAATAACAATGTACCTACCTATAAGGTTTAAGTTTAAAAAATTTGGCTCTCAAAAGAAATTTCAATCGTTGTACTGTTGATATTTGGCTCTGTTGACTAATGAGTTTGCCGACCACTGCTCTAGACCCTTGCTGAAAGTGTGGCCTAGGGACCAGCAGCATCAACATCACTCAAGGGCTATTTAAAAATGCTGAATCTTAGGCTCCATCCCTGACCTACTTGTCTTCATTTTAACAATATTCCAGGTGAGTCCTATGTCTTTTAGGCTTGGGCCTACTCTGTCACAGTGCCTCTCTACCAAGGAAGTATTTTGCAGAGTCATTTTCTTTATTGGAAATGTTTTAGCACTGAGCTGGTGAGACTTCAAAGGCAGTCATTTTCATCACTGGCAAAGAGATGGTTTGATTGCTTTGGGAGGAGGACTGTTTGGCAGCACATCAGAGTTCAGGGGAGCTACATGTGCTGACACAGGTAATTCTGGCTTTTTAGGGCTGCACTTGAAAACTGATGTGCAATCATTGTCCAGAAAGAAGTAAATTAGATTATTCAGCAGGGCTTTCCCTCTTGGAGTCTGCATTTACCAGGGGATTGCTCCAAAAACCTTCTACAAGGGTCTTAGAGATGGTAGAGTCAAACTAAAGAAGAGAGGAATCATATGGGAACACTACAGATTCAAGAGTAGTTTCTTTCCTTGGAAGAGGAGATAATACTGGGCAGAGAAATTCAGTGTCAGACTGAAGCAGGGAGCCATTTTGGGGGTAATACGTAAAACAGGACATTTTGCCAATCTTCTTATATTTAGTGGATTGAAACAACAGATATGTATATGGTTGACTAGGCAACTGACTTAGGCTTAGTTGATCTCAATGAAACTCTCTCATGTGTCTCCTTTCAGACCACCAGGATGGTTGTAGCTCAGATGACTCTACGCCAGTTCATGTGCCTCTCATCCTCTTGCAAGCTAGCATGGGCTATTCACTTGATGGCTCAGCAGATTTAGAAACAAAACAAAACAAAACAAACAAACAAACAAAAAAGCGAGTGGAAACATTCAAGATACCTTGAGGCCTAAACCAAACTGACATACTGTTATTTCTGCTGCGTTTTACTGACCAAAGAGAATTGGAAGTCAAGTCCATATTTAAATCCTGGGGAAACACACTCTGCCTCTTGATTGGAAGAGCAGCAAGGTCATATTGTCAAAAGGGTGTGGACTCAGGGTGGAGAATCGGGGCTTATTTTGTAATCTGTTGCACTCCTACTAACTGCCTCTCATCTGTTCTTTTTTGAAACAGTTATTAAGATACTGGTTCTCAAAGTTTCCACTGTCTTATTCATAGGCTTATTGCTGCTTCTCCTGGCTACATAGTTGGGGGCCATGAATGCCCTAGTGGTTCTGGTTTGCTACCTCAAAAAGTGCAAACCATCAAATAAAATGGAGCCAGGTCGAATAAGAAAGCCAAGAGAGAACAGAATTTTAATACCAATACTCCTAAAATGTGCTGAATGAAAAAGACAATTACAAGTGTTGACAAGGATGAAGAATAATTGAACAGTCACATACCACTGATATAAAGGCATATTGGTACAGGCACATTGGATAACTGTCTGATAGGATTCAATAAAGCTTATATTATGCATATTTCATGACCAAATGATTCTACTCTAGATTTAGACCCAGCAGATGTTTAATAAGTTCACCAAGAATGTTCATAGCAAGATTGTTTGTAATACCACCAAACAGGAAATACCTCAGATGTTTACTCACCATAGAATAGATAAATATATTATTTTGTATTTTTAAAACAGCATTGAGAATCAATGGTTTTCAGATACTTATAACAATATGATAAATTTCAGAAACCTAAGGTAGGGCAAAAGAAGTCAAAAGAGAACTTGCTATGTGATTACATTTATGTAAGTAAAAAACAAAACAAAACAAAACAAAAAAACCAAAAAAAAAAACAGACAAAAAT
>NW_006286587.1:7882815-7889328 GCF_000327345.1 Myotis davidii
GAGAAAGAAAGAAATCATTTCTGGACTCTTTCTATTTCATTACTTATGGGTGTGAATATTCGAGTGCAGGGTGTTATATCTTAAATGAGTTATAACTTCATATGCCAGCTTATCATCTACAGTGCTTATTCTTCCATTTTGGTTTTGCAGTTTTGCTCTTATAGCATATCTAAATTTTAAGTAATTATTAACAGCATTTGGAATAATGAGTACCTCAAGGAATTTTATGGCAGTGAAGTTATTGCTTTAATGAATGAACACTGCAAAATCTTACTCTGTCCAATCTAAGGACTTAGAGCCATTTAGCCTTCAGCCTCAAGCTTCAAAAGGATCCTGAAGCATACATGAGTGAATTGCTCAAGAACAGCCTGTTCTGGCTTCTGTCTGTTTGGTCCAGAAGGGAGGGAATAGTGCCTGTGGGAGGCATGAGGCAGTAGGAAATCCTGACTCCCACTTCTTCCATTTTTGTTCTCAAGCTCATTGGTTTTACATCATTAGAGAGTAGAGGAGAGAGAAAGAAGGTTGGAGGAGATTTCAAAGATGCTGTAAAATCTGGCTGCTCTCTAAAGCTGCTCTACATAGCGATACATGTGCATACACACACACACACACACACACACACACACCATGTCTAAATTCCTATTTTGCTAAGACCAGATGTCAGCCAGCTAATACTGAGACCTATTGAAACCAAGGCTTTAATGGGATAAAAAAAATACTCAAAGGGCTCAATGAGATGGGGAAGCTGACTTCATCTATTTCACAATTTTACTTAGACCTAATCTTGATCTTTCATATCCTTATCTAAAAGAGAATCAAAAATCATTGTGGGAAGGGCTAGGATAGATAATAACTATAACCTTAAAATGCAATATTAAGCCTGTATTCTTCACAACAACCTTATAAAGTAAGCAGTTTTCTTTTAAAATATATACATTTTATTGTTTTCTGAGAGGAAGGGAGAAGGAGAGGGAGAGAGAGATAGAAACATCAATGATGACAGAGAAACATTGATTGGCTGCCTCCTGCACTGGCGATTGAGCCTGCAATCCTGGGCATGTGCCCTGATCGGGAATTAAACCACAACTCCTGGTTCAACCACTGAGCAACACCGGCTGGGGGTAAGTAAGCAGTTTTCAAACCATAATTAGACCGGGAATTAAACCACAAGTCCTGGTTCAACCACTGAGCAATACCGGCTTGGGGGTAAGTAAGCAGTTTTCAAACCATAATTGAGAGCCTGAGAGGTAGACACATGAGAACTCAAGTCTCCAGATCCTGATCTGGGACTTTTTTCTTCTATATTTTATTTTACTCCATTAAAAAAACAATATTATCATTACGATATGTTTGATATTTTATGGGTTTAATGGAACTTGGGCAAGAACAGAAGGCTACCTCCCAGTCAGGGAGAAGGTGTTGTTAGAGCATGAGCTCACCCTTCTCCCTTCCTTTATCAAAGAATGAAGTTTCTGTTCTGCTTTACAGAACTCACTCTCCTATTAGCTCAAGTGTCACTGTGCAAGAGGACCTCAGTTTGGGTCTTGGACCCAGAAGGGTCAGTGACAATTCGTTTCCATGTGCAGGATTAGCTTTGGGACAGATGTTTAGTCTGATGGTCTCTCTGCTGGTCCCCCAGATACTAATGACTTGGAAGGCTTTTGAGAAACATCATGGGAGAGAGAGACTCGGCCATAGAAAAGTTAGTAGGGAACAGCTGCCTTTTCTAGTAGGGTGTTTCCTGCTCCATAAGAAACCTTCTAGCTGTGTACACTCCTACCTGTTATTTCCAGGAGGCGCCTGCGGGGAAGCCCTAGAGAAGTTTAGAGCCTGGAGATTCTGTAACCCAAGACAAGCAGATGAGAGTCAAGAATGAGCTGGGGACAGCGAATGGACTAAATAGAAAAACTAGGAATCTGCAAGGACAGATTTGAGGAGATTCATGGAGGGAGTCTACTGTCATTCCGAAGCCACAGTCCCTGAAGTGGTGCAGCAAAAGGTAGGGGGCTAAGAGAACAAGACAGAACCTCATTTGTGCACCGTGCCAACTGTTTCCTAGGAGCCCACAGAGCCCTTCATCTGAAAGCAAGACTCTTGCCTCTCTAAAGTGCGTATTAGTAGAAATGTGTTTTCCTAATGCACTGAGAAAGCCACTTAACTTTTAGCCATTAGTTTATTTATGAAAGGAGAAGAAGGCATGAAACCACATGATCTCTAAACATATTTTTGGCTTAAATTTTCACCCATCAGGGTAAAGAAACAGGGGAACATATCTGATCAATTAGAGAGCCTAAGGCTGTTTGCCATGCTTCTGTGAGCAATTTAAAGGAAAATTAATAAAATATTGACTTGAGGTTAGTGGCATGTCCATAGGACACTTAATTATAAGATTATTTTATCTATAAGAAAGTTGAATATGTTCTTTATGAAGTCTGCCTTAAGATAATCCAGGCTAATCTTTATTTTATCCTGAATAGAAGGAATACTTCAGTTGAAACAGTATTGATTTTCCAAAATAGACTGCTCTGGGTAGAGATGATAAAACTGTAGCTGAATACTGAAGAGAAGAATGAGATTTTAAAAAGAGGAATGAACTTCATGGTTGACAAATATTGACCTTCATAGTAAAGGGCTATGCCAGCATTCAGAGAGATTATTGCATCGTTACACATTATTGACTTCCAAGGAAGGATAGACCTGGAACTGATGAATTCTCAGAAGGTTAGTTTGGGTGCATGGGGGACATGCATGCAAGGGATGGTCCAGACCACAGATGGAGTCTAGAAGAGGTGCCAAGACCGTAGAACCCAGATTCTCAAACTTGGTTGCTCGTTGCACTTATGTAGGGAGGTGAAAAAACTACTGATGCTTGATTCTTGCCCCCAGGGAGTCTGATTTAATTGCCCTGGGGTGTAGCCTGGGCATCAGGGTTTTGCAAAGCTCCCCAGGTGACTCTAATTTGCAATGGGATTATTTCCAGATGGAGAATTTGGCTTTCTGGATGGGGCCAGATCCCTGCCCTTGAGGAGCTCTCTAATTGGTTTACTATTCCCCTTCTCCTGACTCTTAGCATCTGTTCTACATAGAAATTCTTGTCTTTCTTCCTTGAAACTGAACTAACCACAACAAACAAAAGAAAACAAGCAATTATTACATCCAGGAAGCAAACAACCACTACCAATGATAAATATCTTAGTTTATGTAAGTAGCTCCATAAGCAAATGCTGTGTTAAAAGTGGAAGGAATGCCCTCCCACCCCATTTCAACAAAGCTCATCCTTATGCTGGTCTGTGGTCTGATGTACGAGTCAATTTCATTCCTCCAATAGTTTGTTAGTGTCTGATGGAAGCCACTAGAGGACGAGTTACATTCTAGCCTATTTGCTGCAAAGGCAAGGTTTTGTCGCAAAATCGTCTCACTCTAGGAAAATAGACAAGGCCAAATCAAGTTATTACCTGTTTTGTTCATAAAGTTTTAATGGAACATAGCTATGCCTATTTATTTGCTTATTGTCTGTGGCTGCTTTTGCTCTATGACAGAGTTGAGTAGTTGTCACAGAGGCCATATGACCTGAAAAGCCAAAAATGTCCTCGAGCTGATCCTTTAAAAGTAGTGTTTGCCAACTCCAGTGATATAGGCATCTCTAGGCTGCACTACTAGCATTCACCTATTTAGGTAGGCTAATTTAAAAATATATGGCCAGTTTCCTAAATCCATCTTCTTTTCTATGTGACTACAGCTTTCCCCACCAAGACTGGAACCCATTTCACCATTGAATCTGGGCTGGTCTTGTGAGTGTTTTGACTCTATGCTGAGGAAGTGACTTTGCAGCTAACCTGAGCCTAGGTTTCAAGAGTCTTTGCCTGCTTCTGCTTGCTCTCTTAGACTCCTACCTCCATGAATAAGATGGCTCAAGACACAGGTAGTCCAGTTTACCTAATTGCCTCAGTGAGCAGCTAGCCAGCCACTAGAACAGTGGTTCTCAATCTTCTGGCCCTTTAAATACAGTTCCTCATGTTGTGACCCAACTATAAAATTATTTTTGTTGCTACTTCATAACTGTAATGTTGCTACTGTTATGAATCGTAATGTAAATATCGGATATGCAAGATGGTCTTAGGTGACCCCTGTGAAAGGATCATTCGACCGCCAAAAGGGTCGCGATCCACAGGTTGAGAACCGCTGCCCTAGAAGCAGAGCTGTCCTATTAAACTGTAACTGATCACATAGGTATGAATGCTCCTGATCAAGACCAAAAGAATAAGTTTTTTTTCAATGTCATTTCCTTATAATATTGATGATATGCTTTTGGAACTTAACTCTTATTTATATCAATTAGCATATGGGAAAACTGTGTTCATTACACATCATTGCATTTAATGTCACAGAACCTATAGATGACATGGAGTGAAGATTTACTGTATTTGGGTCTTAGTTAATTGTCAATTCTTCATTGAAGTCCTCCCTGATGAACCAATTTACAGTAGCCCCCTAAGATCTAGCTATCACATCACCATGTTTTTTCTTTATTGTATTTTTGCATATAACATTCTTATTTGTTTACTTCTTGGAAGTCTGTCTCTTCCCATAGGAATATGAGAGATTAGGAATTTCATGCCTTCTTTTCACTGTTATATCCCCAGTACTTAGAACAGTGTCTAGCACATGGTAAATTTTGATTAGTATTTCTTAAATAAATGGTATATTCTTGATTCCCATAGAGATAAGCTATTTTTATTAACAAATTAATTTTTATCTCCTGTCAGTGACTGAATTTGGGGCCATTGATTTTTGAGCAAGTGAAAAAAGCAAGAGTATAAGATTTTTAGTGACCTAACACTGTCAATAAACAAATTATACAAAAGTCCCTGACTATTCTTCATCTTTATATATGTTCATATATTACTATAACATTAAGAAAACATGTCTCACTGTCACTAACATGGCCACATTTTCACAAGTAAATAAAGCAGGGCACTGATTTTGTTTGGAAAATTGAACCAGATGGAGTTTTCCATTTCATAGGACCCACAACAAACCACAGAACAGTATGTCAGCAGAACTCAAGGATTTGAAAGACCTAAAATTCACAAGCTCAGGAAGACACCCAATTAACAGAGATTAAAGTCCAAAATGACTCATTCACCTATTGGAAATGCCAGGCAATGTCAAACAGTATCCAATCTTGTTTTGCAACCAGGATAATGTTCTGTGCGTTGTGGGGGCTGAGGTTGGAATTACCTTTTAAAAAGAAACATATAAAATACTCTTCTTCCCATCATGAAGTGTAATGACTAGGTTTCACCTCTGCTCTCCAGCCCCAAATGATTGAACTGGCATTAGTGTGCCAAAAAATTGGAAATGTCTTAACATGCATTAATTGCTTAATGGTTGTGTTGTCTGCTTGAAAAGGGCGGGGTGGTATTTAAGTTGCTTAATGACTTTACATTTTCCCATGGCAAAATACTTGTGATTTGGTTATGCTATAATTAAAGTTACATAAACAAGGCCTTTGGAAACAAATGAACTGGCTTCCTTGCTTCCTTGCAAGAGGGATTTTGGTCAGCTCCAGCTGGTAAGCTCAGGATGGTCCAGAGAAGACTGCCCCACCTTACACCTTTTAACAGTCAACCTTATTTTCATCCCCGCCTTCTTATGTGCTTCGTTGAGTATAGGTTATGAGGTTAGGGAAGTGGGTAGAGGAAAGATTAAGAAAATAAACAACAGTTCATTGTTTGGAAACAATTTCAAAACAAGCTGGAATATAAATAAGAAGGACTAAGGACAAGCAGGGTAAACTTAGAAAAACCTGCTTACCTTGAAGCCAGATAGCCCAGTGATGAGAAATCCAGAGGGCAGAGTGGGATCTGTCTTGTAAAACCAGTTGATCAAATGTTTATTGCTGTATAAGGACAGGCCTTTGAACCCACACGGTTTGCTCTCATGTCTCCCAGAAACGATGTCTCCAGGAGCATATCTTACCCAGAGGTCCCTTGCAGTGGTGGAAAGAACTCTTGGCGGTCAAGGAAGGTCTCAAGCAGGAAGATGGCATTCTGCCTCCCAAAGAAAACACACTGATCAGGATAATTGAGAAGGAAATACAGGGTTTGGCCTCAGGTTAACATGAAATCAGTATCTTGAGGAGTTGGGGGCTCTTTTTCAGATGCCTTACTGAAATCCCTTCTTGCTCATATACATTAATAGGGAAGGTAGGGACCAAGGAGAATAAGGGTCAGCTTATTAAACTAAAGGTGACTTTTAGAGTATACTTTCTTTTGATTTTCTAGATTGTAGCCTTTTGTATGTTGGAACCTCTGCTATTTGGTGGTGAGTCATTTATCATAGTCATTGACCTAAGTTCCCCAATGAGAATCCTTTTTTAAATTAAATATTTATTGTTCAGATTATTACAGTTGTTCCTGTTTTTTTTCCACCCATAGCAACCCTCCACCCGGTTCCCACTCCACCCTCTGCCCTTACCCCACCCCCGCACTGTCCACATCCATAGGTGTA
>NW_006286587.1:7890545-7900500 GCF_000327345.1 Myotis davidii
TCTGAGGAGTTGTAATCTGGATGTTCCCACTCTGACTACTTGGTACACTGGCTCTTGGATCTCTAATTTAGCCTCTGCCTGAGGCTACCCAGCAGGAGCCCAGCTGTGAAGCAGTGCACGCTGCTGTGGGGCCTTGGACCTTCTTTTGGAAGTTCTGGGTTTTTCTGAGCCAGCTGCAGTTTGTTAGGTAATTTTCAGATTGCAAAGGGCCAGGCTTTTCATATGCAAAAGCCTCTGCGTACAGATTGGGTGGGGCAGGGTCTCTGGGGATCAACAGGGCAGAGCAAGCAGCTATGGAAGCTCCTCAGTTATACCCTAAGAGGCCCCGAGTCTCAGTGTCCGGATAATCACTGCAAGTACCTCTGAGAGAAAGCTGCCCTCGAGTTCCAACCGATGCCAGACATTCCAGTTTCTCCTGTATGAGTCTGGGTTCCCAGAAACTCACCCAGAACTGGAGTTCAGAACAGTCAGGAGCTTGAGACTCCCTTCTGATTGAAAAAGACAACTGCGTCCTCAGCTGCCAGCCCTTTCCAAATGTGCCTCTGTACCTCTGCACTTTACTTCCGCACCTCCTCTGAGTCTCAGTGTGCTTTCCTCTTTCCTTCTAGTTGTAGAATTTCCACTCAGCCAGCCTTCCTGTGGTTCTGGATGATGTCCGTTTTGTGTTTTAGTTGTATTTTTAAAGTTGTTGTGTGAGGCAGCAATTTCCAGTGTTTACCTATGCCACCATCTTGGTTTCTCTCTGATCTCTTCCCCTTTTTTTTGAGACTCCTTTTTAACCTATTCTTAAAAATAAATATCAACTAAAATTTATATCTCTTATATATGTCTACCTCTTTAGCTTTCAAACATTTGAAATTAACTCCTATAATATTTTTCTTTTACTTAATTGCTAGAGTCAACAAACTGAATGAGCCAAAATCAGCTCACTTTTCAATTAGACTTATTGGCAATTCTTCTAAGGCTGCAAAGGGAGGAGATGACCTGGGTGCCTTTGCCTTAGATGCTCTGGTGGATCAATGGCATTTCTGGTCCTACTCATGACTTCCTTGCAACCAAGCCCTTTGCACTAAGACCTTGAAACTCCTCATCAAGAGGAGGAGACTATTTTCTCTCCTCTTAAATCTGGACTGCCTGGTGATTTGTTTCTGTCAATACAATATTGCAGAAGGACGCCTTGGAAGCTGCCCTTCTCTCAATTAGAGGCTTTTGGCAGCCCGTATGTGAACTAGTCCAGGCCAGCCTTTTGGAGGATGAGAGGCATGTGGACAAGATTTCAGTACTTAGCCAAGACCAACATAGACCAGCTTAGAGTCAGCTGATCTTCAACCATCTGAGAGAGCCCAGCACAGGTATGCAAGTTGAATATAAGTAATAAGACTAAGGACAAGCAGGGTAAACTTAGAAGAGCTGCCTCCCAACCCTCAGTTGACCACAGATGCATGAGAAAGCTCATCCAAGGACAACAGAACCACTTGCTGGGATGCTGGGATTTATAATTACAAATATATATTTTGTCTTCCTCTCTATTTCTGGCATAGAACTCTTTAAACCTTTGGAACTTTCTAAGTGATGAGAGCAAAAAAAAGTATCTTTTTTTATGTTAATGAAGTGACTTTTGGATCTCACCTAAGGAGAAGGGGTGGTTGCCAGGAGAATCAAGGAGGTTTGAAAATTTCAGCCCTACACATCAAGGGGGTCATGGGAATCTCAGGTTTATAGTCAGTCAGTCAGAAGCACAGGTAAAAACTTGGACTTTAATGGTATCTGAAGTAGAGGGCAGTCTTGTGGGACTGAGCCCTTAATCCAAGGAATCTGATGCTATCTCTGTGTCAGAACTGACTTGAATTGTAGGACACATGAAATTGTAGGTGCGTGAACAGTGCTTGGTGGTGTGGACAAACTCCTACCCACTGGAATTGGTGACCAGAATCTTTACCTGTAAATTCATGAGCAATAAAGATGCTTATTATTCTGAGCACTTTAATTTTGAGGTGGTTTGTACTTAACTGATAAAAATATTAAAGAAGATAATTTTTGGAATCATGTTTCATCCATGGAGATAGGAAAGTGAAGACAGTGGCATCCTTAGGTCCACCCTGAGAAAGAAAATATCTACCAAGAAAGGCTATTGGTGGCTAACTGGGATCAAATTTTAAAAACAGAGCTTAGCAGCATTTCTAAACAAGGGCCTCTCATGCAAGCAGCACTTCAGGGAGAAGCTGCACTGAACTGCTGGCCTACGTTGTGATCCTTCTGGCTAAGGCAATACTTATGAAGGAATTCCTGAAATCCTATTTCAACCAATAGAACTGAGACTTTCCTCACCCAATCAGAGCTGCACAGCTCTGATTCGCATATTAATTGACCAATCAGAGCAGCTTCATTCCAACCAATCAGGCAGTGCTTTTCAAATCAATCAAACTGTGGGATTTAATAGTCCTTATTTGTATGAGGACAGACTAATCAGCGTCCAGAGGTGGGAACTTCTCTTTATTTAAGTAAGCTCTGCTATGACTTGGAGAGTGCACTTTCCAGAATGAGAGTTGCATTTCCTTGGCTGGAGCTGAAACACTGAGATATCTTGTAGGACCAGAGTGGAGTAGACAGGAGCAGAGCAGGCAGATCAGAGGGGACCAGAAGAAACCAGAGAGGAACAGAGTGGAATAGAGCTATCTAGCTCAAAAGGGGTTTAGAATTATCTAGAGATTTCTTCACTCACATGTCTGTAACCTTGGCTGAGATGACTTCAAGGCTGGGCTCAGCTGGGCTTTGGCTACACTTGCAAACTACATAGTTTTGTTGTTTGAAACCAAAGAGATCTGACACTCTGTTGACATGTCTACACGTGGTTTCTTCATTTGGGTTGTCTTCTGACAGCATGCAAGTGGGGCCAACAACAGGTATTCTAAGAAGCATCCAGAGAGCAAGTATTTTAAGAAAACAAAAGGAAGGTGCAGGGCCCTTTACTAGTTATCTTCAGAAATAACAAAAACATCTTGATTGGTTGAGGCAGTAATGAGCCCACTCAGAATCAGGGTCATAGATATGCCTTGTTGTGGGGAGGTATGCCAAAAAAGTTGGTGGTTGTGTTTGATCGCCACTACTCACATCGATTCCACAATAATGAGTAGGTGTCCTCCTGCTTCCCTTGCTTGATAGTTTCTCTTCCTCTGTTCATTTTATAGGTACCCAGTACCTTTTAATTTTATAAATTTTCTGTAAAATTTTGCCCCTCAGTCAAATTTTCATCCATCCTAATCACCACTACTTTTAATAGAAATCCTGTTGTCTCAGTTGGATTGTGTCTGGTAAGGTTTAGTGTAAATTACTTTAAAGAAATAACCCCCTAAACTGTGAATGAATGACAACTTTAAATCTTCCAAGAGGGTCTTTACATATCAGATGGGGAATGAACTAATCAAAATCAACCATAATCAGCAGAAGATGTGAGTGAGTACATTTTCCTGCTTTCCATGTATTCCTCCCCAGCCCCAACATTGTCACGAAGTGCACATAGAACCATAATCAGCAGAAGATGTGAGTACATTTTCCTGCTTTCCATGTATTCTTCCCCAGCCCCAACATTGTCACGAAGTGCACATAAAAGCAAAATTAACTAGTTAAGATATTCCTGAGACATCTTTATATTCAGTCAGACAATGATGTTTCAAAACAGATTGTCTATTCCCACATTTTCCTAAACAACATGGTCCTTTGGGTCATGAAAACCATTGAGGATGGTCTCTTAAGTGGGAGCACTTAAGAGAATGCTCCCACTATCATCTCTGAGATTTTCTTCCAAGCAGCTGGCACTCTGATGCTGGGCTTTCTTACTTGGTGTGTAATAGGTCATTCTTTCACAGTATAAAACATAACTCAGCTTCATGTGCTTCATATACTTTATTTCTTGGGTTCAATGGTGAACTTGGTTATTGCTTTGCAACACTATAGGAAACTATGATTACTTCTCCAAGAATTAATATTTACTATCCTGCTGTTCTATTTCCATGCCTTTCTATATATTTAATAACTTTTTCCAATGCTGAGTCATGGTTTAATCTTTTTGAAGGTATTTTGAAGAGAAATTAAATTCAACATTTGTAATCTGACAATGCACATAGCTCAAAAAATATGAGGATGACAGAACCTAGTTTAAATATTTACTGGTAGTCACCATATGTACTTGTTGGCTGGCCAAAAAATAAATAACTAAATGAAAAGATATTAATTTTAAGGCACATTCCAATTATACTTTCAGTCAAATAAGAAAAAAAGTGTGTATTAGTCTAAATGAAAAATGACATTTAGGAAACCACTAATTTCACTTTCAAGAATTTAGCCTGGCTATCCAGAAATCTAAATGTGTTGGGGAAAAACAGACCACAGGCTTCAAAAGTAAGAATGTGTCATTATGAAAGCTCACTGTAAGATAATGCAAGAGGGGAGATAATCAGCAGTACTCAGAGCTGACAATCACACCAAACCCCATTCTTTCAAACACCAAAATCACACTCTTTTATCCCCAAGTACAAGCAAAGCCCGCTCCAGCACTGGTGTGTGCTCAGAATGGAAAGGGCAGGGTGACACTCGGGTTAGAGAAAGGAGACCCCATGGTCTGCAGCAAAGGAAGAATGGACCTCAGGATAATGGAGGAAGCAGGCACTTTTGAAAGTAGCAGACTTTAGAGAAAGATTAGGTGAAAGAGGAATTGATAACATTTCTTAGAGCAGGGTCAGTGTGTGCATAGTAACACATTACAAATTTTACTTTTGCTAACCAATGACTACACTGACTTCAAGTCTTTTTTGTTGTTGTTAATCCTCACCAGATACTTTTCCATTTATTTATTTATTTATTTATTTTATTTTTTTATTTTTTTTAGGGAGAGTAGAAGAGAAAGGGAAAGACGGAGAGAAAAATCCATGTGAGAGAAACACATCCATTGGTTGCCTACTGCACGAGCCCCAACCAGGGCCCATTCCAGGGAGGAGCCTGCAACCAAGGAACATGCCCATGACCAGAATTGAACCTGGGACCCTTGACTCCACAGGCTGTCACTCTATCCACTGAGCCAAACCTGCTAGGGTAACACTGTCTTATAAAAGAGCAGCTTGTTTCCTCAGCAAAATACAATAAGAATACACAAAGCTAAGTGCGTGTGCAGAAAGCGCCTCTCTGCCTGAAGTGGGAAATCTCTGTGTGCTTATCACTGGTGCTAAGTGAAAACTAAAGTGTAGAAATAGTCATTGTTTATTTAGAAATAAAGTGTTTATTTCTATTATTTAGAAGTGAGCACAAACTAACAAGGGAGACCCTCCTCTTTGTCTGCCCGCAGAATGGAGGGCATCTGAAAAAAATGCCGCTTAATTTCTTTAAACATGCTGCCTAATATTTCAACCTGACAGCTTTTTTTCCAACTATGCAAAACAATGCAGTTTCTGTCTTCTCTACCAATTGTATGTTCTCCTTCTTCGTGAATTTTGCATTTCTACTTCACGCTGGTTTCATTCTCTTGTTACTTTTTGTAACACTTTTTAGTGTAACCCCTCTGCTATGACCAATCAGCACTTCAACATTCTCTGAGAGTAGCTTATGTTCCCTGATGGAAAAGCCTTTAACTGTCCATATAGTTATTAACAATTAGGGGCCCAGTACATGAATTGTGCACCTTGAAAGGAACTATGGGCTGCAAGGCTGCAATAGGCACAGGGATGGGTCTCGGCCCATCCTCCGTGCCCCCGCCCGGCCCCTCCCACTGCGGCCCCAGTCCCCTGTCTGCTTGGAGCCCCACTTCTGCCGCCACAGCTGATGGCGCCAGCCCTGCTTACAACTGCTGACAATGCGGAGCAATTGGGGTTGGCCCCAGCAGAGGGTGCGAACGGGGTGGCACTGTCAGTGGGTGTGAGTGGAGGCTGGGCCCTCAGCCCAACCTGCCCCCTATCCAATCTGGGACCCCTTAGAGGATGTCCGACTGCTGGTTTAGTCCCAATCAGGCCTACCCTTCTCCAATTTGGGACCTTTCACAATCCAGGACTGCTGGCTCCTAACTGCTCACCTGCCTACCTGCCTGATCACCCCTAACTGGTCCCCCTGCCAGCCTGATCACCCCTAACAGCCCCCCCTGCTGGCCTGGTCACCCCCAACTGGCCCCCACCCCACCATCCTGGTCACCCCAACTGCTCCGGCTGCTGGCCTGGTTGCCCTTTACTGCCCCCCACCCCCGCCCGGCCCCGTCAGCCTGGTTTCCCCACGCAGCCTGTTTGGTCATCCGTTTAGTTGTTTTGGATGTGACAGCCCCTGGCTCTTTACATATATAGATAGCTATCAATATGAGACGTTTGTTAAATATAGCCTGTACGTTTTCTTAATATCAACTTTACTTTATGACTAAAATGTGTATTTAAAAAACTTCTGCACCTGCTGATTGGAATTGGCTTCCATTTATCTTTTTAATGATTTTCATAATTTGTTTTGACCAAGAGATGTTTAGTTGGTATATAGGGAAGCTATAGCTTAAAAGTATATTGTATAACAAACGCTAGATACAAAAAGTATACATGCTGTATGATTCTATTTATATGAAATTCTAAAATACACAAACTACTCTATGGTGACAGAAAGAAGACAATGGTGTCCTGGGGCCAGGACTGGAGGGAGAGTGGCATTGCAAGGCCTGAGGAAACTTTCGGATTAATGGAATTGTTCCGAATGTTGATTGTGGTTAGTATAGGGTTTATACATTTGTCAAAACATCAGATAGCATCATCTGTCTAGGTACAGTTTGTGTTTAATTATTTCTTAACAAAGTTTATAAAATGTACTATAGCATGCTATAATAATGATAGGCTTAAATAATGTTTCCTTAACAGCAAGGAGCACACTTGGAAAATAATCTCTTCAATATATTGCAAGAGATGAAACTAAGCGTTCATCTCAGATTAAAAGCATTTTTTTAATGCTTTCATTTTAAAGCCCAATCATCACCCTGGAGATACCCTGGGCTAACAGGCTTGCTGGCAGCCAGCCATTCTGTTCTCCTTGGGAAAGACTGAAATGAGCAAATGGGTTTTCTCAGATGAACCACCCCCTGTGATTGCCGGCAGCAGTCAGTCCTGTTTGAGGCTTAATCACCTTAGATCAATGCTCAATCCCCTCCTTGCCCTGTATGAGCAGTTTCTCCACGTCAACTGTTCAATGGATCATTCTAAGTCGGGGTGAAAAAACTTGTCAAGGGTCAGATATTTATAGTGGGAATAGAACCCTTGACCTTACAAAACAAAGGGCTTACAATGAAAAGCACACACCCACAAAAGAAAACAAAAAACAAAACAAAACAAAAAACACCAAAACACCGCACGTACACATAACCACTCCCAACCAAATGTATATGATCCACCTCCCCAAACTAATGCCACATTTATAAATACAGCAAGTGGCCAACATATTTAGAGATAAGCCGTGCTCTTATTAAAACATGTTTGCGTTTTAAATATTTGCTTATAGTTCAATTTTTAGTTAACATATACATAAAGTAAATGCCAAAATATAGGTGTATAATTTATTGATTTTTGAAAAACAGAACTGTCCATGTAAGTCATACCCCTACAGATATACTAGTAAATCCATCTTATATGGTATAATATTTTAAACTGAATTTTAACTGATTATTTCTGGCATATAAAATGTTATTTGCCCTTGATATTGATTTAATAAGCAATATTCTAAAAATGTGTCCTCAAGCTTTTGAATTTTCTAGGGAGGCATTTATACTATCTTCAAATAAAGACACCTGTTTTGTATCATTTCAAGTTTTAATTCCATTTTATTTTCTTATACTGGTATTACTACATCATAAAGGACATCTAGTACAATGATCAACAGATGTAGTTAAAAGCCCTCATCTTTTTTCAGAAATTGATCTTTTAATTTTTCATTTTTAGTACTTTTCCTGTAGGTTATTTTTAAAGATATTTGTCTGGCTAAATAAGTTGTTTTTGCTATTATTAGTTATTAACAATACATTTTTAACCACAAATATATTAAATTTTATTCAATACTAGAGGCTCAGTGCACAGATTCGTGCACCGTAGGGGTCCCTTGGCATGGCCTTTAGAGATCAGGCGAAACTGGCAGTCCAACATCCCCTGAGGGGTGTAGTAGTGCACAAAGTGGCAGGTGGCCAGGAGGAGCCCCAACCTGGGCTGGGTAACATGCTGCTCTCGCTCATCCCGGTCCCGCTGCACCTGCCACCACTGCCGCTCAGTAGGCTCACTGCTGCTCTGCTGTGGTCTCCACGTGCCCCTCCTAGGGCGATACCAGCACACCCATGACCAAGAAGCAGCTGCGGGCTCATGCCCAGTCAGTCCCGATGCTGATCTTGATCCCGATCCTGATCCAGATCGGGGAGGGACACACAGGGGAAGTGTCCTCAGGAGAGGCTCCTGCCACCGCAGCTGCACTCACCAGCTGAGAACCCAGCCTCTGGCTCCTGTTAGTCAGCTGAGCTGCACTCCTGCTGTGGGAGCACACTGACCATCAGGGGGCAGCTCCTGCATTGAGAATCTGCCCCCTGGTAGTCAGTGCACGTCATAGCTACCAGATGAATGGTCAAACGGTCGAATGGTCACTTAGCTTTTATATATATATTTGTCTGTATCTATTTAGGTAATCACAGTTTTTTTTCATTAATATGTTCATGAAGTAAATAATATAATTTCGCTTCCCAATCTTAAATTAAATGAATTCTTGAATTAAAGCTAACTTGATCAATATTTATTTACTTTCTAATGTACTATGAAATTTGGTTTGATAAGGTATTATTTAATATTTTTATATCTAAGTTCATGAATGATATGGACTGTATTTTTCTTCTTTTTAGTAATATCCTTGTCTGTTTTCAGTGTCAAGATTATGTTAACATCAAAAAATAAATTGGAGGTTGTTTCCTCTTTGTATTCTGAAAGAGTTTTTATGAGATTGGAATTATCATTTTATGAAATTTGTGGTAGAACATGCTCTTTAGTATTTGGTAAAACTTGTTATATTTTTACATTTTTTTATATAAATAGACTTTATTTCTTAAGAAGAGTTTGGATTTACAAAAAAAAAATGTTGAAAGTAGTACAGAATTATTTCAGATCTAGATTGCCCTATCTTACAATACTATGACACAGTTGCCACAAATAATGAACTGGTATTGATACTCTATTGTTAATTAAGGTCCACAGTTTATTCAGATTTTCTTAGTTTTTACAGAATGTCCTTTTTCTACACCAGGATCCCATCCATCATGCCAGTTAGTCATCATGTCTCCTTTGACTGTGACAACTTCTCAGACTTTCCTTGTGACCTTGACAGTTTGAGAAGTACTACTCAGGAATTCTGCAGAATTTCTCTCATTGGAAGTTGTGTGATTTCTTTCATGATTACCATGGTTATGGGTTTTGGGGGAGGAAGACCACAGAAGTAAAATGCTTGTCTCATATCATATCAAGGGGATGTGCTGTCAACATGATTTATTCATTGTTGTTGATGCTTATCTTGATCACCTAGCTGAGGTGATCAAGCCATGTCAGCCCTTTACCTCCTTATATACAAACTGGAGGACCATAGATCAGCAGTATCCACATCATCTGGGAGTTTGTTAGAAATGCAGAATCTCAAACTCCATCTTAAATGACTGAATTGGAATCTGCAAGTCAACAGAATTCTTGGGTGATTCATGTTCTCCTTAACATTTGAGAGCACTGCTTTAAGATAATCTTGCACAGTTCCCAGTAATTTTTTTTCTCTAAAGGGCCCAACTGTAAATATTTTCAGCTTCAGGGGCTATCTGATCTCTCTTATAACTACTCAATTCTGCCCTTTTATGAGAAAGCAGTCATGGAAAATACATTTAAAAAAGTATTAGCATATTTAAAAAAAATTGTATATCTTATAGTCACTGAAATGT
>NW_006286587.1:7900665-7901216 GCF_000327345.1 Myotis davidii
TGTTTTAAAATTTTTATTGTTCAGATTATTACAGATGTTCCTCTTTTTCTCCCCCATAGCTCCCCTCCACCCATTCCCTTTTTACTCCAGGCCTTCCCCCTTCACACCGCCCCCCCCACACACACACACACTGACCTCGTCCATAGGTGTAAGCTCTTTGTCCAATCTCTTCCCACATATTCCACAACCCTTTCCCTCTGAGAATTGTCAGTCTGCACTCTTTCTATGCCCCTGATTCTATTACATTAACCAGTCTGTTCTGTTCATCAGGTTTTTTATTCATTTGATTTTAAGGTTCACTTATTGATAGATATGTATTTGTTTTCACTTTGTTGTTCATGTTTTATCTTTACCTTTTTCTTCTTTCTCCTCTTCTTAGAGAATACCCTTCAGCATTTCATATAATACTGGTTTGGTGGTGATGAAATCCTTTAGCTTTTTCTTATCTGTGAAGTTCTTTATCTGACCTTCAATCCTGAATGATAGCTTTGCTGGGTACAGTAATCTTGGTTGTAGGTTCTTGCTATTCATCACTTTGTATATTTCTTGCC
>NW_006286587.1:7901242-7933584 GCF_000327345.1 Myotis davidii
ATGCTTTTTCCTTTTTCCTCTTTTTTTTTTTTTTTTGTTGTTTTGCTTCCTCATATTTCAAATCAATTTGATTCTCAGGATCTTCTATTTTACTGTTGAATCCCTGTAAACTACTCTTTATTTCAGTCAGTGTATGCTTAATTTCTGACTGGTCCTTTTCCATTTTTTTTTTTTTTGGCATTCTCACCAAGATCCTTGAAGGTCTCACTAAGTTCCTTGGAGGTTTCTAGAAGATTCTTGAGTAACTTTATAACTGTGGTTTTGAACTCTATATCCAGTATTTTGCTTTCTTCCATTTCTTTCATTTGTGAAATGTCTCCGTCTACACATTTTGGCTGCTTCCCTGTGTTTGTTTCTATGTACTGGGTAGCTGCTAAGTCTCCTTGAGTTGATTGAGTGGCTTCGTGTGGTAGGTGTCCTATAGGGCCCAGTGGCTCAGCCTCCCCAATCTCCTGAGGTGGACACTCTTGGTCCACCCTTTTGTGAACTGTGTGCCCAGTATTGTAGTTGAGCCTTGATTGCTGTTGGTATCACTGGGAGGAATTGACCTCCAGGCCAATTGGCTGTGATGACCAGCTGTGTCTAAACTGTAAGATCTGTTATGCAGGAGACACCCTTAAGGGGCAATACTTGCTTCAGTGGGGCTTTGGTGCTCACTGAGTCTGCCCCTTGAGTGTGTCTCTTATAGATGTTAAAAGTTGTAATCCAATATGGTCTCATTCTGACGACTAGGTACACTGGCTCTTGGATCTCCAAGGAGGTGCAAGGTCAGCCACTGTCTGGGGCTGCCCAGCAAGAGCTACAGAGACATCCATAGATTCCTCCTCTTTGTATGGGGTTTGGAAGTGCCCAGAGGAGGCCTAGCTGTGCAGCAAGACAGGCTGCTGCTGCTGGGCCTTCTTTTGGAAGCTCTGGGGCTCTCTGACCCAGCTGCAGTTTGGCAGGTTTTAGGAGGAGAAAGGACAGGCCATTCATATGCAAAAGCCACTGCACTCAGCTTGGGTGGGTTGTAAATTAGGTGGGGCAGGGTCTCGGAATCATCAGGGTGGAGCAAACAGCAATGGCTGCCAGTCAGCCCTGCACTGGAGAGGTCCCCGGGTCTTCACTCCTGTGCTCCTGTGCAGGAACAATGATCGCTGTGAGCACCTCTGAGAGAAAGCCGCCCTCATGTTCCTGTCCTGATGCCAGACAGTCCAGTTTCTCCCCGTATGTGTCTGGGTCCCCTAGAGTATCACCCGGAACTGGAGTTCAGAGCAAGCAGGAGCTTATATCTCCCTCCTGATTATAAGAGCAGCACATCCAGGTGCCAGCACTTTCCATGCCTCCTCATCTCTTACCAGTCTCAATGCATTTTCTTCACCTCTCTAGTTGTGGAACTTCCACTCAGCCAGCTTTCCCATGGTTTTGGGTGGTAGCTGTTCTGCCTTTTAATTATAATTTTGATGTGGTTGTGAGAGGCAGCAAGTATAGGTGTTTACCTATGCCGCCATCTTGGTTCTCTCTCCTACCTGATCACATTTAAATGATTTGTTTTGTTAAACTTTCATAATTATGGTCTCTACTTTTCACATTAGAAGTATATTAACTCCCTAATTAGTACATTGTTTTATTTCCAAATATCAATATCTATAAATAAGCTCCTGTGACCTAGGAACCTTGAGTAATAACTTGAATTGCCCAGCTCCAAATAGGACTTGGAAATAATAATGAGACATATAGAAAGAATCCCAAGCGCTCTCTCTCTCTCTCTCTCTCTCTCTCTCTCTCTCTCTCTCTTGCTCCATGGTGACCAAGGAGCTTTGCACGCGTGCATGAGTGCATGTATGTTGAGCTTCAGCCTGCACACGATTATGAAGCAGATGTTTAATTAACCCTCTTTATCCTCCTCTATGCCTATTACCCCCATATACAGTTTTCTAGGCATTGATATTGCCCCAAACCTAGGGATTCTCAAACCTTACCGTGTATAAAATCAGCTAAAGTCCTCATTAAAACACAAATTCAGAGACATGACCAGCATTTCTGATTAAGTATTCAGTGGCCCTGAGATTCTGTTCTTTCCAACAAGCTCCCAGGTGACTGAGATGCTTCTGGTTGAGAACCACACTTTGAGTAATAAAGGACATTTTAGTAGAAAGGTCAATGTATGCTAAGGTATGAAATTTAAAATAATAAATAAGATAAGATTTTTAAGATTCAAATATCCACTAAGTGAAGTAAATATGAGATAAATGATAGCGCAACAAATTGAGAGAGATGATATAGTGTATTAGTTTTTTATTGCTGCCATAACAAATTACCTACGAACAGCAGTCGTAAAACAACACACATTTTTTTTTTTTTATCTCACAGTTCTCTAAGTCAGAAACCCAGTGGGCTTGACCGGGTCCTCTACTCAAGGTCTCACAAGGCTGCCATCCAGATGTCAATTGGGCTATGTTCTCATCTGGAGCTTAGGTGCCTCTTCCAACTTCATTCAAGGATATTGGTAGAATTCAATGACTGAAGTTCCTTTTTTCTCACTGTTGGCTGGTGTTAATTTCAGCTCTTACAAGCCACTTTCAGGGTCTCATCACATGGCTCCCTCCATCTTCAAAATTTCCTATGTCCTACAAATTTCCTTTGTCTCTGACCTTTGGATACAAATTTAAATGATTCATGTGATAGAAAGGTCAGGCCCCCCTGAATAAATTTCCTTTCTTAAAATGAACTGTGTAAGAACCTCATCATAGGAGTAAAAGCTATCATATGTATAAGTCCTGAGGGTTATATAGGGTGTGTACACCATGAGGCTGAGATCTTGGGGCCCACCTTAGAATTCTTCCCAGCATACAAAGGTTTAACAGCATACTGCAAAAGCATTGAGGACAATGTATCAAAGCCCACCCCTTCTCTCTTCCTAGATTCCTCACCTGAAGATTGTGAGTCAACAAGATAAGGGTGGACAGTTGAAACCTGTGTTTTGAATTGCACAGGCACTATCTGTTATTATGATAAGGGGAATGGGAGAAGAAGGAAAGACAGGGATAGTGTTTAATGGGGTTTTAAAATACAAATAGGAAATGTCCAAATTGAGGAACAGGGAAGCATCAAAAGAATGACAAAAGGGCATTCCAAGGGGAGAATACAGTATGTACATATGAATGGATTTTTATAAAGACATGCTTAAGAACTCTAATTTTCTGAGACAAAAAGGAGTATAGAGTATATAGGGTAGACACCAGCATGACATATATCTCCAGTGATGCACAGGGCAATCAGAGTAACAAAACTGGGCTTAAAGTTAGGTGGTTACTTGATCAAGTCCCTTAACATCTCTCGTACTCAAACTTCCTCCACTGTTAAATGCACAGGTTGAACTTGATCAGTGTTTAGCAAATAATGACCTTGACCTTTGGAGACCAGGGGTTGTGAGGGTAGTGGCCTAGTACACACTAGAGGCAGGTGAAAGAGTCTAGGAAGCTAAGTGCTAGAACCTGAGGCCCTCAGTCTCAGTTTAAACAGAGCCCAACTCTGCATCTATCTTCCTTATGTTGTCAGACTCCCCATAAGGTTCTACTTAGAAAAAGAGTTTCTTTTTTTTTAATGTTTAGAAATACACATTATCTTTTCCCATAATACATTTTTTTCTATTACACCCAGCTCTTGTATTTTTTTCTTTATCCATCCATTCTTTCAGTCTGCTTTTTTTCTTTTATTAATGTTGTATCTACTCTGTGCCAGCCGTGGTGCTAAGCAGAAAATTGAATATCAGACCGAAGAGACCTGGCCCTTTTCTCTTGTGGTTTATGGTCTTCTGAGGGGACATAAACATTAATCAAATGATCATAAATCAAAGGCAGGCTGTGAATGTGATATGTACAACAAACTGGTGATTCGTGGTACTATGATAACTGTGGTAATTTACTTAATAATATAGGAAGGCTTTCCTGAGAAAGTCGTAATCAATTTAAAAGTTAGAGAAGGAGTAAAAGTTAGTGGAAAGGTTAGTGTGGCTACAATAACAAAAAGTGTAGGGGTGGCCAGAGATGATGCTAGAGAGGCTGGAGAGGGGGGCTAGGATTAAGAAAGGCTTTGTTGTCCTTAAGAGAAATAGTCCTTATCTTAAGAGAGTTAGAGTTTCCCAATAATAATGTCTGATAAGGAGATCTGGGTGCTAAAGAAGCATGAGGAGTTGATTCCAGTAGACCAATTAGAAGGGTTGAATCAAAGAAAGATGATCACACATTGGACTTAAGTGGTAATAATGGTGGAGAATGTGAAAAAAATAATAGTACATTCTGGAGATGTCAGGAGGTAAAATCAGGTGGAATTGGTGAAGGACTGGGTGTGGGAGATGATGGAGAAAATATAGTGGATTCAAGGGTAAGTCTAACATTCTGTATTGCAAACTGGAAGAAGGATCCTGAAGTTAATAGAGACCAGGCAGTGGAAGAATCCATGTGAGGAAGATCTTGATTTATCTATGGTCAGGTTGAATTTATGTGCCTTTGACAGCCTTGATTTTTAACTAGTCAATTATTCTATAGCGATCATTTAAGCAATCTGGGCTATAGCATCTTCATCTTCTTATAGGAATAACAAAGTATTACTTACAGACCGTTGTGAGAATAGAAAATGTGTAGTAAGGGCATACAAGATGCAATAGAAATCATAGTAGTAGTTGTTATAGTAGCACAAAAATAGCATCAAGCTTTCTGCCAGTGGCTGTTGGCTTGTTTGATTGACTAAACCTTGCCAGCATTTTAATGGGGCCAAGTGATAAAATTCTGGGCCATATAGTTCTGACAGGAAACTTTTGGAAGCAATAAATTAACCTCAAGTGACTCTAAGTACCAGCTATTAGACATAGTTACAAAATAATGGTTGCAATTTCTTTATGCAGGACTTTCAAACCACATCTTTTTGGGCACTGGTTCTCAACTTTCACTGCCCATTAAAATTTACCTGGACAGCTTCTAAGAAAGCCAATATATAGTCAGTTAAACCTGAATTCCAATATCCAGGACAATTAAGTCAATTTCTAAAGGGTAGAGACTAGACATTGATATTTGTCTCATGCCCCAGATGGATTTGGTTTGCTGTCAAAATTGAGAACCATTGGACTAGGGTGAGATTTATATAAGGCCAAGATTGGGTATTAAGGCATTCATGAGGACTCAGAATTGTCTTCCATAGTCAAGGACTATGGACCATGGAACAGATCTAGTGGCTTTATATCTTTCTTCTTTGTCCCTTTTGGGGCCCAGTGGTCAGGAAGAACAGAGGATAAGTTTCTTTGTTCATACTGTCTTAGGTTGTCCCTGATGTCTCCCACTAACCACAGCCCAAGGGCTTTGGGTTTGCTCCAGACTCCAGCTAAAATCTCCTTCTCTCTTCCTAGATTCCTCACCTAAACACTGTGAGTCAACAAGATAAAGGTGGAGAGTTGAAACCTGTGTTTTGAATTGAACAGGCACTATCTCTGATTAAGATAAGGCAGGTTTGGGAAACAATGTCTAACCAGTGTTACTCAAAGTGTGGTACTTGGACTAGCAACAAAAGCATCACCAAAAGTTTGTAAGAAATGCAGCATCTCATACATTCTAGCCCAGGGGTGGGCAAACTTTTTGACTCAAGGGCCACAATGGGTTCTTAAACTGGACCGGAGGGCCGGAACAAAAGCATGGATGGAGTGTTTGTGTGAACCAATATAAATTCAAAGTAAACATCATTACATAAAAAGGGTACGGTCTTTTTTTTTTTTTTTTTAGTTTTATTCATTTCAAACGGGCGGATCCGGCCCGCGGGCCGTAGTTTGCCCACGGCTGTTCTAGATCCATAAATCAGAATATATTTTAATACAATTCCTAGGTTATTCAAATGCCTATTAAAGTTTGAGAAGCACTACCCGAAAAACATTTCCCAAAGAGTGGTGCTAATTAATAATGGTCTACTCCAAACATTATAAACCAAAATTTCTTGAGGTAGCCTAGAAATATTCCTGTGTAAAAGGATCAGCTATTGATTCTTATGCACAATTACTAATGTTTGAGAATTCTATATTTAGAATTGGCTTGGTGAACAGTTGCTTAGGCTGTTCTGAGGAGTTGGTCTAACATCACAGAGTAATATACTATGAGTTGGATTATTGGACTCATATATTCATACATGAAAAACACTTAGAAACAACTCACTGTAGACTTTTATATTTGCTACCATGCCTACCACACATTGGTCTTCATGTGTGGGCCCAGAAAGTCTTACTCATGGGTCAGCACATTAAACATGTATGACTCAAAGGATGTGATCATAAAAGGAGTTTTATTTTTCTTTCCCACTGTCCTTTTAAACATGCTTGGTGGTAGGGAGTGGTGGATACTTCCTCTGTTTTCAGGTGAAAATTCAGGCAGTCATTATGGTTTTATAGTAAATTTTTAAAAAGTCAAATATCATTTTAAGCTACTTAGTCACCATTGAGTATTTGAAATGTTCTAGAAAATGATCAGAACTCTGAACTAGATTTAACATTAACATGTATTTTCTCCCTAGCTGGGGTTGGCTAGAGACTGGCCAGCTGCTTTTGGAGAGAAGCTATGATTGTCTTCCTTTCCCTTTTCCTCTCCCACTCCCTAGCCGTGTTACTGACATCTACCAGAATAAGCAAGAGGAGGCTGGAAGGGGCCAATGGGAGCGGATAATTATTACTTGACTGGTAAATATCATGCATTCATATTCTCTGAGTCTGATGAAAATTTAAAGTATTCTCTGATGGAATCTCTCATAGGTTATTGTTGGTTCCCACTCTGGCTTCATTAACCCACCTCTGTTATATGGATGATCCATTTTATTCCACTAATTGTCACTCTGACATCAGCCATTAGCATTCCGGGTATTCTCAACACAGGCACTATTAGATCCCCAACAGCTTATAAAGCATTCACCTTGGGCAAGAATGAAGGTAGTTTCAGATGCATATCCCTCTATTTGATCCACAAATGTGTTAGACACATGCATCATTTGTCACACCTTCATTAGGAATATGATTATTTCCTAAACTTTGTCCTCAACTTTTACTCCTTCTTGTGTTGCCAACTTGAGCTAAAAGCCAAACTCTTGACCTTAGGATACTTAGGGGAAGGTCAGATTTCAGTCACTGTGTTTTTCCCCCCATTAATATTCTTTTCAGGAGCCAATATTTATTTAGATTTATTCACATATTTGCCACTTTCTTTGCTTTTTATTCCTTCCCTCTAGAATCATTTTCTTTTCTGAAGTATGTTATACATTGGATTCTTTAATGTAGCTCTGCTGGTAGGAATTTCTCTTAGTTTTTATTTATCTAAAAATGTTTTAATATTGCCTTATTTCTTGATGCATAATTTTATTGAATATTAAATTCTAATTTGACAGTCATTTTCTTGTCTACTGGCCAAATGCTGGTTTTGGAGAATCAGTTTCAAGGATAACTGTCTTTTCTTTAAAGCAGATAAGCTTTTCTCTCTTCCATTTTCATAAATTTTACTGTTGCTTTTGGTCATTGTTGTGGTTTGTTTGTTTACTTGGTTTTATGAAGGATATAGAAGGAGATATTCTTACTTATCTTGCCTGAAATTGTTTAGACTTCTTGAATATGTGCATTGATGTTTGAAAATTTCAACCATTATTTGTTAAAATAGGGTCTATGTTCCATCCTCTCACCCCTTTCCTTCTAGGACTCCAGTATATCCTCTTTATTGCTTAATGTCTATTTTCATTTATCACACTTTTTCATCCCCTTTCTATGCTTCATTTCTGTATTTTTTTTTTCTAATCTGGCTTCCAGGTTGCTCACTCTTTATTCAGCTATTTGCTTCATGCAGTTAAACCGAGTTTTTAATTTTGGTTGTTTTATTTTCATTGCCAGCATTTCAATGTCTTTTTTTAAAACATATGTAATTCCATATTGTTTTTAGTCATTTCAACTCACTTAACTTACGTTGAACAATATTATAGTTAATTTTGAAATCCATGAAAAGCACTGAGTTTTTAACACTATTAGGAAGTATGTAAAATAAACTGAATATTTGGATGCATATTTATATTTATATTTATATTTATATTTATATTTACATTGATTTCAGAGCAAGATGGAAACATCAATGAGAAGCAAGAATCATTGGTTGGCTGCTTCCTGCATGCCCCCAGCTAGGGATTGAGCTCACAACCTGGGCATGTGCCCTTGCCTGGAATCAAACCTGACACCCTTCAATCAACAGGCCAATGCTCTATCCATTGAGTCAAACCAGCTAGAGCTGGGATATGTTTTCAATCACAGAACTGATGACATAGTTGCCTGCTTTTAGATATTTGAACAACACATATTTAGGTTATTTTGTACCCACGACACAACCCTAATCATTTTAATACTTTAAAAAATCTATTGTATATATGAAAATCTCATACAACTCAGTAATGAAAATATGACTATAAAATGGACAGAGGAACTAAATAGACATTTTATCAAAGAAGAGATACAAACGGCCAACAGGAATATGAAGAAAGGGTGCTGGACATCACTAGTCATCAGGGAAAATTAAATCAAACCACCACAATGAGATATCACCTCACACTTGTGAGAATGGCTGTCATCAAAAAGACAAGAGCTAAGTGTTAGCCAGAATGTGCAGAAAGGGGAACCTCTGTGCACTCTAGGTGGGAATGTAAATTGGTACAGCCACTATGGGAAAAGTATGGAATTCCTCAAAAAATTAAAGATAGAACTACCTTATAATCCAGCAATTACATTTTTGGAGATTATATATATATATATATATAGGGTATGCAGGAGGAAGCCAATCAATGATTCTGTCTCATTGATATTTCTATCTCTCTCTCCCTCCCTCTTTCTATCTGAAATCAATAGTAAAAAAAACACACACACACAATAGCAAAGATATGAAAACAAACTCAGTCTGTCAACATATAAGGGAATAAAAAAAGACATGAAAACATACTCAGTCTGTCAACATATAAGGGAATAAAAAAGTAGTAGTGGTACACACACACATACACACACACACACACACACACATATAATGGAATACTATTCAGTGGTGTATATATTTATAATGGAATGCTATTCTGATAAAGAAGGAAATCCTACCATTTACAACACAAATGGACCTAAGTGAGATAATTCAGACAGAGAAAGACAAATAGCATATGATATCACTTATATGTGAAATCTAAAAGAGCCAAACTTATAGAATGGAGAGTAGAATGGTGTTTATCAGAGGATAGGAGGTAGTGGAGTTGGGAACATGTTTTTACAGGTACAAACTTGAAACCTGTATATAAATAAGTCCTGGAGAGCTAATGCACAGTGTAGTGATTATCGTGAACAACACTGTTTTATAAACCATTACCTGGCAGTGTGTTAGAACTGCAGAACATCAAACCCTGGGTCAGACTGGCTGAATCAGAGTCCCTGGCAGTGGGGCCCAGGAATTTTCATGTTTCCTAGTTTTCCAGGTAATATCAGATGATGATGAGTGAAAGTTTGTGAAGCACTGATTTCGGGTTCAGTTTTACAAGGCTTTTTCACCATGAAAAGCAAATGGAGTTTGACATTTTTATATGACAGAATTAAGTAGTGATCTGGATACAATTGTATTAGTTACATTTTTTAATCAAAATTTATTGTTGTCTTATTGTATTTGGAGCATTATGTTTTTGGTTTACTTGTTTTTCCCCCACTCTAAAACATAATGTATTTTGTTCTACATGTTATACAATGGCTTTTGAGCAAAAGAAATAAAGATTTGACCTTGATCTTGATATAACATCCTATATAATAAAGAGGTAATATGCAAATTGACCCTCACGCTGTAATGCTGTCACAAGGTGGTGGCGCACACGGGAGTCGGGGGGCAGGGCAGCAGGGGTGGGGCCAGTGTCTGCTTCGCGCGGCTTCCACCGGAATTCCTGTGGCCCGGCAGGGATGTGGGGGTCCCGGTGTCCACTTCACATGGCTTCTGCCAGGGTTTCTGCGGCCCCACGTGCGTGCTTCAGGGGCAGGGGCGGGGCTCAGTGGCCTCTGCATGCGGCCCAGAGGCAGGGCATCAGGGTGGCATTCCAGGACTCAGGGCCATCCTGTGGAGTGTGGGCCATGGGCAGGACTCTGGGACTCAGGGCAGTCCCATGGTGTGGGGTTTGGGGGGAGAGGTCCTGGGTCTCTCATGATTTCATGCAACGGGTCACTAGTTAAAGTATAAAATTCATCAGGACTACTACTTGTTTTCACACTGTTAATGTCACTCTGTTTAGCCTATTTTGTAAGTTATTTTATAATTACTTATGTTGTTTCTACTAATAACATGAAAAATTATTACACTGAGTTATTTATTTGCATTGATATTCATTCTGTCCCACTGCATTCAATCAGCTTCATTTTCCCTTCCAGCAGAATTTTCCATGAACATTCAACTTCTTTGACTCAGTGTTTCTCTTCATACATTTCATCTGTTATTTCTCTTTAAACAAATTACCCATGTGATTTCTCTGTAAACAAATCACCCAGGTCTTTCTTCTTTTCCTTTTCCTTCATGGATCAGGTCTTCTCTCACTCTTTTTTTTTTAAAGTCAGATGATAAAACATCTCAAATTTCTTGCTTACCAAAATCCACTGTAGATAAGGTGACTCTTCAGGACAACCCCAGTCCAGGTGGTAAGTTGGGGATCCGGTGTAATTCCATCTATGTTTCTGTCATATCATCTGCCATCTTGCAGGGCTGGAAAAGAAAGAGTAGAGAGAGAGCTGGAGCATCACCCAGGGAACGTTATTGCTTGTGGTGGACAGTGCATAGAGTAGTCCGATGACTCCCACCCTCTGTTTTACACCCTGTTGTGATTCTCTCCCTTTGAATGTGGGAGGACTATGACTTGCTTCTAACCAAAGGAATATGCAAAGATGGAGAGATGTACATCATTTCATGTATGTGTCTTCACCAAGTAAGATGTCCAACTTAGCTTGGCAGGAGACTTTCTCTCTCCCTGTGGTTTTGGAGAAGCAAACGGCCATGCCATAAGCCTTCATATTGACAGAGCTATGCAGCAAGGAGCTAAGGGTGGCTCCAGGCCAATAGGCAGCAAGAAGCTAAGATTCAGTCTGGCAGTCTGCAAGGAACCAAATTCTGCCAACAACCATGGGAACTTGGAAGCCAATCTTTTCTCTGTTGAGCTTAAACCTGGATTGCAACTCTGTGATATTTTGAAGCAGAGTCCCCATTTAAACGGTGCCCACACTTCTGACCCCCAGAAACTGTGAGATGATAAATGTGTGTTGTTTTAAGCCACTAGGTTTGTGGTAATAGTTATGCAGCAATAAATAACTAATACACTGGCTTTGCCCAGAAGTGCCATGCATCACTATTATTCACATTTCACTGGCTGAACTAGTTACATGGCCAATCAACTGCAGGGGGCTTAGAAGTACAGTATTTCCTGTACCCAGGAAAGAGAAAACTATATGTAGGTGGGGATTAGCAATCTTTCCCTTAGACTTTATTTGTGAAAATGCTACAAACTAACAAAATATGTGTGATTTCAATTACCATTAACTTTAAAGTTAACTAACTTTATCTTTTATCAGTTTTTATACACTGAAATATAAAGGCTATGTAACTAAGTACAATCTTGCACTTATATTAGACTTTATTAATTGTAGAACCTCATTGAATAAATTCCCATGTGAACACATAATGAAGACTATAATTTACTTAGTAAATAACTATAATGCACACTGAGAACTGGTAGTAGGACAGAACCTCTGAACCACAGGGGCACACTAGAAGTGTTTTGTCAGGACTGTTGTAAAAAGATAATTTTCAAATGATAATTAGATGAGAAAAAGACTTTGAATCATTAGCTGGTTATGCTGTCCTTACCTCTTCATAGCTAGTTGTTGGTATCAGTCTATAATTTAGTAGTTTTATAGTTTAGGAAACTGTTAGGAGAAGCAAGTACTGCTAATGGTGATAATAGGATTAGATAAATAACTGTTGCTTTTTAACATTCATGATGTCCTTGTGAGATGGGGAATGAATACAAAGTCAACAATAATAACAGCAAAATTTAGCTTCCTAAGTTGCAGTTGTTCAAATAGAAAGCAAAATGAAAGAACAATTTCATTCCTCGCTAATCTAGGAATCAAATACTGTAATTCTCTCATCTCAGATATTTGGCAGTCTGGTTCCTTCTGAACAAAGATGTATTAGCAGTTGGTCTTGTGCTATGGAGACCTCATTATGCTCATAAAACATTCCATTGTGGTTTCTCAAGGGAGATAGGAAGCTGTATTTTAAGAAATAAAAAATTGGCATTATCTAAATAAACAAAGAAGTTACAGAAATGTGTTCACATCAGCATTTTTTAGAACATGGGAAATATCACAATAGATTCAAAGCAGTAGGCCTTCTAACTGAGAACTGTTTTATATGGTAGCACCAAAAGCAATTTTTTGAATAACTAAACGTTATCCACCATTCAATAAACATATATCCCATTTCTAAAATTTCTAAATTTTCATTATCAGATAATTTTTCAAGATTTAACTAAGCCCTTCTTGAAGATAACTAAAAATTATACCAATGTTAACATGCCACACTCATGGCCATATTTATACTCTGCTCCTCAAATTATAAGAGTCACGATTTTAAATTTTATAAACTAAACAGAAAATTGGAATGAGTAAAATCAATGCAATTTAAATACTTTAAAATTTTGTAATCATTTTAATTTTAGCTATACAAGTGGTAAATGTAGCTTCACAATACTATATTTTCACCACACTCAACCTTGATGTTTTATGCTTCTGAAGTCCTATTTATTAAATATTTTGCTTACCAAAAATTATAAAGATGTTCACATATGGTATCTTTTGAAAACTTATTAATTGACCATTTATATTAGATCTACAATCCACCTGTAATTGTGAATGTTAATGTAATAAGTCTTCTTCTCAAGACCCTTTTATGTCTCCTTTGCAGTAATAAGTAACTCTGTTTTTGGACTCTTTATTCTACTCAAGTGGAGTATTTTTATTGATGAAACTACATCATATATTCTTTTGTTTCTGGCTTCTTTCTTGAATAGTGTACTTTTGGAATACCACCATTTTATTGTATATATTTTAATTCATGGAGTTGTATGGCTATAAATATTCAATCCTGTGAATATGCTACAATTTATATATCCTTTGTTTTATATATCCTTCTATTGATGGGAAATGGGTAGTTTCTAATTTTTTACTATTCCAAATAGTACAGCTGTAAACATGACGTGTGTGTGTGTGTGTGTGTGTGTGTGTGTATAAAATGTATATATAGAATCCTTTTGGGTATAGACATAGTAGTTGAATTGTTATACCCTCACAAATGCTTATCATTGCTAGAAACTATCAATTTCACAAACTGGTTTTTATCAATCTACATTCACAAGCTGTATATAAGAGTTCTGATTGATCAACTTCCTCACTTACCAACATTTGACAGTTTTATCTATTTTGGTTTTAATTGAATGTTCATTATTACTAATGAAGAGTAGATTTATGTATGTGTTTTATAACCAGTTGAACATTTTTTTAGGGAAAGGGCTGTTTGGGTCTTTTGCCCATTTGTATGCTATTTGGCCATCAGTTTTTTATTAATTTGGAAATCTTCTTTACATATTCAATATAGCTCTAAAGCTGTGGTTATATCCATTCCCAACCATCTTTCAAAAGTAAAGTTTTATATATACTATATACCTATAACTTTTTATTGAATGTGTAATTTAAAGTTATTGAACATTTTCTATGGTAAACCACTAGGCTTAAATTTATATAATATATAACATCCTACTGAGTTCTATCAGATACTATCATTACCCCATTTTACAGAAAAGGAACCTGAGGCTTAGATAAGCTTATCCTCATGTTCAAAGTTACCCAGCTGGTAAGATTTAGAATTTGATTCAAAACTCTGCCCATCTGACCTTAGAGCAAGGATTCTTAACTATCAAAACATAGTGTCTACCCAATATTTTTGCCCTAGATGTAAACACACACAAGGATTCTTAACTATCTAAACATAGTGTCTACCAAGGTCCAATATTTTTGCCCTAGATGTAAACACACACAAGGTATTAAACAGGTTGCCATTTTCCCACCAATCTGGCAAAGCTATGACTAGCAAGTTCTCTAGTTAATATTAACTATTGCAAATACACTATCACATCTGTCTCATTGTTTAATCATCACAGCAACCCCATGAGATAAGTAGAATTTCCCACCATGGATGAAATGAGAAGTCAGGGAGGTTCAACTATTTGCCTAAGGACCTACAACTAGGCAGTTCAGCAAAGAAACAGGAGTAGCTGCGTAGAATCATGGGCTGAAAAATGCTGAGGCTCCAAATCAGGATGAAGGTGCTGAAAAGTTCGCCACTTTTATCTTGCATCCTTGCTTCACTTTCTTAATTCCTGATCTCAGTGACTTGTCATTTTGGTTCCTTGGTTTTCTGTCTCAGACTTTGAACTGATCCAAAATCCAGTGGGTGGAAAGAAATGAAAAGAAACAGTCTTACCCCTGTCAGTCATGGCCCCAGTGTAAGTGCCTTTTGTTGAGTTGCTGTTCTAAGAAGTTGAATAGTTTTGCATTTCCTAATACTTATACTTGACTTTATTACTAAATAGATAATTATTTTAAGTCAACAACTTGTGCTTCTTTAGTTTTCTTTGAGGGAAATACCACAGAGGGTTGTTTAAGACTGTTGGCTTTGGCACACAATTCCTGTTCCTAGGGTTAATGACCAGCTTCCTCAAATACAATAACCTTAATGTCCTACCCCTCCATCATAGAGTGCATGGACTTTATAGAGATCCAGAGGAGGGATTTCACAGCCCCAGAATGAAACTATTTGTACAGTTTATTATACTATTTTTACTTGCTGCACCACCTTCCCTGCAGGGGTAGGGAGCTTTTTAAGAGCCCTGTCAAAACTGCAGGTGTGCCCAGGGCTCCTGCTCACAGCAGGTCCGGCCTTTATAGCATTTCCTCAAGACTGCTTCAGATCACTTTTCAGTGTGTAAAACCGGATTTTCATTAATGGCACTAATGACACACTAATGGGGATGGGGCCGCACACCCAATGCTGGAGGCGGAGCAACCAAGGCTGAAAACAGGCCAGCCTGAGCTCCTGGAAGATGAAATACTGCAGGGTGTTGATACATTGCATTTCTTCTCAAATGCCTGGCAGGCCCGGGGCCTCCACTTGTCAAATGGGTTGCCTTTGAGGCCAAGCGGGGATAGATCCAGTTACGGTTTTTAACACAAGGACAAAACAAGAGACAGAAAAAGCTCAGGGTTCTGACATTTGCACGCCGCAGCTGTTTTCCATGGCAGGAGGTTCTGAAGACTTATGAGCTGACACATCACCCTGGATGTTACCAGGCACTGACCTCTTTGCTCCTTTTCCTCCCTGGAGTGGTGTTCAAGGCTACCGGCTGACCCACGGGCCACAGAGGACCATATCAAAGCAGTGGCTCAGCGCAACTCATCACTTTTAAAACACACACAATCAGCTCGAACTAGAAACGTAGAGGAGCAAATCGGGTTTCTAGGCTTTTCTCCAGGGAGCTCCAGTGGTCAGTGGTTCCTGATTCTTAAAGCAGCTCTTCGTGGTAGGTCAGCATCGTCTTAAACAAACAATGTGAGAGGAAGCCCGAGCTGCTGATGGAGATGGATTACTTTGACTTTCTTTTCATTGTGTGATCCATCAACGCAGGAAAATACTTTCTTTGCGTTATTCCCACCTGACTTTGATCTCAGTGGTCTGTTAGGAGAAATGCTGGCCTGCAAAGTTTACTTGCACATTTGTAATACTGAAAACAATTAACAGGCTACTTTTCAGAGAGGATAGTGCATCAGAGGTTTAGGAATATGTCTCCCAAAGCAGCTCGCTAGGCATAGCAAAGGCAAGACACCCACACAGCCACTTTCCCTGGCTTTGCTACAGCAAAAGAGGTCAGCATCCTAGGAAAAGCCTGCTTATCATTCCTATTTGTAGTCATTGTCCTCATTTTAAAGTCAAGAACAGAGATGCACAGGGAAGTTGGCTAACTTTCCCAGCAGCACACAGGGATTGTGATGGAGCCAGAACTAGAAACGAGTCTCTTAACTTTCCATCCAGCACTTTTTCTTCTGCTGGCGTTGCCTCTTAGAACATCCCTTTATTTTTTATTTTTTTAATATATTTTTAATATATTTTATTGATTTTTTACAGAGAGGGAGGGAGAGGGATAGAGAGTTAGAAACATCGATCAGCTGCCTCCTGCACACTCCCCACTGGGGATGTGCCAGCAACCAAGGTACATGCCCTTGACCGGAATTGAACCTGGGACCCTTGAGTCCTCAGGCTGATGCTCTATCCACTGAGCCAAACTGGTTAGGGCTAGAACATCCCTTTAGAATCACATTTCCTCCATGTGCCCTGTGGCTGCCACAGTCTCCTGGGAAGACTAGTGGTTTCAGGGCCGGCCTCTGTAACTGATGGCCCTGCTTCTGTTGCATTTGAAGCAGGTGCATTTTGGGGTGTCATATTTGCCCCTTGTGCAAGTCCAAAGTTAAAAACTGGGACCATTGTTGATTCTCTTGCTTACTTTCCAGTGAGACTCACAGAGTATCTAACAGAAATTTTCTTCTAATATTCAGTTCTGGAGAGAAGGGGTTTTGTTTCCTTTTGTGTCTCTGGCTTGATAATTTCCCCAAGTTTTACATTGTGTACCTATGACACACTAATTTTATCATATCCAAATTTATGTCATTAAACTACCAAGATGTTTTTGCTATTCATGTGTTCATCGTGGCCATTTTCATGTTGGCACGAGAGACTGTGAACTTACTATGCTGAAATGATACTGCTCATTCAGAAGAGTTATTATCCATTTCAGTATTCTTTGTGTGTTTTCATCTAGATTTTGTGTTGACTGCTACAGAAGTGTGACCACAAGTTAGACCACCTAAAATATGTACGTTTGTAAAATTTCTGTGTTAAATGAATAATTGGTTCTTTATACCAGTGCATGAATATAAAGTTGTTTTAGGTATTTTTGTTAAGACTGGTGGGATTAGGTTGAAATATTGAGGGAATTATTATGTCTTGAAGAGTCAGGATAAAATAAAGAACCAAAGACTTAATTTCTGATCATTAGGGAGGGAGGTGAGGGCTTAAACACTACTCTGTCTGGTGCTTTGAGTTGAGGGGATTAAGCAAGATAAAAAACAAAACAAAACAAACAAACAAACAAAAACCCACACACTTTTTTATTAAAAAAAAATTTATATAGAGAGAAAGGATGTGAGAGCAAAACATTGATTTGCTGCCTCCCACACACCCCCTACAGGGGATCAAGCCCACAACCCAGGCATGTGCCCTGACCAGGAATCCAACCAGCAGCTTTTCAGTGCATGGAAGATGCTCAACCAACTGAGCCACACCAGCCAGGGTGAGAAACACTTTTAAAAATGACAGATTATGTATACCTATTACTCTTTAAATTACATGTTAAAATAAATATAAATAATATAAGTTGCTTTATCTTTGAATCAAATGTTTGGCTTTCCCATAATTGACAGCCTGAACTCAAAATCAACAAGAGTGCAGATTCTCACAATACACTCTATCAATTACCTATTGCCACCACAATGTTGCATAACAACCACAAACTTTCAGCAGCATACATTTATTTCTTACCTATCTGTAGGGCTCATTTGATATAAGTTGGACTTGCTCATACATCTGCAGTCCAGCTGACTTACTCATATATTTCCAGACTGGCTAAGCTCCACTTGTCTCTTTATAGAACAATAGGCTAACCTGAGCATGTCTTTTTACTGTAATGTAGAGGCCCAAGAGCAAGTGAAAATATACAAATGTTGTTTCAAATTTTTGCATATATCAAAACAGTAAATATTTTTAAAAAGCAAGCCAAATGGCTGTGACTAGTGTCCATGTGGGAGGGACCTCAAATTTGCATAGCAAAGAGCATAAATGCAAGGGAGAATAAAGATTTGGATCAACTAATGCAATTACCATATACACATACTACTGAAATTGTTAGTAGAAGCAATGAATTAACTGAACATAAAGCAACATGAATGGATTGTACTTAGTGGAAAACATTAGAGGAATAGGAAATATAACAACCTCATTTATAAAAATTAAAAATGCATGCCCTGAAACAGTAACATATTAAAAAAAATAATAACCTACTAAGCATACCAAAAGGGTTGTCTGTGGAGAAAGGGGAATGAAAAGGATCATCGCAATTATACAAGGAAATACTGTTTTTTTAAAGTCATTTGTATATATATTCTACCCATTAGAGACACAGTTGCAGTCATGATTTTCAGGTCATTCATCAGTTTTGATTTTAGGCTAATAAAAGAGATAGTCCTTATCTAAAGAGACCATGTTTTTGGTTGATTTTCTGTTTTATCAGTGGAAATAAAAAACTAATTCAAATTAGTTAGGACTGTAAGGCCATCTTTCCAATTAAAATATTTATAAATTAGGTCAGAATATTCTTCTATTTTTAACCTTGACATTATTTAGTGTTTCACAGATTACAAATCATTTTCATTTTTCTTAACATCCAATTCTCATAACAAATACTGTGTGGTTAGCAAGTTAGGTTATAGACTCAGAAACCAAGGTTCTGAGAGGCCTCAGGTGACACAACGTCTATTTCTCATGGTTCTTATCCAAATGGCTCATCAAAATCACTGCCTCGGAGGGGTGGGTGCGGGGTGGAGGGGGTCAATGGGAAAAAAATAAACAGAGGTGACATCTGTAATACTTTCAACAAGATTAAAAAAAGATTAGGAAGGGAAAAAATCACTTGGAAATAAGAAATACACAAATATGGGTACCACTACCAGGAATTCTAACTCAGTAGGATTAGGGTAGGCCCAGACAACTGTGTTTTGACAAAACTTCCATAGGGATATCGATGTGCTCCAAAAGGCAAGAGCTGTCAACTCAATCATGCTTTCTTCACTGAGACCAAAGTTAATTTGCAAGAGACTGAACGTGTCAGTCTTTTCCACTTTTTACTTTCATATGTTTAAGTTGACTAAGTGATTCCAACCTTAGGAATTATTATATTATTTGCCTAGTTCTCCCCATTTCCCTCTTGAGCTAAGGTTTGGTTAATTTGTCCCTGCCCATTTGATTCCTAGAAGATTAAGCAAATTTATTTTTAAAGAAGAATAAGGCAGAGATATTGCTCTCTTGTCACTGAGAACAAAATAAAGGATTCATGGCATTGCTAGTTACATATTATACTGAGCACTTTGTACCTTTCAAAGCATGTTCATGTTCTATACTTGATTCCTTGGTAAGATAAGATATCTTGGTGACCTGGAAAAGTAGTTCAATTATTGATCTAGAGAGCTACATTACAGCCCTTGCTTTGCCAATAGCCAGCTGGGTGACTTGGAATAATATAGTGGTTCATGATTTGGCCTGCTCATGAATAGACACTAAAAGATATGCAGTCAGTTCTGCTTGCTTTGAAAACATGAATTGGTGTTAATGAATGGATATATTATGTAAGAATTTGAGCATAATATATTTGCATATGCTGTAGTTCATCTTTGAGAAACATCATGTGAATACAAAAAATTTCACCTAACTAAATCAAAGTGTGTAGGAATACACAAAATGCACACAAGAATATACCTCAGATATCTACTGGCTACTTCATTTCACTACATGTGTTATGAGCCACATCCATCTACATAGAGTTACAACCTTCTGATCCCAAAGAACTCTCCTTCCACCCTTCACAATAGCTCATAAGCTCCAACATCCAACATCCCCAGCCACAACAAACGCCAGGTCTTTTTCAAAGTAAAACATCATATTCATTGTAGTATTTAAGTGATGGCAAGTCTGTATTATAGACCTTTTAGACCTAGTCAACAACTTACCCTGAAAATGCTGCCAGAATAGCCAAATTTGGGAAGTGCTTCTAAAGCCTGAATCCTGGATCCTTGCCTCAAAGATCCTTTAAGTATTCATGCTTCAGGAAGAAACCAAGGTGAAGTCACATTGAGCTTAGTACAGACCTTCAGTCTTACTCATTTAGAAACAGGAACAGTCTCCAAAGAATAACCTAGCACCATCTTCAAATTGATTGGACTAGATTCTTTTTCAATGAAAGAAATTGGTAGATGAGCTCCAAAACCTTTTCAGTTTGGAATCACAAATGGCCCCATTGTAGTCACATGGGACTTGCTATTAATTTTTAAAATGCTGAGGTTTTTTGAGCATTTCAAAGCTACACTCCCAATGCACTCTGTCAGGTAACAAAAGAAAAAAGAAAAAATACCTTGATCCCACATTATTGTTTAATGACTCAGTCACACACAACAGCACTGGTAAATCTTCATAGGTAAATGGAACTAATGGCTGAAACATCCTCAGGGAATGTGGAAAGAAGCTAAGGATTAATTGCAAAGAATGATGACTATGATTATTCACTTTTAGTTTCTTAAATCACTATACTATAACATTTGAAATTAAAATTCTATATTAATCCTCACTAGAAGCTCCAACGCGTAGGGAGGTAGGGGCATTCTCTGTTTTAGTGCAAACTTACCCCATGACTTAAAAGTTCTTTTTTTCTTTCCATACAATGGTCCACTAAAAATAACCTATCTTCTTAAGATGAAATGAAATGATGATTACCCCATTAAATTATTGCAAAGCACTTGGGAAATATGAATCGTGCTGCTATGTCTGTATGACAATAGATAAAGATACCAAGAGAGAAGGAGCTGGCTGAATTACTGGGGAGAGAGAACAAATGTTAATGAGTATCATGCATGGAACACTGGTTTCATTGGTCCCAAGTGGTCACTGAGTGATCTCTTGGTTTTTTCATGGACACTGCTTAAGGAAGCAGAAAGAGAAATGCTCTTCATCTTCTGCCATATTCATAATGGAAAACACATTTCAGCTCTTTCCATCATTCTCATCATGTCCCCCAAGTTACATAGTTATAAGTAAAATAAATAATAAATACCCAGAAGTAAAATTTCTGGACCATTTATGGTCCTTTTTATTTTTAATTTTTTGTGAACAGTCCATACTGTTTTTCATAGTGGCTGCACCAATTTACATGCCAACAACAATAAATAAGGATTCCCTTTTCTCTATATCTTTGCCTACACTTGTGAGGTGATACCTAACAGGTGTGAGGTGATATCTCACTGTGGTTTTGATTTGCATTTCCCTGATGATTATCAATGTTTAGCACTTTTTATGTGCCTGTCAGGCATTTATATGTCTTCTTTGGGAAAGTGTCTAGTCACTTTCTCTGTCCATTTTTCAATTGGGCTGATTTTTCTTTGGCTAATTAACTGTATGAGTTCCTTGTATTTTTTATCAGATTAATCCTTTATCACATACATAGTTTGCAAATATTTTCTCCCATTCCATAGGTTGCATTTGTATTTTATTGATAGTTTATTTTGCTAAGCAGAAGCTTTTTAGTTTGATGTCTGCTTGTTTAGTTTTGCTTTTGTTGCCTTTGTGTTTAGTTTCAAATCCAATATCATTGCCAAGACCAATGTCAGGAACTTACCCCTATATTTTATTCAAGAATAAAAGCCAAAAACACCTTCACACATCACTTCATCTTGAGTTCTTTATTACCCTTAAAATGTCCATACCATCAACTAAGTGAAATTTCTTCTATCCCTAGATTATTTGTAATTTTGAATATAATATTTTCTTTCCATTTTACAGAAGCAACCTATTGAGAAACCTGGGTCTATTTTTTGAGGTAATCAAAGATTATATGTCATGTCATGTTTTGTCATATTATGTTAAAGAACTTTGTTGAATCTGGACAAAGAGATACAGATTCAATCTTATGGCAGAAGGCAAAAGCTCAGGCTGTTATCCCGCAGAGCAAGCTTGGCAATGTGGTCTGGCAGGGACGGAGGGGCCTGGAGGTGATGGGCTGCAAAGAAAAATGACAGTAGGATCCAACAAATCTGCCTTTGGAGTTCAATGTGATAACAACCCAAAAATTCCACAAAGCGAAGGGAGAGTACCTTCTCCAGGATTTGTTAAACAAGTTAGATTTTGTCCCGGAGCTTTAAAAAAATCAGCAGAGTGTAACATATAAAAGGCAAATGTTGATAGGAAGGATATCTCAGGTGTATGTAGGAAAATTGTTTAATTAAAATTAGTTCACTTTAGCGATATTTTGCATGCTTTGGTGAACATACTGTAAGTATCTGCACACTTTTATTTAAAAAGGTCATGTGGCTTTAATTTGTTAAGAGGATCTTGAAAAGCCTTTAGGCTTGAGAACAAAAGAAGCAATTTATAATGATACGGTGTTTAGATCATGTCTATGCATTTAATTTTATTGGCAAAGTCTGTTAATGAAAGAGTAACAATTGTTGTAAAATTGGACCTTTCTAGAGATTTCCATTTCTTTTATTTAATACATTTCTTCCGTTATATAATTTAAAATATTCACCAATCTAAAATAGCCAAGATCTTAATAATAGTGATTAAAACACAAACCTACAAGGCAATTAAGTTGGAGCCCCAGATTTCTGAATTGAATTTTCTAATGGTTCAAATTAAAGAGCAACTTTTCCTTGGATATTTCACATGCAGTGCAGTTGAAATGTCAACATGACCACAGATATTTTCCTCATCTCTGTAATGAAATAAAAGAATATGTCTATTGGAAATGCCCATTTTATTACGCTATTAAAATAATAACTACTGTGCAGCAATTCTAATAATAATTTTCACAAGACTCTGACTATTGACCCTCAAATTCTGTTTGAAATGCCATTCAGGAAAAACGCCAGTGGCGGCCCTGGCTGGTTTGGCTCAGTGGATAGAGCGCCGGCCTGCGGACCAAAGGGTCCCACGTTCGATTCCGGTCAAGGGCATGTACCTTGGTTGCCGGCCCATCCCCAGTAGGGGGTGTGCAGGAGGCAGCTGATCGATGTTTCTCGCTCATTGATGTTTCTAACTCTCTGTCCCTCTCCCTTTATTTTATCTCTCTATATAAACTTAACCCTTTTTATTTTAACCTTCATTCATTATGGTAAATATCAACTCACTTCTCAAATGAAAAAGTAGTTGAGAGAGTTACTGAAGCTTGAAAGTAGTCAAGAGTAAAGAGAAAATGAAATAGAATATCTTGAGTTCTGTCTTCAGGGATTAAAAATTTGCTCTATTTGGGAAGGTGATCTTTTCATTCTGGACTGGTATTTTAGCCATTACATGAAGCCTTATTTTTCACTGAATTGCACTCTGTGGGGTTCTGGGCCAGCTCTGTCAGCTCCATATTATTCTTGACATTCAATTTATGCAGTGTCAAGTTAACTATCCAAGCCAATGTGTTCTATGGGACATCAAAACTCTGAGGCCAACATCACCAAGCATACCTGATCTGGCAGTCTTCACTCATCTACTGTATGGGAGTTGATTTATTTAAATAAATGAAATTGACTCGGTTATTACACAATTATGTTTTTATTTATTCCCATAGGCCCAGCTAAACAAATGAGTCCCTAAATATTATCCTAGACATTAGAATTGCAAAGATGAATTAGGCTAAATCTCTCCTTCAAGAAGTTAAATTCAAAGAGACAGACATGTAAATACCCAAAATCATTATCATGTGGTAGGTAAAGCAACAGAAGCAGACACAGAGTGCTGTGGGAGACCAGAATAATGTAACTTACTTTTAATAAGAAAGGTGAGGGATGGATTCTTTAAAAAAATGAGTTCCAGGTGATTCTTAAAGGTTATGTACAGTTGATTGAGGAAGAATAAAGAAAAAAAAGAGTAGGCCAGACAACATGAGAAAGGTATGGTATGAGAGTGAGAGAGGGATAATCATAAGTGGGTAATTTAAACCAGACCATGAAGTTCAGAGCAAAGAGTTACGAACAGGTGAAGCCAGAAAAATGATCACACCTTTTTATTTGGTAAAACAGGAAATGTATTAATTCTATCTAGAGTTTTCTCTGAGTCTCTATTTTTTGAAGCTGCTGATTCTTTCACATACCTTTTAAATTCCTTTACCAAGGGTTAGTTGTAAGGTCATCAGTGTTACAGGGCTCTTACAATAGAAGGCTTCTGGATCTCTTCTCCCTTTCTACTATGTCCTTTTTTCTCCAGAGGAATTTGGTCTTCTGGACCAGGAGCATGGCTCTATTCAGGGAAAGCCTTCCTAATCCTATCAAAACAAATCAAATTGTTGGCCCAACTGTTGTCTGAATACAACAAGAAGTCATTTATATACTCTTAATTTAAAGATTCAATTGTGAAAAAAAATGTAAGTACTTAACATTAGATATGTACTGGTATACCCAGATCCCCACACATCTTCTCCGTATTTTTCTCTGTCCCTATTGGACCATCCACAGAAATTTAGTTGAAAAGATAGTCACTGGAATGTTCCTCATTTTATGGAGAATTAGAAACAACCTCGGAGAACATTATTGGGGGTGATTACTTCATAAGTTACATAAATGTCTAATCACTATGTTGCACACCTGAAACTAACATAATATGGCATGTCAACTATAATGAAAAAGTAAGAAATATATTTTTAAAAGTAAATAAATATTTGCATTGGCAAAAATGGAAGGTAGAAAGCTATACCCCAATTTTTACACGGGTTTTCTGAATGGCTATAAGATCAGCACCCCTTTACTGAACACTTCTTTTGTGTTGGACTAGTTCCTGGAAATATTTTTGTTTTCTTTTCTCATTGTACTTTTCTTACATTTTACAACTTTTTGATGATGAATATACATTACATTTATTTGCTTTAATTTCTAAAAATATTGTAAGCCTGCGGAAAGTTATAGGAAATACCCCAATAAAGAGTAAACAAGCCTTGGAGTCTCACAACACCAGGTGAGGGACCTAGTCCTATATTTTAGAAGACTCACTTTAGAAACCAGGCCTGGTCCTTTCACTTCAAGGCCAGTTTCCCTTCTATACTCTGCTCCTTCATTTTCAATTATGAACATCTTATTCCTTTATAAAGCTTTCTTGTCTCCTTTCTTATCATAAGTCAGCTATAGACAGAAAAGGACTTGCTTCAAACTCACCCTTTGGTCATAGAACAATAGCTCCATGTGTTTTTATGGCAGGACAATTATTTGAAATCTCCTTCTATCCTTAAGCTAAATTTCCAACATATTGCAGAGATCACTCCAGAATTTAGATTTCAGTTTAGAACAGATGGACTATACATAGATCAATATATAAATGCAATTATTTTAGATTTTTATAAAAGGTTAATGGGCCTATAATAAGATTACATCAATCCAAATAAGCTGGAAGTCATTTTAAAATACTTAAAAATGTTCAATTTGTTCACCATTCAAACGGCATGGGTGTGCTGATATAATTAATTAAAGGAACAGATTTAATAACTGCATTGATATTTTTTGTCATTCCACATTGAGGCCAATAACAATTTAGTTTGGCTTTACATTGGAGACTAATACATTCTTGGGCTATTCTCCTAAAATTAAGCTCCTTTGGGCTATAAATTTTGGAGCTTAACAAGCTCCATTTAGTCCTGGAAATACACCAGTGGACGAGAGTAGACCTGCTGATGAAGGTAGTTGGAGTTGGGATCTTGATTTTGTTTGAACTCAGGTAGATGGACGCCTCCAGTCACAGTGTTCATTGTTTGAAGACTGTTTCTACTTGCCAGTGTCTAAGCTTGACATTTCAGATCACTGTTAGCTGGAGGCCAGGTTTTTCCTTCTTCAGTACTTTCTCTGTTCTGACTTTGCTTCCTTGAATGACCTTGTGCATCTGTTCACTGACTCTTCAAACTTTAGAACTGAAAATCATCTAGCCAGAGTATCCCACTGTATTTCTAGTTGAGCCCCTTTTAATAAACATGCATTACTATCCATGAATGCCAGTATGCCCTATCTCCCTAGAGAAAGGTTGGTTCTTCTGACTACTAGAATTCAGGATTATTTTCTTTATATTTACACTAGTAGCCCTGTGCACAAATCTGTGTGCCAGTAGTATAGCTCTCTGCTGCCTGATTGTAGCTTTCACTGCCCCACCCTCCTGCTGATCTGTGATTACATGGTCAGCTGTTATGTAATGACCATTTGCATATTACATCTTTATTATATAGGATGATTTTTCTACTACATCTCAGAAATTCTGACATACAACCTCCTTCCAAAATTATATACTATCAATGCAGATTGTGAATCATTGATATAACTCAATTTTTTTAATTTTATAGATTTTAAAAATGGCCCAAAGTTAGTAACCTGCCCAAGATTAAACTACTGCTTATGAAAGGTACAGAACTAAAATCTGAATTTTGTTTTGTGTGTTTTTTTAATTTCCAAACTGGGCCTCTGAAATAAAACTGGGTCCAGAACTTGGGCCTCTTTGCTTCTAGTTCAATTTGTCCATGCTATCCTTGAATATTGCCTCTAACTTCCACAACCCAATTACCCCAAAACCACCATCCTGCCAACTAGACCACATAATAATGACTACAAAAGTCAATCTAGCCCCTGTAAGTTGTTTCCAAACCAGAATGACAATAGCTGAATATGCAACTCACCAATGTCTGGAAGCTATTAAGATCAGCAAGTTTCCACTGAACACCTGCTGTGTGCAATTCACGGGTAGTTAGATACCATTAAGATCAACACCCCTTTATGCACACCTCTTGTGTTGGACTAGTTCCTGAAAATATAAATATAAACCCTATCAGAGTTAGCATAAAAGTATTATTCAAAAAAGATTTCCCAACCTCTACTGATTTCTTTTTCATACTATAACAAAAAAAAAAAATGTTATTTTTTTCTCTCTATGCCTTCCTAATTTCTGTGACACTGGTTGGGGCAGCAATCTATAGTAGGTTAAGCAGTGACTTAGTGGGTCTGGTTTATTCTCAGCTCTGACCTATCTCCTTCTCCATTGCATGAAGGAGTTCAGGAAACTGATCACAAAGGTCCTTATCAACGCTAACCTTCTATTACAGCGGTTCTCAATCTGTGGGTCGCGACCCCTTTGGCGGTCAAATGACCCTTTCACAGGGGTTGCCTAAGACCATCCTGCATATCAGATACTTACATTATGATTCATAACAGTAGCAACATTACAGTTATGAAGAAGCAACGAAAATAATTTTATGGTTGGGTCACAACATGAGGAACTGTATTTAAAGGGCCAGAAGGTTGAGAACCACTGTTCTGTTATGTACTTTAATACAAATTCTTCAAGAGCAGAGTCTTCTTCTTGAATTTAATTGTCTGGTAAAATATCGTCAGGAAACTAATATGTTAGGAAAAACATATGCCGTTTGCTCTAAGCTCTTGCCAATTTTCCATAGTTAGTCTCAGTTCATCAAGATTATAGATGACCCGTGAAACTAAATATTTGTTTCAAAGTCAATATAAACACTCATACAAAGAGTACATTTTTCACTATCATGTGAAGAGCATGCAAAGTAGCTGTGATATAAGCTCATTCTAGAGGCAACTCCACTCTATCCTGACACTTCCTATTTAGCTAAAAATTACACCAGGAATTTCTCATAGCCAAGCCCATTCTACAGATGAGAAAAGTGAGAGATCCATACCCAGTCTCACACCAGCATAAATTAGAGCTAAGGATTCCAGCTCACATGCTCTGACTAATAACATCCTCCCATTGCCTCCACACTAGCCAGCTCATTATCACTGACCAAGATGATATATTGAGTGAATACTTTAATTCACATGGCCAACCAGAGTTGTGTGGGGTTTTTGTTAAACATTTCACCTCATGTCAATAACTTTCATAGTATTGAAGGGAGGGAAAGAATTCTGGCATCCATTTAAATGAAAAATACAGTCACTATCTGTGACAGGCACCGTTCTCCTGGTATCCATATCCTTGTGTAATCCCTTTACTCACTTCTGAGAGGAATACAGGAGAATCGATATGATATCAGTTCTAAGATTCAGATAAGGTTTTCTCTCTCTCTCTCTCTCTCTCTCTCTCTCTCTCTCTCTCTCTCTCTCTCTCTCTCTCCCCCTCTCATCTTGAGAGTGGCCCTATGGAGAGGTTAACTTGCCAATGAGCTGGTAAGTCCAGCAACAAGTAACAGGAACCTCTGACCTGCCAACAACCATGGAGGGATCTTAGAAGCAGGTCCTGGCAGCAGCCCCAGAGAACACTTTCATTGCATCCTGGGAGAGACTGAGCTAGAAACACCCAGCTAAGTTGTACCTGGTTTTTTTTACCACACAGAAACTGAGATAATAAACATTGTTTTAAGTTGCTAACTTGAGTGTAATTTGTAAAGTGGCAATAGATAACTGAATCTCCACCAAAGTCATCAGTCTGACCACCCATTTTTGCTAGGGATGGCTTAGTCTTCTAGTCTAAAAGGAATTATTACTTCCTTTCCTACTATTTGCCATCTTTTCAGCAACAGTGGAGCTTCATGAATGGTTCACAGCTGTCCCAGTCTATTTCTTCAATCAGCACACCCTGGCACCATCTGCCAGCAGGGAGCTAGCCAGCCCATTGTCAGCTCTGGTATCAGAAATCCCATATAAAGTATTTCCACTTCCTCAAACTCATGTTCAAGCAGAGCTTCTGAAGTTCCTTTTTGGCAAACACTTCTCCGACTGCTTCTTCAATCAAATAATCACATTTTCAAACCTCTGCCCTGGGGCATGCCATGCTGTGCCAGCTGACCAGCTTGCTTCTCTGGAGCCAGGACCCACTTAATAGCTAAAATATTTGCTTCATTCCTTTAGCTCATTCCTGGCTTCCAAAATGACATCTACATAAAACATACAGCTCTTTTAACATTTGTCAGCATTTCAAAAACAGATAAATACTACTTTCCTTGTAAAAACCACACAAAAGTAAAAGAAAATGACACAATGATTTCTTGGAAAAGTGAAGCCACACAGTCCCAGAGGAGGCAAACCCCATATGTTCAGAGCATGGTCAGAAAACAATGGGGAATTAGGACTCTGGAATAATTCAAGGAAACATTTGAGCATTTTATCGGGTTAAGTGGGGCTCTAACCACCTAAACTACTGAAATAGTCTATTAAACACAAGGGTTTGTCTTACAATTTCCAATAAGCCATTGCATTCACTGATGGGCACTTATACTCATCTATTCTGATTGACTGGACAGGCAGTAAAAGCTTTTAAGAGAAACGTTAATTTGTGATAATAAGGATGTTGAGTGTTTGGACTCAGGAATGCAGGGGAAACAACCTAGCTGCACCAAAGATGTGAGTTTAATGAAGAATTACAGGGCAGAAGCAGGATTGCTTTGCCCCATCAGCTAATTTACATAATCTGGCTTAATGTTGACCCCAAAACATTTATGTTCTATATTCCTGGTTGTTTAAATAAAAATTTGTGTCTTCCACCTTCTTCAACTGACTCTGGCCAAATACTAAAGTAACATTTATACATGGCAGGATTAAACTTTACAAGGGCAGCATACATGGTATTGCAATGGGTATGACCTGACATTGATAGTAGTTATAGTTCCTAACAAGCCAACCTAGGGAAAAATTAAGGTTCTACCCCTAGATAATATGGTTTTGCTCATATGTGGATTTGTCTACATGTTAAAACAGAGAAAATCTTGAGAGAGAACTAGAAGTTCAGAGAAATGAAATTATGTTTGATGAACCTACCATCTCTACAATTAGAATAATTTTATTTAAATCCTCCATTATCTCCTCAGAATTCTCACGATGGCCTATAAGAAACTACATAGCTTGTTCTTATACACTCTGCTCTCATTGGTCAGTTTGAAGAGTGGCCTTAGGAAGGAGGGTAGGACTGAAGATAAGCCCATTTGGCCATGCTAGGCAGTTACCTGAGTGAATGTAGTATTAGAAAAGAAACAAGTAAAGTCATAGGCAGATCAAAATTCAGTTTTTCTTATTGTCAGTGCTTCTTCTGGTATAGTGCAGGTTTCTTGGGAAGGGGAGCATTTTATTGTCCTTTCCTAAATAAAATTTGATGTTAAATGATTAGCTAAAATGGGGTCTGCCTGATATAACAGAGAGAGCACTGAACTGTGAATCTGGAGATGGAAGTTTCTGTCTCAGCTGTGTTCCGTGCAATATGCTGCCCTGGTTTCTGAACATCAATGTTGCAATATAAAAGGTAAGAATCTGAAATTTGTGTCTATGTATCTCAGAGAGTTAGCATGGGGGTTAATATAAGAAGTGCTTGGGCACCTGGCTGAGATGGCTCAGTGGTTGAGCATCGACCTATGAACCAAGAGGTCATGGTTTGATTCCCCATCAGGGCACATGCCTAGGTTATGGGGTCAGATTCCCAGTAGTGGGTGTCCAATCTATGATTCTCTCTCATCACTGATGTTTCTATCTCCCTCTCCCTTCCTCCCTGAAGTCAATAAAAATATATATTTTAAAATATATAAGAAGGGTTTGGAAGGCCAAGAAGCTATTCTATTATGTGACTGTATTATGATATTGTTGTTATTTGACAAATGACCGTTTCCTATAATGTGAGGTAATGATATGACCTCATCATAAATGTTTTGAAGGGATTTAAATGAGTAATAATGGGACAAAGGTGGGTTGGCACTTCTAATCCCTACTGATTCAGAGATCTCCCATTTATTTCTATGGTCACAAGTCAGTCTGATTTATTCTATATAATAAAAGCCTAATATGCTAAGTGTCTGGTTGTCAGGTCATCCATTCAACCAATCAAAATGTAATATGCTAATGATATGCTAAGGCCACTCAGCCACTCACTATGACATGCACTGACCACCAGGGGGCAGACACTCCAACCGGTAGGTTAGCTTGCTGCTGGAGTCTGGCCGATGGGGACTGAGTGAGACAGTCCAGACACGCCTTGGAGCACTCCCACAGTCCCTCCCTGGCTGGCCAACCTCCCCTGTCCCTGATTGTGCACTGGTGGGGTCCCTCGGCCTGGCCTGTGCCCTCTCACAATTTGGGACCCCTTGGGGGATGTCAGAGAGCCAGTTTCGGCCTAATCCTGCTCAACGCAGGAGCTGCCCCCTCGTGGTCAGTGCGCTCCCACAGGGGGAATGCGCTCAGTCAGAAGCTGGGCTCACAGCTGGCGAGTGCAGTGGCAGTGGCAGGAGGCTCTTCCAACTCCGCAGCAATGATAAGGATGTCCAAGGGCTCCCAGACTGCGAAAAGTGTACAGGCCGGGCTGAACGACCACTCTTGAGTGCACAAATTTCATGCACCAGGCCTCTAGTATCCAGAGAAGTCCATTTCATCTCAGGTATTGAGAAAGGCCCCTTGCAACACCCCGCCTCATATATAGAGTGTCCTAAAAAATGTATATACATTTTAACAGCTGATAGCTCAATTTTAAAAATGAAATGTATTTTAATAAATACTGCCTTTATAATTATTCAAAGTGTGTGTATATAATTTTGGGGACACCCTATATAGTCTATACCTCTTTCTTGATGCCTAATAAAAATTCCCAAAAGTGCCTTTCATTCCATAGTAAGTCCTGGGCCCCTGGGTTAAATAATGCAATGACTTAAATCCACTATCAGTTGGGAATGACTAATTGCTACTGCTTTCCTGAAAGGGAGCATAGGTGGTGGGTAGGAAAAGAACAGGACACCAGGGCCTGGAGGGACACCACCTGAGAAGCCTAAGGAATTGGTTGGCTTGATGGAAACTCATGGCTATTTTATCCAAGAATGGCATGCTTTAGTAAAACTGGAATTTGACACCAAAACTTCTCTTAGGGATGCTAATACATTTCCATTTCAAAGTCTAAGTAAGACAGCAGAAAAGATAAAATTTAAGTATGTTATACTGGGAGTTTTGTGGCTATAGAGCAAGTTTGATCCAGAGGCTTATAAGTAGAAGTCCAAGTATTAAAAATTCCAGCAAATACTGAAAGGTCATAAAAGCAAATATGACATGCAGGGAGCTAAACTTTGGCAAGTAAGAATAAACATTTTAAAAATTGGCTCAGCAGTTACAAATCCAGATTCCAGAAGACCCTAGATCAGTGGTTCTCAATCTTGGCTGCACATTAGAATCACCTGGGAATCTTTTTAAATCCTGATTTCTGGGCCTCATCCTCCGGAAATTCTGTTTCTTTGTTACTAATGTTGTGGCCTCACCCCATAACACAGAAACAGAATTTCCGGAGGATGAGGCCCAGAAATCAGGATTTTAAGAAGATTCCCAGGTGATTCCAATGTGCCGCCAAGGTTGAGAACCACTGCCCTAGATTCAG
>NW_006286587.1:7933720-7936442 GCF_000327345.1 Myotis davidii
TAATTGTGCTCCAAGTGCAGATCGTCTGAATCTAGGGCAGTGGTTCTCAACCTTGGCTGCACAGTGGAATCACCTGGGAATCTTCTTAAAATCCTGATTTCTGGGCCTCATCCTCCGGAAATTCTGTTTCTTTGTTACTAATGTTGTGGCCTCACCCCATAACACAGAAACAGAATTTCCGGAGGATGAGGCCCAGAAATCAGGATTTTAAGAAGATTCCCAGGTGATTCCAATGTGCAGCCAAGGTTGAGAACCACTGCCCTAGATTCAGACGATCTGCACTTGGAGCACAAACAAATTGGATTCTGGTGTGGAAGATGAACCATCTGATTTTCCCTGCATGGGGGCCCTGGAGTTTATTGTAGTAGAAAGACATTGGGGGGCTTGAGATAAATCCTCCCCCCGATAGAGGCAGGAACTTAGAGGCAGGATTGCAACTAATTTTCTGTCAAATTCTGTGCAGTGGAAAATTTTGAATGAAGATATGAACAAAGGCCGTAGGACTGAGATAATCCCTTGCAACCTGTGAAAGCACATCTGTGCCTGTCAATTTGGAGTGGTTGCCAGGCTGCAACTGTGGGGATACAGCTATGGGAGGATTAGATCAGAGTTGCAGGCAGGCCAGTAACTCTCTCTTTAACAGCTTCAGGCTCAGGAGCCACCTTTCCTATTAGACAAACAGCTCTCCTGGGCATAACCAAACCTATGACTTCCCAGCTTCTCTCTCACCAGCCCATGTCCTTGGAAGTTATTACAAATTTTTGTTGTTTGGGGAAAAGATTTGGTTTGTGAGTATGTCCACACACCCCAGCGTAGCCTCCTGGACAGGAACAGGCTCATCTTTCAAGGGCTTCTGCCACTCTGTTTGAAATGGGGCTGGGTAAGAAGGGCCTCAGGAGTTACTTCCTGGCTCTGACTTCAAAGCTTAGATGAATGCTTGGTTTAGAGCTCCAAGGGCTACATGCGTATTATTAGTAGTAGTAGGAGGAGGAGGAGGAGTATAAAATAAGAGCAAGCTGGCCACGTGTTTATAAATGTCCCATGATAGCAAACTCACTGGCTTGTGGATATAGCAGAAGGCCATGCTTGCACAGGACTGGGTGGGGGCGCTTTGCCACAAGGCTCCAAGCCCAACTGGGGCTGATTCCATCCCATGCAGGGAAACGCCGCTTGGACACGTGAGTAACAGCGGCATTTCAGTACTTGTGGTGGGTGGTGCGTTTGTTCCGTAGGAAATGGTCACTGGCCGCATGCCTCTGCCATGTTGACACATTCTGAGAATGCAGAACAAATTTGTGATTCAGAGGGCTCAGAGGAAGCTTCAGGGAGCTCAGGAAGGGAACCTGATGTTACTATTAATCAAACCAGGAGCTCAGGGCTTCGTCAGCCCACCAGGCTATCAGAGGGCAGGGTGCAATTCCTGGGTGAGAGGTCTGCAGGTCCTTGTGGCAGAATGAGTTCAGTGCATTTCTTAAAGGTAAGTGAAAATGGAAACGGTTGCCTCATCTTCTGTCTTCTTCACAGGTGAGATAAAACAGGTAATGAGCAACAAAAAAGAAAGAGGGCAAACAAAATCAATAGAATAGAAAGTAGAATAAAAGATAAAATAGAAAAAAGCAAACAAACAAACAAGCAAAGGAATGTCTTGGTTTAGGCTCCCTAGAGGTACAGCTTAAAACAGGGCATTAGGTGCACATGATCAATTTAGGCAGGGCCCCCAGAGAAGGGGGAGAGGGATGCAAGAAGAGGCATGGTTGTGGGCTGAGACTGAGTCTAACCTCAGCCAGATCCCACTGGGAGTGCTGCAGCATGAACTGAATCACAGAATTGGTCTCCCCTTCCTCCAGGCCGATGATCCCTGCTGAGGCAGGCAGTTCTCTGGAGATGGGGCAGCTGTGAGCTTTCAGCAGCCAACACTCACAGCATTTGGCAAATGGGTATGGAAGCCAGGAAATGGTATCTGGGAGGGCACAACAGTATCCACTCCTGGGGCCTAATAAAGTGACAGCCAAAATGTATTCTCATTGCCAGGAAGTGCCTATTCATCTGTCATTCTTTCATTAAACCCTGTATGGGATAATTCACATGGCCTAGAGCAATAGGCTCCAAAACATTGGTTTCTTGGAGAGTTGCATCTGAATCTTCCAAAGAGCTTTAAAAAAAAAATAGGTGCCCAAGTCTTGCTCTCAGATATTGTGATTCAAGAAATCTAGGATGAGATTTGGAAGTCTGCATTAAAAATATCCCCCTCCCCATTACCTAGTAATTCTACTTCTAAATATATACCCAGGAAAAACCTCCCACATGTGCACAAGGAGACAAGACCAAGGAAGCATGTTGAAACATTTCTTGTAATAGTGAAGAATGAAAACACCTTAGAGGGCCACCAAATCAATTGTGATGTTGTCATTCCATGGAATCTACACTAATAAAAGACAAACATGCAAATTGCCCTTACCTTCCCTATGCCTTAAGCCCCCCCCACCAGCCAATCAGAGTAATTATATGCAAATTAACCCAACCAAGATGGTGGCCAGCAGCCACGGAGCTGGAGCAAGCAGGAGGCTTGGTTGCCCAGTGATGGAGGAAGCCAAGCTTCCCACGGCCGGCTCTGAGTTCCACTCAAGGTATCAAAGTTTCAATTATAGAAGACAAATAAACCCCAGATACCTGCTTTCAGCCAGCCATGGCCACGGAGCTGGAGCGAGCAGGAGGCTTGGGA
>NW_006286587.1:7936720-7951799 GCF_000327345.1 Myotis davidii
ACCTCAGAAGCACTAAGGATGTCCGACTGCAGCTTAGGTCTGCTCCCTGCTGGTAAGTAGACATCCCCTGAGGGCTGCCAGGCCGCCAGAGGGATGTCTGACTGCCAGCTTGGGCCCGATCACCCAGGGAGCAGCCTAAGCCATCAGGTGGACATCCTCTGAGGGGTCCCAAACTGCAAGAGGGCATAGGCCAGGCTGAGGGACCCTCCTGAGTGCACAAATTTTTGTGTACTGGGCCTTTAGTCTATATATACAAAAGGCTAATGTGCAAAGTGCCCCACAGGAGTTCAACTGGGAGACCAGGAGTTCTATTGCTCACTATGATGTGCTGACCACAAGAGAAGGCACAGAATGAAAGAAGGCCCCAGCCAGCAGCAAGGGAAGGGAGACCCTGACCGGCAGCCAGAAGGAAGGCCGTGGCCAGCAGCAGGAAGGCTCCAATTGGCCCTGATCACTGGCCAGGCCTAGGGACCTACCTGTGCATGAATTTCATGCACTGGGCCTCTGGTACTATATATCAGTAAACAAGAGTGAACTCTAGCAATGTAGATCCACCCTAATAAATATAGAAAACCTAAAGATGAATGAAAAAAAAGCAAGATGCAATACAATAAAGACAATATAGTGTATAATGTTATTATGTTATCTATTATTATGTTATGTATTATATTATTATCACATTATGCTATCGGCTACCTATATTTTCCCACTTCCTATAATAGGGTATCAGCTCCCAGAGGGGTGGAGTTTTGTCTTATTTCACTGCTGTCTAGAATTGAGTTAGCCACATAGCAGTTTTCAATAAATACTTGCTGAACCATCTGAGAAGCTAACTATCAATTTTTGTGGTGGACACTCAGTTATTTTGCATTATTCTCAAGGATTTTTTGTATTCTTAAAATTTCTCCTTCACTCCCACTCCAACTTCCTTGAAAAGTTCTTCAGGAAAATTGCATGTCTTGTGATGATCAGTTAAGTTTGGGGAACCATGGGTCTATGACAGATGACACTGCAGACTGCAAGTTTGACCCTAAATTTGTTACTTCAAACAGTTTGTTAAAAAGCAAATCACACAAATGAAATCTCTCTCTCTCTCTCGCTCTCGCTCTCTCTTTCATCTCTCTCACACACACACTCATAACCAAGAGCTCAGTCAGCTTGAGCTTTATCTTACACTCTCAAACAAGATGAGCAGATTCATGCCCTTCTCTACCCCACACCTGCCCTGAGTTGTAAAGCTAATCTCTTCAGTAAATGGATCCAGCAGTGGAATGAAAGAGTCTCTCACTGAGTAAGAGATGGCACTGGATTGGAGTGCTTACCTCTGAGCCAGTAAGAGTGAATTATTTAAAGGAGAGAAAAAGCATTCCATATTGGAAGTGCCTGCGGAGCAATAAAGGCACATGAAATCGCACACACACACAAAAAGGAAAACAACTCATACAAAGCCCTTTAAAAAGAAATTGCTGGTGAAACTTGTTAGACTTCCCACGATACATAGCAGTGTCGATTCTGGGTTTACAACTTGTTGCAGATAAAATTCAAGATATATGAATATGACTACTCCTCTAACTACTACTCTTTATTTTTTTTCACTAAAAAAAAAAGTACATGTTATATATGAGTCTTGCCAATTTCTACAGCACAATAAAGGCCTCAATTGAACTAACCCACAAAAGATGGGGTATGTGCATGTGATTGATGATAGTTCTTTGCTTGTTCATCTTAATGGGTGGAGCAGAAACCAGTTGGAGTCTAATCCTGAATTTCAGGGGACATTTCTATTAATCATCTTTAGAAATGAAAAAATAGATATGCCAGCTATTTAAAAACAGTATTTGTTTCCAATGTTGTACTGTTCAACAATGTATTACTGTTTACACCATTATATAATAGTAACTAGATGCATGGCCTGCCTTATGTTCCAGACAATAAATGTCAGAGTCATGTGAAATAAAATTTAAGTCAACTGTGTTTTTAGAAAGCAATAAATAAGGTAAAATTTCTCTTTATACTCTAGAACAAGGGTTGAATGAGCTACAGAGAGGAGGAGGAGGTTAAAAAAAAAAAAAAAGGTAGAGGGAATGTTGATTTCTAACCCATAAACCTCCAAAGACTATTTTATTATTTCCAACCCTCTGCCATCAAAATGGATCCCATGTTTGCAAAAAACATTTGTCTATTATTTTTTCTTATTTCTTAAAAATGTAAATCTCAAGCAGGGCTTGTAATCAAATGAGATGAGGTGATAAAATTCCAGCCCAAAGCAAAGAAACGGATTGAAATTACTTTAACCACATCACAGGCAAATGTATGATTCCCTTCAGGGTTTTGTGGGGTTTTTTGTTGTTTTTTCTTTTAAATATTGAAAAGCTTAGGAAAGGCAACATCTGTCTTGTCAACTTCAAAAATACAAGACAAAGAACTACCAGGAAGAAATAGAATTAGGAACCAATCAGCAAAGGCCTTTGAACACTAACCTTGTATCCATTCAGATTGACTGTGTATACCCATATTGAAGAATGACAAAGTAGATGGTTGGAATAGCAGTGTCAAGCAAAGTAGCAAATAGAGCAAGTATAGTAGGGGACAAGAAAGATCTTGAGAAATAATCCCCTATCCTTCATAGATATTTCTAGAACTATTGGTGGCCCCAATGTCATAGTTTACCAACCTTCAATTTTGGCAGTGTTGTACACTATATGTACCTTAATGTTATTGATAATTTCTTTCAGACATTTTTTCCTTAGATTTATTTCCAATGCATTGATCAGATTTCTTCAGGTTCAAACAGAGGGCCTAAATTATAAAACAATTTATACTTAAAAGTCTGAAGCTGAAAGTCACCTAACATTTGTGCCTAGTTTTCTAAAGATGCTGAATTGGGTTCTGTACCTAAAATAGGCTCCTCTGAAATATCTATGGTAATCTGACTTAGGCAGACTATAGTGATCTCTCAAAGTCTCCTTGATCTCTAAAGTGTTTCATGTTACAAAATTGAAAGAGAAAACAAAGGGGGATTCCTTGGTTATATATCTTCTGGAACCATTGGGTTGGTATTAAACATGTTTCTATATTTCATGACTTCTCCAAACCTTTAATGTGCCCACATGTATTGTGAATGCACAAGGGTGAAACATAACATGCAGTGTTTCTCCAACCTCTTCACACAGAGAAGTATTTGTTACCAAAGGCTGCCTAGAGACATGTGTGTCATAGACTAGATTTTAGGAAACAGACCTAGAATTAAATCAGTGGGTTGAATCATACTTTGAGCGGAAGTTGTACTTCTCTGATCATATGAATCTTATCTCTTCAGATTGAGACTCCAGTGCCCAGATTTACATAGAGGTTAGTGTCTAGGGAAGGATGTTGAAGTCAACCACTGCTTGGGTTTGTCAAAAATTGAATCCCACTGTAATTGGCAAAGGGTTTCTTTAATATTTGAACTGAATTTCCTGCTGGAGCAATCCAATATCTATGTTGCTGAATCATAAGGAAACATTGCTTAGTAATAGCTGATGTTGTACAGCTAAATCATCTAAGCACTTTTTAATTACATATAAATGTATCTTGACCTCAATAACAATGATCAAGCCAGGAAGTTTCCTTTGGACTTAACTTCAGAGTTCAAGAGCATCTCCCAACCACACATCGCTGAGATTTGGGACTCTAAATGGGGCAAGTGACCCTCTAAAGGCACCCTCTGACCTAGAGCTCTGTTTCCCTTAGATACTGAAGTCCAATAAAGTCCATTTATAACCATGGAGGAAATGAACATGCTGTTGTTCTCAAAGAATGTGAAGGCTTCACCTGTGCCCTGGAGATAGGAGCTTTATGAGACTCAGGGAACAAGGGCAGCCACGGATGTGAGGTGTCTCTAGAGAAGCACGTGTTATTTTCCTGATGAATTGGACACCCTGCCACATGTCATTCGGTGCTTATTTCTTTGACAAAGTTTTATGTTCTCTGGGGTCATTCAGCAATTTCATGAGAGCAAGACAATGGATTGAGAAGCAATAAAAAAAATTCTTTCAGTTCTTTAAGGTATGAGTCATCCTTTGTATTGAAACTTGGTCAAAGCCTAACTCGAAAAGGCAACTTATAGTTTTTTGGAGGGTGGGGATGTTTCCACTCAGGAAAGAAAGATGGTTTGGGGTGTACTAACACTCAAAATGTGGTTTGACTGCATTTTTCCTCACTTGAGTTCCTGTGTGTGCTGCTAGATTGAACCATGGGTTTATGAGAATTGTCAATATCAGTTCCTAAGAGTAAGGGGCATAGTGATATTAATTAGGTCATCTACATATCATGGCATGCGTTTTAGAAACAGTAATAATAGTTCGTATTTATTAAGCATTTATTTAGTGGCGAACCATGCTGTAAATGCTTTACATGCGTTTTGTTGTTTAAAGTGCATAGTAGACCCATGTGGTAGGTTGTGCAAAATAAGCACAACCCACCCCTCCCTGTATCTTTGCTCCTATGCAATGTAACTTTCCAACTTTGTGACTTTGTATTAAGAGGTAGGGTTGGTATCTTTATCTTCTGAATCTGGGCTCACGCCCTCATGGGTCTGGTCAGCCAGAGGAGCTAGGAGCTGGTTGCTTTAGGGTGGCCCCACCAGGTGTGCCTCCTTGCCTCCATGTGGTTTTTCACATTTCAGTGGACCATCTTGGATTGTTCACATGAGTGTAAATGCAAGATCTTCTTGAGGTCTAGCCTCAAAGCTGGCACAACAATGCTGCTTCTGCATGCTTCTATCTGATAAAGGAAGTCATAATGGCCAGTTCAGATTTAAGGAGTGGGCAAACACTCTACCTCATGATGGAAGGAGCTGCAAAGTCGCATTGCAAAGGGAAGGAATACAAGGAGAGCCTTTTCTCCAGGGGTTTGAAATGACAGTAGGATACAGAATGCCATCACCTAGAAAAGTAAAAAGTGAACTAGTGAAGAATAAATCCAAACAGGATCTCTCTGTTCAGTAGTTTTACATATGGATACTACACACAATCTTTTACATGCTTAATTAAAACCTATGACCTTTTCACATGAGTCACCCAAAAGTTGGCTTTGTCTATTTCTCCATTTATACTGTCACTCTCTTCACTTTCATGGCAGACTTGAATAAAATTTATTGTCCATCATATAGTATGTATAATGAATATATTATTCCAAAGAGTACCATACAAAGCAAAAATCTGGGAAGCAGATGCCTTCATTTCAGGAGAGAAAAACCTGACGCTGTACTTTTCAACCAGGCAGTGTATTAAAATTTATCTGAGAAATGTTTTCAAAATTATTTAACTACCCTCATCCTGAGACATATTTTCATTTCCAGGGAAAGGAAGATGGAGATAAGGATTGTTTCAAGCAATTCTTTAGATGATTCTAATATGCCTTTCTTTCCCTTCTTTTCCCCAGTTAAGAATATCTGCCCTAGTAATATGATTGGATTGTTCAGATTCCTTTGTAAGGCAAAATTGTTATGGCAGTATAATCAGAACTGTTGTTTTAAAATATATATTTACTGACTTCAGAGAGGAAAGGAGAGGAAGAGAGAGATAGAAACATCAATGATGAGAGAGAATCATTGATCAGCTGCCTCCTGCACGCCTCCTAATGGGGATCAAGCCTGCAACTTGGGCATGTGCCCTGACCAGGAATCAAACCAGGGCCTTCTGGTTCATGGGTCGATGCTCAACCACTGAGCAACACTGGCCAGGCTAATTAGAACTGAATTTTAACACAAATTCTGACATAGTATAGCTCTGAGATGTAGAGCAAGTCACTTGATCATTGGGAGCCTCAGTTTCCTCACCTATAAAATGGGAATCATCATAACCTGCTCATCTCAAAGGATCAAATGAGATAACTTAGAGGAAAATAAAATGCTTTGTGAACTGTAGAACTTTAAAGAGCTGGGAGGAATAGTCACTATTAATTACTTCTCTTAATTATACAAAAGCTCTGTAATTTAGTCTAGAGCATTCCATGTAAAACAGTCTAAAAGCAAACCCTGTTCCTGACATGTTTCGGTCATTTACCTTTCCTCTGGTCTCTCTGGATGAGACTTTCTCAGTCTGGCTCATTGTTCTCCCTTAATATATATGCCTGTAGTATTGAAATCATGCTGGAGAGCTGGAAACAGGCTCAGAGCTGACATTGGGGGCCATTTGCTGTTACCATGCCACAGGGAGTACAATATTTACCACAAGGATTTGGCTTCATGGTGATTTGGCAGAATGAGCTAATAATTATTTGTGGTGGTTATATATGGACATGTTTGAAAAATAGAATTTTAGAGGAAGGAAAGCTGACAATTTATATGTGCATTGTGGGGAAGGGGTATAGAACTAGAAATTGCGTTAGTTGGTGGCTTTCCATAGAGGGGTGGGATTTGGCTGATGGGGCAACTTGAAAAATAAATAGATCAAAGGTTATTGGCTTCTTAGCCATGTGAGCGAGTGTGCGCATACGCACAAACACACACACACACATTATAATCCAGAATATAATATGTATAAAAAGGAGGTTGTAAGACCATGTGTATATGTTTGTATATGTATGGACTATCCCTAGATTTCACAAATCACGGGTTCTAGAGGCTTCCACTGGGATGGGAAACCTGTGATTTTAGGTCAGAGGCCAGAGCAGGGCCACCATGGTGCACATTCCAGAGGACCATCCCCATCACAGACTTCATGTGGCAGCCTGCGGTGAGAGAGACACTAGTATGTGAGTATTTTCTCAGAAAGATGGATAACTGCCCCATTTCAAGATATCCATTCCATTTGAAGTTTTTTTAATTGAAAATTTTTTGACTTGTAAGAAACCTTTACTCTTTTCCTCATTTTAGAAGGGACAACCCAGAGGTTCAGAAAGGATCTATTTTCTAAGATCACACAGTAACTGATCACAGGAACCAGACTGGGATTGTTTTTGTTCTTTTGTCAATAGGCCTCAGAAAATCATGATAACCACCCAACTGGGCTATTTCCTAAACACTGTTGGGAGCGCCCCTGTGTTTGCTCATTATGGTGTTGATAGCTTATTTCACTTCCATACTTAGAAGGGCTTTCAGGCCTCTTGAGAGAGACTTCTCAGAAGCCATATTTATGCCTGCAGTGTCTAAATAGTGATAAAATGTCTGTGAGATTTGAATGGGGTCTGCTTTTTTCTTTTCCCTTTTTTCCCCTCTGCCTTGTTTCATTTTATGACCTCTGGCCAAATGATGCTGGAATGGCAGGTTGAAATGCTGCTCAAGGGCTTTGATTACCATGACGAAAACAACGTGCTTTTGGCCTTGCATAGACACAATGTGTGAAAATTATCACAGTCAGTCTTCGCTTGTGACTCAGTGAAGCTCCCCAATTTCACAGCAAGCACCACAGCAGCCTTCCCAATTCACAACCCAGCATACATGCAAGATTCCTTGGAGTACCTTTAAGATCTTGGATCACATAAAACAGCTCCCTCTCATAAAAGCACACACAACCTTACCATTGTTGAGTGTTTTTTAAATAGAATCAGGAACAAATCTGTGACCTTGTGGCCCTGAGGTGGGAATACTATCTATAAAGTTGCCCAGACATTCTGCCTGTCAGTAGGACGTTTTCAATGAACGCAGGTATAAAAAAAGAAGGAGCCAGAATAGGCCTAAATTTTTTACGTGCCACAGCTCACTTTATGCATTTTAAACCTTGTTAACATTTGCTAACAAGGAAGTTAAGAACTTTGAGCTATAAAAATAGGAATGTCTTGCTAACTAAACAATATATGTGTGAACTTGAGTCTTGCTCCCTGCTCCGGACCAGCTTGTGATCATGCAAAAGGAAAAAGAAAAACTAAAAAAGGAGCCTAGCTTTGGCTTGTAAAATCTCTAATAATTCCTTGGAGTTTTCTTTCCTTGCATGTTGCTCAGAGTTTCTGTTGATTTTATCCTTTGCAGAATTCACATGAGTCATTTACTTGTTGACTAACAGTAGTGTTTTGAGGATTCTGAAGTGGTTAGATTTGCCCCTTTAAATTTTTGCAAAATCACATTAAAAATGTGAAACAGCAGAGATAAGTAAGTACTGGCCAAATGATATGCCTTAACTTTTGGAAAAAGAATTACACGGGGCATCCTTCTCTCCTATCACTTTTCATCAACTTCCATCCGTATGTTTTCTGGGGGCTCATAAACCATTTCCTCTTTCAGTTTCCTGCTTCTACTCTTGCCTTTGTCACTTCCTTGTAGTAAACAGCTTCCTTGCTGGACAACAAACAGCATTATTTTAGAATAATTTGACGCATGAGTTTTTATTGAGAAGCAGAAGCACTTGCTCTCCCTTCTCTTTTTTTCCAACCATTTTCCAGGCTCAAAGACAATGTATGAAAGGTAGTAAGTTAGAGAATGAAAAACTACATGAGTGTATATGAATGTCACTTTGGTAGAAAATTGTTGTGGTGGGTATGAATTGACTCACTAATAAAGTTTATTTAACTCTGTTTAAAATCTGTCTCCAAATAAATAAATACATTAATTAATTAATTAATTAAATTCTGTCTCCAAAACCTTCCTTTTCTGTGCTGGGAAAAATAACTGCCCTGCCGAGGGAAGTGCTAGAATTCTGAACCCCTTTAATTCAAATATGTTTGTATATACTTTGTGTAGACAAAGCAATTGACCCTGAGCACCCTAGAAGGTAGGAACCATTATCTCCATTCTGTACTTGAGGAGACAGGTGAATAGATGTCAAAACTGACCTTTCTAAGGTCACCCAGATAAATAAGTCTTCATGCTAATAAATGAACCCAGGCTGTCAGCTCCACAGTCCTTGCTTTAAGGCGTTTTCAGACTCTACAAGAAAGAGAATGTCAGCTGGTCTTCATTCACCAGCCCAAACAGAATGTCTCTCAGGGGTCACCATCTAAGCTTTTGCAGCCCCCAAATCCAGTCTCCACTTTTGTTTCCCTCTCTCCAGCTTTGCTACGTCCTTACAACTGCCTATTACATTTCCCACAGGACAACATCTTTGCCTTTGTCCCTTTCTTCCCAGCCTCTTTTAGCATTTGCTTCTGCTCTATTCTCAGGAATCCTCTCTTTTCTCTGATGCTTTGGCTTTTGGATTCAAAAACCTGTCTCTGTCAAAGGCTCTTTCTGCTTTCCATCCTGCCACAGCCCGCTACTGCCAGAGATACAATTTTGGGGGAAAGAAGATGAAGGACTCAGACTTGATTTCTGCCACTGGTACATTCCCCAGCTAGATATCCTGGCTTTGTGGCCCCTCACTCTACCACCAGATACTCCTACCCTCTGGATGTCATCTCCAGTTATGATTTTGTTTAATGGGGGACCAGACTGAAGGGCCAGACCAGAGTCTTCCGGCCTTAAGGAAGAGCTCTGGAACTCTGAGATCTTCAGAGTGTCCATTTAGCATCAAAGTCCTATTTCCTCAGACCGTATCCTCAAGTGAATTTCCATGTAGGTCTAGAACACTTTCCAAGGTGCCCTCATGTTCTTGAGTCAGTGGGTGGCTGCCTCCCTATACTCCATGAAGCCTCCTGAATGTATAGAAAATTGAATAGTTATGAAGACTTGTTAAATCCTGGAAATAGTCTCAGGAAGCAATGTGCAAATCATAGGGAAGCGCCATGTGGCTCTGGGGTCTGAGGTAAAGTTCCCTGGAAGCAGAGCTTCAGATGGGAATTTGAGTGTATGTGATTCACTGAGAGAGTTTTCTGAGGAGAAAGGGAATGAGAGTAGCAGTGGGGGCAGAAGAAGCAACTAGGATGTGGTCTTGCTCTCTAGCCTCCATCTGATCCCTGGAGCATGGAATATACAAGAGTTGGTCTCACCTGGAGAAAAGAAACTGCTCTTTGTTTATCCCCATCATTATATATTAACTGCAGGATGCCTCAGTTTGAAGAAATAAATTTCTGTGAAAGTTGGCACTTTTAGTCAAGAGCAAACCTTCAGGAAAGAGATGGGTAACAGGCATGAGCACCTAGCAGTCAGCACTCACAGAAGCTGGAGGATAGGTGCACTGGAGGATAGGTCCAAAGAGGATTTGGACCAAGAACACTTACCTCATGGTTCAAAAGAACATGACCATCCTTTCTATTGAGGGGACTTTTCCAGAGATGCCTTTGTCATGCTTATTTTATTCCTAGGAACCCCCAAATTTAGCTCTAGTGAGCCTTAGAAGAAGCCTAAATGATATGTTTTACTGGTCCTGGAGTGCCCACATTTCATATTGAAGTACTTGGAGAAAATTATATATGGTCTTAGTGGCTTCCACAGAACTGACACTTAATAGATAGATGTTTAATTAAAAGATTAGAACAAAGAAGAAAAATGAACTAGTAAGCAATGACTCCCTTTATCCTTACCAATATTTGACTTGAATTTGGGTAAAAAAAGAAAAGAAAATCTAATATATTTACTGTTATTTATGACTTAAATTTTGATCTTATTAGGGAAAAAAGATCACAGAACTTCAGAACAGGAAGGGACCTTGGGCGTCATCTAGGCTGATCCTCTCATTTTACAGATAAGGAAACCAGGACCTACGGAGGTCAAGGTCTTGTACACTGTGGGTTTTGTATGCTTTCCTCTCTCTGTAATGGTAACGGTATAATGACCAGGCCAAACAGCTTTGTTTCGTTCTCTTACACACACTTGAAAGAGCCCATGCATCTGGAAAGCCCATCAGAAGGGAACTAATTCCCCTGAGCTGGTGGTAACTTGACTAAATATCTTGCTATGATCAAAGCCTCTTTGGGAGCCATTAGCTGCATACAGCAACATGCTGTTGAAATCTGCGGAAGAGTTGGATGCAATCTGTAGAAGACTTTTAACAGTTCTCTATAAGATTCTAGTCATAAATCTCACCTTGGCTATGACCTCGGCATCCTCATGTGTTAAATGAAGCCACTGATGCCCACCCTTCTAGAATGGCAGAGTGGTTCTGGGGTTCACAGAAACAGCATAAATGTATAGTTTTATAAATCTAAGAGGAATATTCATGATGAGTTTATTCAGTATTCTCATTTAACTTATTGACAAATAAGTCCAAAGCAGTTAACACAATCATCTAGGGTTACAGTGAGGGATTAGACACACTCTCTAATGTAGCAGGTCCCACCTACCTGGCTTTTTAAACTAAGCAGAATTATTCAAAATGTATGATATAAGGACAAAACCATATATAGCCAAAATTCCCATTAGAAAAGTCCTAGATTTATGGAGCGCCTAGCTCTGTGCACTTACTGTGATAGCCTCCTCAGGAACTGTTTCCAACAGTTTGCTGCAGATACATCTCCCACTTATTTCCGAAATTGATGATGAGACATTTTTGAACCTTCCCACTTAGCTCTGGAATATTATTCTAAAAGTTAAAAGTGTTTTAGAATCAAATGCTAGGTGACTACAGGATTAAAGGTAAGCTCCATTCTCCAGCTCAAATAACACTATACCAGGCAATACTAAGAGTCACACCAAACCCATATCCCCAGGAAACATTAGGTGAGTCCCTGCCATGCCATTTATATTCAGTCATCAAAGACCCAAACAGGTTTTTCCCAATTCAAAAGTCACATTACCATCTTATTATTTATTCAAAGAAATAATAAAAGCCAAAACCCACCCTATCATCTATTGATATTGATTGTATCATGTGGCTTATTGATATTATTCTATATAAGATGTGCTTTGTAAATGTTTATTCAATGGATGGGTGAATGAAGGAATGTCTAATAGAAGATCCAACACTTTCTGATAGTAGAACTGACTGTAATGGAGGTAATCTGTTAAGTATTAAATCATCATCCAGTGCAGACTTAACCTTATGCCAGTGAGGGCAGGTTTTGCACAATGGAGCAAGTCTTCAGTATTCACTAATTTACTAACTTTTTATGAATCTGCTGACTCCAGAGGTTTGGTTTTGATAATTTGCTGTCTCAAAAGGTTTAGTTTTGATAATTTTCTCTTGTTGGGAAATAAACAGACAGAATTTACTCAACACATTTTAACAGGAGAAAAAAATCATTCTACTCCTCCAACCCAACCCTGATTCAACACAACATATTTAAGTCAAGTGTGAATTTGAAATAGACATTAGCTATTTCTGTTTTCTACCTTTCCTTTTAGTTACTAAGGAAAGAGATAGGATATAGGTTATGATTTGCCAAGTGTCCTTAATTTACTCTTGATCCTGATTAAAATCTTGGGATTAAACTCAAACAGAATGTCCTTCGGTGAAATCAAATTTCTAAGGGATATGTTTGTTTGTTGTTTTAGTCTCTGCTACACTGACTATAAAGTTGGCGACAATGCTCCATGCATGCTGAATCCATGTCCTTTGCAATGTGACTTTGAAGTTACTTCAATAACAGGTGCTGTCTATTTCCCAACCTCTGGAATCTGGGCTTGCCTTGTGACTTTCTCTGACCAATAGAAAGTCTCAAACTAATTGGCCTTTAAGCCCAGGTCTCCCCAGGTCACGCATATTTTGCTCTTTCAGAAAACTCCCTCTACCTCCTGAGCAAGGTGGGGTAGCCTTCTGGCAAATGAGAGACCATGTGGAAGAGCACTAAAACCAACATAGACCAGCCTATAGACAGCTGACCCCTAAATATTTTAGACAAAAGGCCTGGTGCACAGATTCGTGCACCAGTGGGGTCCCTCAGCCTGCCATGTGGGGATCGGGCCAAAACTGGCTCTCCAACACCCCCTGAGGGGGTCCCAGATTGTGAGAGGGTGCAAGCCAGACTGAGGGACCCCATTGGTGCATGATTGGGGCCCAGGAGGGATTGTGGGAAGGCTCCAGGGTATGTCTGGCCCGTTTCACCCAGTCCGGATTGGCTGGACCCCAGCAGCAAGCTAAACTACCATTGGAGCATCTGCCCCCTGGTGGTCAGTGCATGTCATAGCGACTGGTTGAACGGTTGAACGAACAGTCAGACACTTAGCATATTAGGCTTTTATTATATAGGATAGTCCATTCGAGATCAGCAAAACTGCCTGCTCAATCTATAGCTGATCAAGAATGAATAAGCAATTACAGTCAAGGCAGAAAAACCAGCCAGCTGATCAAGCATCCTGTAAACAATAATATGTGTGTATTGAATGTTAAGACACTAAGTTTTGGGGTGTTTTGTTATGCAGCAATAATTATTGATGCAGGTAGTATAACTGAGGCGGGGATGTAATACTGACTTATTGTATGAGAAAACTTCTTGATGGCATTTAGTTTGGATGCTGGAGATTTAATTTGGGAATGGGGTAGGAGGTATATGATAGCTGAAAGAAGCATTAATTGTTCTATGCAGCCATAAAGTATAAAATGCCCACTGACACCAGAAAATTTGGGGAAGACATATGTTGAATAAAATTTTCCCATAGTCTGAGCTGTGCAGAGATTGGTGATGTGGCCTGGAAATGTGGACGGTTCAGTGAAGCTCAACTGAATGGTGAACTCTCCAAGGGAATGTAATCACTCTGTGATGTGTGAATTACCATTCCTAAGATTAAGTGGTTAAAAAAAAGTGCAACTCAAACCTGTTTAGGCAAAAATAATCCAAGACACATAGATAGATAGATAGATAGATAGATAGATAGATAGATAGATAGATGATAGATAGATACCCCTCCTTCCCTTTACCTTACCTCCTTCTTTATCTATAAATCTCTGTTTTTCTCTGTGATGGCTAATTTTCAAACTTTTTTTTATGTATGGTGGCTCTGGGCTCCCAAACCTTATATGTACTATGGAAATGCTCATAAAAACCCACTTTTTTTTCTCAAATATTTTCCCAAATAGAGTTCTTGAATTGAGTCCACATTGTCCCAAATTGGGTCATACATCCATCTCTAAACAAAAAATGCCCACTTCTATGGTGGGTCATGAGTTCATCCCCAGAGATGACTGAGTAAGAAAAATTCAACCTCACCCAAATTATCCTATATAATAAAAGGCTAACATGCAAATCAACAGAACAGCAGAATGACCGGTCGCTATGATGCACACTGACCACCAGGGGGCAAACACTCAAGGCAGGAGTTGCGTCCTTGTGGTCAGTGCACTCCCACAGGGGGAGCACCACTTAGCTAGAAGCCAGGCTCACAGCTGGTGAGCACAGCAGCTGTTGTGGGAGCCTCTCTTGCCTCTGCGGCAGCACTAAGGATGTTCAACTAAACCAGCAGTTGGACATCCCCTGAGGGCTTCCAGACTGTGAGAGGGCCCATGCCAGGCTGAGAGACCCCCAGAGTGCACGAATTTCATGCACCAGACCTCTAGAATAGAATAAGAGTCAGGTAATGTACCCCAAATGTCCCCCCCCCCCCCGCCAAGTAAATGTGAGAGCCATCACCATAAATCAAGAGGAATGGGTTCTCCCCAAACAAACCCTGCATATGTCTTCTACTGGATGCAGTTAAATCAAAAGACTTCATGGTCCTTTCTAACATTTCCTGACCATTCTTCACAGAAAGAATGAGGTCAACCTAGAAGATGTGGATTCAGGATTCAGGGAAACCATCCTTCTCAAGCAATTTTGTTCAATGCAGTCCAATTCAACAAGTACTCATTGAGTGATTACTATGTGCTGGAATTATTTGGGTTCTTTGGACCCATATACCAGGCAACACCAAAACAGTACTTTCCCTCCTGCCAGGCTACCACCTAAAAATGCTGCAACAGGTATGCACAACTTCCTCTTCCTTTTCTGCCTATCTTCCTTCCCTCCTCTCTTCTTTTTTTGCGTTTGAACTCAGCTGCAGAGGATGGAGTTAATCATACTTTTCATTTCCAAGCATATTATTATCATTGTCCCACCTCCCTAATTAATGACTAGTATTTCTCATTTTATCTCCATTCTCCATCTTCATTCCATTCATCCCCATAAGCAACATGACTGTGTTAAATTAGTAGCTTTTTGTTTGTATGTGTTCTTTTAAAAATATATTTACATATTGCATTTTATTTACATTTTATAAATTATACTAGGGGCCTGGTGCATGAAGATTCGTGCACTGGGGATTGGGCGGGGGGGGTCCCTCAGCCCGACCTGCACCCTCTCCAATCTGGGAGCC